>NC_048219.1:142313729-142513461 GCF_002007445.2 Ailuropoda melanoleuca | reverse complement strand
GGACCCAGGCCGTGCGCCCTTGTTTTATAGGGATCTTAGGGATGTGGGCTTCTTCTTTAAAGATTTTATTTATTTATGTGGCAGAGAGCCAACCAGCGAGAGAGGGAACACAAGCAGGGGAGTGCGAGAGGAAGAAGCAGGCTCCCAGCGGAGGAGCCCGATGAGGGACTCCTTTCCAGAACACCGGGATCACGCCTTGAGCCAAAGACAGGCGCTCAATGACTGCGCCACCTGGGCACCCTGGCACGTGGGCTTCTTGATTTTTCAGCCTGCCTTCTGGGGGAGGGGCCTGCCGCGCCGATACTCAGGAAACCCTGTTTGCATAGAGTCTCTGTGTCCCCTGCGAGTGGGGATGGGGATGGGCACCCTGTGAGCCGGTATTTCCGGGCTTTTGTTCTCTGGCGGCTTTCCCTGGCAGTCTGCTGTGCGTCTTCTGAGAGCCAGAGCAGTAGCGGCCGAAATTCAGCCTCTGTCACAGAACGGAGGGATTGCGGATCGTTCTCCACTGATGTTCTGGCCACTTTAACTCTGTTTCTGTTGGTGCTGCTCAACCCTGCATCATCCCGGGCTCTGCGCCCCACACCCGGCATCCCAGCCCCCACTTCCAGGGCCGGAGCATCTCTGTCCTTTGTGTTTCTAACCCCGCCAGCCGCCAGCCGCCAGCTGCCCTGCACGTGCTCCCGGAGCTCCCAGTCTCAGTCTGGATCCAGTGAGCACACCGGAGTTCCGGAGCTCCGTGAGAAGTCTGGTAGTGCACGCCCCTGGCTCACGGTCCCAGTCTGCTGTCTCGAGGGTGCGGGTCACAGGCAGTTTTCACTTGTTTTATAGGGACCTTAGGGGTGTCGGCTTCCTGATTTTTCAGCCTGCCTTCCGGGTGAGGGGCCTGCCGTGCTGATATTCAGGAAACCNCCGGCGCCTGAGCGCAGAGGCTCCCTCCCCCTTCCCTTTATCTTCCTATATCTGTGCTCGGATTCACAGCTCCCCGCTTCGTACCTCAATACTCAGCACTGGAGATGTTCATTTGTAGAGATCCAGATGTATCTTCCTGCGTCTCAGGCTGATTCTGTGGGTGTTCAGAATGGTCTGGTAGATATCCAGCTCGACTCGGACCAGCTGAGAAAGGGTCGCCTACTCCTCCTCCATCTTTTCTCCTCCTTGCAGAAAGTGGTTGCCTTTCTGTTCATAGAGTTTCTGCTACTCTTTTCTTCATTCTCCAGTTGCATTCATAGGTATTCGGAATGGTTTCGTGGCTCTCTCGCTGAATTCCTGGGACCAGATGAACTTTAGGTCTCCCGCTCCTCTGCCATCTTGGAACGCCGAGCTGGAGCTCAACTCCTGTTTTTTTTTTTTTTTTTTTTAAAGATTTTTTAATTTATTTATTCGACAGAGATAGAGACAGCCAGTGAGAGAGGGAACACAAGCAGGGGGAGTGGGAGAGGAAGAAGCGGGCTCATAGCAGAGGAGCCTGATGTGGGGCTCGATCCCAGAATGCCGGGATCACGCCCTGAGCCGAAGGCAGACACTTAACCGCTGTGCCACCCAGGCGCCCCTCAACTCCTGTTTTAAACTGGGTTCCTTGCAGAAGGTGGTGGCTATTCTTTTCTTAGAGTTGCTGCTATTCTTTTCTTCATTCTCCAATTGAGTGTAGGTGTTCAGAATGGTCTGATAGCTATCTAGCTGCATTCCTGGGACCAGACGAAATTTAAGCCTCTTGCTCCTCTGCCATCTTGGACTCATCCTTACTTTTTTTTTCTTTTTTTAATTGTACTTTTAAGCAATCTCTATGTGGAGCTGGAACTTACAGCCCCAAGATCAAGAGTTGCAAGCTCTACCAACTGAGCCAGCCAGGTGCCCCACCTCTAATCTTACTTTTTATGATCCTACAACCTAACTAGAAATCACCAAATGATCACAATGATTATATGCTTATATATAAGTATATATAAGCAAATTCCATAAGATTTTTTTCTTAAAAGGTGAACTTTTCATTCACTCATGCATGTTCTCTGACATTACTGGGCCCTTCAATGGTGCTAGCAAGGGTTTGGCAACAGGTTTGGGGTGGGTTGTTGGGGAAGAGGGGGAAAAACAGAATAATTTTGTAGCCTGAAGATATACTTATCATTAATAAGAGGTCTATAATATGATTCTATCTTTCTTTATTGGGCTCCCCTGACTAAACTTTCCTATTTTCCTTTCTTACTCCTCCACCTCTCACTCCTAGAGAAAGCAGACACCATTAGACCAGAATACCTTCAATGTCCTAGCAACACATCTAACAGCCTATACTATGTCTATGACCTCTATTCCTGCAACTTCAGATGAAGAGGCATCCCTGCTCCCCTTGTGTAAGGCCAATCCCTCCATCTGTGCCCTAGCCTTTACTTTCTTTTGATTTCTCAGAGAACTCACTTAAACTATTATTGCTTTTTCCTGTCCTTAACTTTAAGCAATCCATCTCTACTGGCTCCTTCCCATCCACATTTAAGCATCCTCAAGTGTCTCATTTTAAAAGTTCTTTGAAATAAATACAAAGGAGGAAGTACAAATAAATTGAGTGAAATTATAAAACCAGGGCAGAGCTTAAATGAAAGTTCCTGCTACTCCTTCAACTGCAGAAAGCATCTTCCAAGAGAGCCTCTGTGCTCCATATGCTAACTATTCATTCCTTCAAAACAAATATTTGTTAAGCACCTTCTAGGAATGTGGTGGAAAGCTGGAAATGTTTTCATTCACCCAAAAAATAGAACTTGGCTCCAAAGTTCCAACTGGAATATATATTTTTCATGAGTTTCCTAGTTAGAAAGTTAGAGAGAAGCATGTTTTCTTTGTAGCTGGGAAGGAGTAACCATAAATAAGGACTGAAGCCATTTAGATGAAACATGTCCACCAAGACTACTTATTCTACTCCTTGTCAATAAGAAATAGAACTGCAAGTATGGTAACTTTTACAGATTCTTGACATTGAAACATTTCTTTTAAAAAAGATTTTATTTATTTGATAGAGAGTGAGAGCAAACACGAGCGGGGGGGCGGTGAGCGGGTGAAGTAGGCTCCCCGCTGAGAAGGAAGCCCAATGTGGGCTCTATCCCAGGACCCTGGGGTCATGACCTTAGCCAAAGATAGACGCTTAACCGACTGAGCCACCCAGGTGCCCCAACATTGAAACGTTTCTATACTCAAAACAGCCAGCCATATTCTAGTATACTGAAATATTACATGAAGATGAATTAATGCAATTTAAATACCCAATTAAGAAAAAAATTACAATAGCATCAAAAATATAACATACTTTTCTGACTAAAGACATGCAAGACCTGTACACTAAAAACTATACAACATTGCTGAGAGAAGTCAAAGACCTCAATAAAAGGAAAACTACTTTGTTCATAGGATTGAAGACTAAATATTGTTAAGATGTAATTTCTCTCCAAATTGATCCATCCATTCAATGCAACCCCAATGAAAAACATAGCACACCATTTTATAGAAATTGACAAACTGATTCTAAAATTCATATAGAAATGCAGAGAACCTAGCATAGCCAAAACAAGTGAAAAAGAAGAACAAAGCTGGAGGACTAACTATCTGATTTCAAGACTTTGTAAAGCTTCGGTAACCAAGACAGTGCAGTGTAATGGCACAAAGACAAACAGATCAATGAAAGAGAATACAGAGTCTAGAAATAGGTCGCATGATTTTTTGACAAAAATATATAGGCAGTTCAGTGGAAAAAGGAGACTCATTCTAACAAATGGTGCTGGAATGTTTGGATATACAAACACATAAAACAATGAATGGATATTACGTATGTCAAAACTTGTCAAATTGTACACTTAAAATATATATGATTTATTGTATGTCATTTATACCTCAATATAATGCTGCTTAAAAAACATTAAGACATTATTTCTGAAAATTCAATGTGTAGTTTTTTAGACGATGTTGTCAGAAGTCTTCCAAACTGTAATTGGAATGGCGTTTGGGTTAGGATCTCCTATGGATAGATAAACACAAGAGAGCAACCCTCCACCTTCGTAAGTCCGTACCAGGCTAAGTCCATATGCTACAATTGGATTATCTTCCTTTGAACTTAACACATTTCTTATTGGGGCGTCTGGCTGGCTCAGTCAGTAGAGCATGCAACTCTTGATCTCAGGGTTGTGGGTTCAATCCCCACATTGGGAGTGGAGCCTACTAAAAAAAAAAAAAAGATATTAAAAAAATGTTCTTATTGTATTGGGTTAGAATTGGTGATCAGAACCAATTGTCATTTTTGCTAAAAGTTTAAAGAATAGATTTGTAACTTTGAAATGACAAAATTAATTCCCTAAAACGAGTTCTAATTTTAGAGTGATATGATTCATTCAGATTTTTTTCTATCATCCTTGATAATATGAATTGATACTATTATATTAGGCAGAAAATCCTATTACATTTAGTGGCTCATCATGCTAGGGAATTTAAATGATTCCTAGAATCCCCTAGAATCCTAGAATGATTACTAGAATTCCTAGTAAAAATTTAAGGGTAACAGTTTAGCTTTTTGTACACTCTGACAGTGTAATAGCTATTAGAATGACAACTGAGCTTGCTGTAGTGGTTAAGAGGTTTGCCATTCAAAAGACCTGGGCTAAATGTCCATTGAGCGATGAAAGGATAAACAAAATGTGCAATACATACGAAGGCATGTTATTTAGTCTTAAAAAAGAATGGAATTCTGATACATTGTACAAATGGATTAATTGTGACAACATGCTAAATAAGCCAGACACAAAATGACAAATATTATATGATTCGACTTACATGAGGTACCTGGAATAGTCAAATGCATAGAGACGGAAAGTAGAATGGTGGTTACAAGGGGCTGGGAGGAGGGAGAATGGGGAGTTAGTGCTAAGTGAATACAGAGTTTCAATTTGGGATGATGAAAAAGTCCTAGAGATGGATGGTGCTGACGGTTGCAAAACAGTGTGTGTGTGCTGCTTGCTACTGAATAGTACTCTTCAAAATGGTTAAATGGTAAAATCTACGTTCTGTACATTTTACCACAGTAAAAATGAGTATTTTTGAAAAATCCTCGCCTGAGAACTGGTTCTAACACCTAGAAATTGAAGGGCACCTGGGTGGCTCAGTTGCTAAGCGTCTGCCTTCGGCTCAGGTCACGATCCCAGCATTCTGGGATCGAGCCCCGCATCGGGCTCCCTGCTCAGCGGGAAGCCTGCCTCTCCCTCTCCTGCTCCCCCCTGCTTGTGTTCCCTCTCTCACTGTGCCTCTCTGTCAAATAAATAAATAAATAAATAAATAAATAAATCTTAAAAAAAAACCACTTAGAAGTTGAGATTTGGGGCTATATGGGAGCCACAGTTCCTCATATGCAAATAGGGACAATACCTATCTCACTTGTTTTGTGAGAATGAGATGGGATAAATCACATAAAGTGTCTACAAAGTTTTTTGTACGAAGTAAAAGTGAAGAAGTGGTAGTTACTATTATATATATTTATCTACCTCTTTATCTCCGAGCTCAACAATTTGTTGAATGAATACATGAATGAGTGAAGAAAGGAATGACCTGCGGGGCTCCTTTTCTAGCGTATCTGAGATGTTAGAACAATAGTAATAAAAGGATGACTAATATTTGCATCTTGATCCGTGAGAGCTTTCACATAGATCACCCTGTTTGAATGTCATCTTAACGAGCAGGGCAGATGTGAGGCTGCTGTTCCTAATCACCAGGGACCTCCCGTAGTGCCGCAGTGGGGGTGGGTAGGGTGATGGAAGAGAGGAGGACGGCGGACTTCAACTTTAAACCCAGTCTCAGAGTCCAGGGTCTTTTCCACAGACACAGAATGACCAACAGGACGGAAAAACGTGCAGAACATAAGATCATATGAAGGGTTAGTGTGTAGGACCATAGTTTGGTTCCTTTGCCCCCGATAGCCTCCCTTCCCTACGTGGAAAAATTAGTTACTCTGCCTCTGGCAATTAGGGGTTAAAGCGGGAATTCATAGCACCCAAGACAGGGTGTCTTGATGGTGAGTGAGAACTAGAGAGGGTGGGAAAGAGAAAAACCTGACCCTGATAGCCTCCAAGGAAGAAAGAGCACTGGCCTAGAGTCTCATTTCTGCTGCTGTAGGGAAACCCTGCAGTGATGGGGGAGGCCGTCTCACTTCTCGGCCCATGGCTTCTCCCATTCTCAAGTCACCGTCCTGCTCTACACTTGTGTGATATTGCATTTTATAGAGGGCAGAAGATACGGATCAGGCAAAGCTGGAAATAGACAAGGAAACAGAGCTAAGTGCAAACTGGAGCAGATTAGTGATTTTTTTTTTTTCTGGAAGTTGAGGACTGTGACTTAAGCAAGAAGTGAGGGAGATACCTGCCAAGAAACGGGACAGTCTTTCTTTATTGCTCCAGAGCATTTTGCAGCAATGAAAATGGGACTATGGAGTCTCCCCTGCATTATTATCTGTGGCAATGCTTCCTCCATAATTCCCTGAGCTGTCTTTTTTTTTTTTTTTTTGGTTTTGTTTTTACAGAGTAGATTTTTAGAGGTGTTGTTTTCTACCAAGAAAATACAATTTCTGCCCTTAAATTGTACCACTGAAGTGTGTAGCAAATCCTCATTTCCTTTAAACGTTAGAATTGAGTCATAAGAAAGCTGGATGGCCATACAATTGCCGGGAAACGTGCTTGAAGCGAAGCCTTAGTGAGATGACTCCAACCTCAAACTGCATGGCGAGCACACGGTTTTCCCGGTGCCTTCATCATGCAAGAGGTGATCTTCCTATAGGCTCTTTTGTTGTCTGCCCGCCTAAGATGCTCTTTCCGGCTCTAATGAGTGAGGCTACAGACACATGTCAGTGCTCCTTTCTCTCTACTCCTCTGACCTCGGATAGCATGCCGCCAGATTCTGTCTCCATCGTTACAGCAGAAAGTGCTATCTTTAAAGGACGGTGCCTTTTGCAGTCTTGTAAGAACCCCAGCTGGTCTGGCAAAGGTTGTAACCTATTTCACATCTTAAAGGACTACTCTTTATTTTGGGATGTCTTTAAAAAGCAACACTCTACAACTACCTGTTTCTGTATGTAAAATTCCCCATGTCCTTGACCACGGCGTCTAAGAACACACTTGGGAGTCATAAATATCTACAAGTGAGATCTGAAAAACTTGATGGGAAGAATTATTAGCACATTATTAATTGTACATAGTAAGAATCTTTAAGCAGAAACTTCTCGAATGAATATTTGTACGACATGATATATTTTCAGATCAAATGACTTTGTCGGTCTATTAGCAGATACTAAGAAAATTTCATATGGATGTGAAATTGTGATGGTTTCTAAAACTATGATGTCTCTGTCAGCAAAAGAAATATCTGCTCCTAGTGTGTGGTGTCCAAAGAGCATCTGATCTGCAGTAATATAGATGTTGCTTTAGCTGCTCGTAGGCCTACAGAACATGGACGACTGATGAGGGTGAGAATGTACTGGAGCCTGCTGCACAGCCCCCTGGAGGAATGGAGCTCAAGGTAGGAGGGGCTGTCTCCTAAAAGGAAAAGGGTCTTAGAGAGGAGATGACATTCACTGAGTTGAGAGGAGCCAGTAGGTGGCCTAAACGGTAGGTATTTAGAAGGAGATTCCGGAGGGATACATGGGGGGTGAATTAGTTTGCTCAGGCTGAGATAACAAGTACCACAGACTGGGGTTGGCTTAAATAACAGAAATTTATTTCCTCATACTTCTGGAGGCTACAAGTCCAAGATCAAGGTGTCAGCAGTGTTGGTTTATTCTGAAGGCCTCTCTCCTTGGGTTTTAGGTGACCATCCTTCTGTGTCCCAATCTCCTCTTCCTAAATGAACTTAGTTGCACTAGGTTAGGAACCACCCATATGCTCTTATTTTACTTTAATTACCTCTTTAAAAGCCCTCTCTTCAAATACAGCCAATTCTGAGGGACTGGAGGCTAGGACTTCATCATATGAATTTGGGAGAGATACGGTTCAGCCCACGACAGAGAGCATTCTAGGCCTAGAGATGTGAAAGTATGTGACAATCACTGAGTGGTTGCTATAGCAAAAGGGTAACGTGCTCCTTGGGGAGTGGAGAGATGGGGCTGGGAAGGTAGATGGGGGTTACAGGATTGAGAGGCTTGTCTATCATACTGTAAAGTTCAGATCTTATCCTGGAGCCTATGAGGAGCCATGGAAATTTTAAATTATGGAAATGGCATAATCAAATTTGTGTTTTTGAATTTTCTGTCTGCATCAGGGATTGAATTGTAGAGAAAGGTGGTGCTTGAAGCCAGGGAACTTCATTAGGAAGTTAAGGGTGAATCCAGAGGGGGGGCAAACTAGGAAGAGATGCTTTGTAGGCTGTTGTCTAGAGACTGGAAGGAAGGAGATGGCATGGAGGCAACTAAAGCTATGAATGAGGGAAGTCAACAGAATAAGTCAAGAACTAGTTCTTTTTTTTATTTTTTAAGATTTCATTTATTTATTTGACAGAGAGAGCATAAACAGGGGGAGCCGCAGAGGGAGAGGAAGAAGCAGACTCATAGCTAAGTAGGGAGCCCTGTGTGGAGCTCCATCCCAGGACCCTGGGATCATGACCTGAGCCCAAGGCAGACACTTAACTGCCTGGGCCACCAGGTGCCCCAAGAATAAGTTCTTGAAAGAAGCCAAAGGGGTGCAAGAAGCACAGAGAAAGTGATCAATGGAGAAAAAAGGTGTAAGGATAAGAAGAGATTCAAACACATTTACAGATGGAGGGGAATGAAAGTAGTTCCTGCCTGCTACCTCTGGTTTTGGTTTTGCTTCTGCTGAAAGAATGGTGGATAAAGTCTGGGACTTGAGGAGAACGGTAAAGGTTTGAAGTAGACCTTATGAATAGAAGGAATAAAACAATTTCTGGGCCACACTGAAACACCAGGTGGTAAGGCTCTCACAGGGGTGCAGAGAGGCCAGGGGAGAGTAGTCCTGGAATAGAGAGATCGAACTGGGTTGCTTTCTGCTTGGATGGCTCACAGGTTTGAATGAGGCTAAAGCTCCAGGCCGAGGGAACCCAAGGGGCTGGGGAGAGAGTGGCTGACGTTCTGGGATCCAGGTGAGGGGAAGGAAAGGAACCAGGAAGGGGCTAGAAGTCTGACAACCTAAGACACTGACGGGAGAGATAAGGCCTGAGAGCCCGTTTAAGGACAGAGAGGCACGAAATGCAGGAGCGTGGCGGGTGGTGGTGAGAGAAATGAGGTTTCTGATTAAAGAGTTGAGAGGAGGAACAGTTTCAGGTAGTGACAGGGTCTTGAAGTCATTATTAATGAGCGGAGAGATGTGCTAAGATTACATAGTAGAGTCTGATATTAGACCTAAAAGGAAAACTTCCTTAAAGTGCTGTCAACATGGCTCTATTGTTTGGTCTTTTTTTAAACTTCAGGCTTGGGGAAATATTGGAAACCTCTGTTCCCTAAAGAAGATGAAAGTGAAAAGATAGAGCTCTGAAAGGAACGTACATCTGGGGACCATTAATTATATGTAAAAACAAAAACACTCTCAAAACAAGAAACAGGACAGGAGAGGTAAGCACTGTGCCTCTTGCAATGTTCAATAATTAGCTAGAAAGAACTCTTTGGTAAATCTTCATAATAAGGCAATTTTATTTGGTTTATACTTCCTGTAAATCTTGAAACAAGAGAACTTTTATTTAAGTTTTGTTATATAAATTCCCCCTACCCCTGAAAAACAGCTTGAATTCTCTTTTATGTTCTTGTCGTCCTCCTGGGGTTATGAGTTTGATTAGTAAAGTGGACCTGTAATTTCTAACTTCACACTCTGCACGTAATCTAACTATTCGTTATTGCCCTAATTTCTTCCCCCAGAAATCAGTTTTTAGACAGCTTTCTTTTCCAAAAAACTATCTATAATATTAAAATAAAAACTAAAAAAAAAAAAAGAAAAATCATTAACCTCATTTATTTAGGGTATTCTAAAGGAATCTTTAAAATGAATAAAGCTAAACTATTACAATATTATTTGTAATAGTTGAGAAGGGAAAACAGCCCAAGTTGTCTATCAGCTGATGAATGATTAAATAAAATATGGTATGTCCCCATAATTGAATATCATTTGGCAATAAAAAGAAATGATGTACCAATATGTGGGCTACAGCACAGATGAACCTTGAAAACATTATGCTAAGTAACAGAAGCCAAACACCAAAAGCCACATGTTGCATGATTCCACTTTGCAGACGTCCAGAACAGGCAAATTCACAGAGACAGAAAGTAGATTAGTGGTTTCCAGGGCTGGGGGTGGGGTGGGTGGGAGGAATAGGAAATGACTGCTAATAGGTACAGGGTTTCTTTTCGGGGTGATGAAATGTTCTACAATTAGTAAGTGGTGATAGCTGCTCATTGTGAATACACAGTCGACCCCGAGCAATATGGTGTGAACTGCGCAGCTCCACTTAAACAAGCATGTTTTTTGATAGATACAGTTCAGTACTGTAACTGTATTTTCTCTTATGATTTTCTTTTTGAAAAATTTAAAATTTTTATTATTTTTTTAAAGATTTTATTTATTTGATAGACAGTGAGAGAGGGAACACAAGCATGGGGAGTGGGAGAGGGAGAAGCAGGCTCCCAGCAGAGCAGGGAGTCCGATGTAGGGCTCGATCCCAGAGGGAGCCAAAGGCAGACGCTTAATGACTGAGCCACCCAGGTGCCCCATTTTTAAAAAAATTTTTAAAAAAGATTTATGTACTTATTAGAGAGTGGGTGGGGCGGGGGAGGGGCAGGAAGAGAGGGAGAGGGAATCTCAAGGAGACTCCCTGCTGAGCGCAGAGCCCAAGGGGGGAGGGGTTTGATCTCATGACCCTGAGATCATGACCTGAGCAGAAATCAAGAGTCAGCCACTTAATTGACTGAGCCACCCAGACACTCGTCTTACGATCTTTCTTTCTTTTTTCTTTTCTTTCTTTCTTTTTATCTTCCTTTCTTCTCTCTTTTTCTTTCTTTCTTTCTTCTTTTAAAGATTTTATTTATTTGACAGAGAGAGAGAACACAAGCAGGGGGAGGGGTAGGCAGAGGGAGAAGGAGAAGCAGGCTCCCTGCTGAGCAGGGAGCCCGATGCAGAGCTTGATCCCAGGACCCGGAGATCATGACCGAAGCCGAAGGCAGGAGCTCAACCAGCTGAGCTAACCAGGAGCCCCCCCGCACCTATGATTTTCTTAGTAACACTTTATTTTCTCTAGCTTATTTTATTGTAAGAATATAGTATGTAATGCTATAAACATATAAAATATGTGTTATCAAGTGTTTATGTTATTGATAAGTCTCCTGGTAAACAGGCGCTCAGTAGTTAAGTTTGGGCACCCCTAACTCCTGAGTTGTTTAAGGGTCAACAGTACTAAAAAACACTGAGCTATATATCTTGAGAAGGTGAATTTTATGGTATCGGAATTATATCAATAAAAAAATAAGGTGAATAAGGCACTACAGATTAAGGTCTATATGACACACAGGGCATGCTACATAGAAATAAAGCATTTACTCCAATTTAATGCATCACGGCTGGTTTACTTTGCTTTGTTATACCATCGTATGCTATATACATACTATATAATATACTTCACCTATTACTCCACACCCCTAAGATATAAAATTATCTCACTTACGTTTGCCCTCATTTTAAAAAATCTTATCTTTTCATCAGTTGGTCATATTTCCTTTTTGTTTGAATTTAAGATTTCTACATACATTAAACATTTCTTATTTACACCCATAGTCTGAAAAGTGTCACTACATAGGCCAAACTCTTAATGGTGAATCTGGATCTATAGTCCACGAGTCAAACAGCCACAGGGGAATCAACCAGTAAGAAATACTATGCAGTTTGACACACTCTCTCATACTGCTTTGGGGAAATCAGACAAATGGTAATTGGTTGAGGTACCATTTTATAATTCAAGAAAAGTAGGTGATTGGGTCAAAGGAGATATCATTGACTTGAGCAAGATTTTCTTCTTTACCAAGGTTAGTTAAGAGCAATCATGGCGTCTTTAAAAAAAAAAAATAAAAAGGAAGGAAGGAAGGAAAGAGAAAAAAGAAGAGGGAGCTTTGTAGTCTTCTAATGTCTGGCTTAACATTCCCTGCTAGCCTGAGACGGAGTTTGAGGTTTGAGACCCGCAGAGCTTGGTCTGGTCGGGAGATACTCCCCCACTTAAGTGCACTAATGTATCAAAGGAAAGGAGTCAGGACTCAGACTTCCTATAATTGACCGCAAACAAGGCGGCTCGAGACTTAGCTGTTGTGGTAGTTAGTTTTCTAACGTTGGCCGTCAACAATTCCTCCCCTCCCCGAATGCAGATTGTGTTCCTCATGTTTAGACGTGGCTGCTGTGACAAAACAGCATACACGGAGTGGCTTGAAAAGCAGACATTTACTTTTCATAGTTCTGGAGGCTGGAAGCCTGAGATCAAGTTTCCAATTCTGGTAGAAGCTGTCTCTCAGGTCGTAGATGGCCGACTTGATGTTGTTTCCTCATACACTGGAAAGGGCCAATTAGCTCTTTGGCCTCTTCTCATAGCGCCACTAACCCCATTCGTGAGGGATCCATCCTCACGACCTAGTCACCTCCTAAAGTCTTGACCTCCTACTGCCATTACATTGGGGATTGGATTTCAACATAGTGTTTTGGGGAGACACAAACATTCAGTCCATAGCAGGAAGTTTATTTCCCCTCCCCTTCAATCTGAGCTAGTCTGTGGCTTGCTTTGCCCAATAGAACACAGCAGAAGTGGCTTTCTGGGACTTCCAGGTTCAGGTCTTAAGGGAACTGGTACTTCATTTCCTTTATCTTGGACCCCTGAAACTTCATGTAAGAAATCTGGACTCTTGGGGTGCCTGGGTGCCTCAGTCAGTTAAGCGTCTGCTTTCAGCTTTGGTCATGACACCAGGGTCCTGGGATCGAGCCCCACATCAGGCTCCCTGCTCAGTGGGGAGCCTGCTTCTTACTCTCCCTCTGCTGCTCCCCCTGCTTGTGCTCTCTCTCTCTCTCAAATAAATAGATAAAATCATTAAAAAAAAAGAAATCAAGACTTCTCAGCTGGAGAGAGGCCACATGGAATGACCCTAGTGGAGGAGATATCATATGGAGAGAGAGACCACAAGGAGGAACACTGAGGCACCAGACATGTGAGTAAAAGAAGCGTTTGTATGTTCCAGAGCCAACCTCTGTTAATGCAGTTACACAAGGGAATAAGGCCAGAAGAACCACCCTGCTAAACCCTGGACAACCCATAGAATCAGGAGAAATATTAAAACTGCTATTGTTTTAAGTCACTAAGTTTTGGGATTTTTAAAAATATAATGAGAGGTAACTAAGAAACTGGAAGTATGGTGCTATTGTTATGAAGACCTAAAAACATGTGGCACTGACGTTGGGACCATTGCATAGAGGGCCAGCAGGGCCTTGGGGAGACCGTAGATGAAGACGAAGGACAGGGATAAAATTATCATGTGCTGGAGAAAAGGCAACTCCTGTTATGTAATGGTGGAAAGTATGGTACCACTGTTGACTATAGTGACTGGAAGATAGAAGACATGCTTCATGAGCTTGTGAATATGGCTAAAAAGATTTCCAGGCAGAATATTGCCAGTACCAATTAGTTTCTTTTAGCTGTGTATAACCAAATACGAAAATAGAGTGTTTAAGTCAGGACTTTGCTGGCAAAGATCAAATCCAAAATGCTGCCAGCTAGAGGATAGGCTTCTGAGAATTTTAAGTGCACCTCTCTTTGGATTTTCTCTGCTAGGCAAGAGAGCTTACAAGAATCTTAAGGGCATTTGTCCCACAGTACCTAACTCTGAATCCAAGGTGGAGGGAGTCTGTTTCACAGGTTTCTATTTTATTTCTTTAAAATATTTAATTAATTAATTTATTTGAGAGAGAGAGAGAAAGAGAGAGAATGAGCATGGAGAAGGGGCAAAGGGAGAGAGAGAGAGAGAGAGAGAGAGAGAAGCAGATTTATGCTGAGCAGGGAGCCCAGATGCGGGACTGTATCCCAGGATCCTGAGATCATGACCTGAGCTGAAGGCAGATGCTTAACCAACTGAGCCACCCAGGCACTCCGAGGGGGTCTGTTTCAAAGAGATTTGTAGGTGTGGCTTTTTATCTAATAGATTATAATTTGATACACAAGAGCCCACAAAGTTTTGTTTTGTTTTTGTTTTAAAGAATTATTTACTTATTTTAGAGAGGGAGAGAGTGTGTGAGCAGGGGTGGGTGGTGGGGGTGGGCAGAGAGAGGGAGAGAATCCTCAAGCAGACTCCCTGCTGAGCGTGGAGCCTGACCTGGGACTCAATTCCAGTACCCTGAGATCATGACCTAAGCCAAAATTAAGTCGGTCACAAAACTGACTCAGCCACCCAGGGACCTCAGCCCACAAAGTTTTTTTTTTTAAAAACCAAGTTATAGAAGCATAAATTGAAGGGACAGAGAGATAGGTTAATAATGAAAGCGACCTCTGAGCCTCCAACGTCCTCTGGGCAAGAAGCAAGCAGAGAAACCTCCTAAGCAGTAAATATGGGCCATTTGTCACAGAAAAGAGAGAATGACCCCTGGGGCAGAGCCAAGGGCCTGGACATTCTAAAAGAACTACTTGTAGCAAGCAGAACTAGGCCCTAATCAAGAAACATTTCTGATCTCCGAGTTGCAGTAAATGACAATGTGTGTTTGGCTGAATTTCAGAACTGCTGTGGTCTGATCACTGCTCTACACCTCTGACCCCCCACCCCTTCTAAATGGAGGTATCGTGCTCATCTTGTCCCTTATACCATTGTATTATTGGATGCATGTGGGGCAGATGATTTGTCTTTTTCATTTAAAGGTCTTTACAGCCGAGGTATTGCACCTGAAAGGCCACACCTGCAGCCACTTCAAGTACTCCTGGACCTTATTTAGCTGACAAGGTCCTGGACTTTGACCGGATGCCATAATAGTATGAGACTTTTAGGGGTTTTGAGAAGGGGTGAGTATATTTTGCACAGGGAAGGGATGTGAATTGTTATGGCTAGAGGGTGGTTTGTAGTAGCTAGTCTCCAAAGATTGTTTCCTCAAATACTTCACACTGTATATGCTCGCCACTCTTCAGATCAAGAGATGGGCTTATGTCCCTTTCTTTGAAGCCAGACTGGCTCTGACCAATAGAACGTGGACAAAATGACATTCTGGGTCTTGTGGACATAGACTCTCTAAGAGAACTGGCAGCTTCCTCTTCTTATTCCTGAAATGCTCCCTCTTTGAACCCAGCCATCATGCTGTGAGACACCCAGAGCTACAGGGAGAGGCCATGGAGAGGACTGAGTTGCCCTAATCGACAACCCCAGCTGGGTAACACCAAATGCCAGCCAAATGAGAGAGGCTATTTGGGATCTACTAGCAATCCCAGTGCCTACTAGATGCCACTTGAAGCAGAAAAACCAGAGGGGCATCTGGGCGGCTCAGTCAGTTAAGCATCTGACTCTTGATTTTGGCTCAGGTCATGATCTCAGAGTCATGAGATCGAGCCCTGCCTTGGGCTCTGTGCTTGGCGGGTGTGGAGTCTGCTTGAGATTCTCTCTCCCTCTTTCTGTGCCCCTCTCCTGCCCCTCCCCTTCTTTAAAAAAAAAAAAAAAGAATGTGTAATGGTCCCTTTTGCATGTCTTGGGGAAATATTTTATAATTAATAGGAAAACTTCAAGTTTAGGGGTGCCTGGGTGGCACAGCGGTTAAGCGTCTGCCTTCAGCTCAGGGCGTGATCCCCACGTTATGGGATCAAGCCCCACATCAGGCTCCTCCGCTATGAGCCTGCTTTTTCCTCTCCCACTCCCCCTGCTTGTGTTCCCTCTCTTGCCGGCTGTCTCTATCTCTGTTGAATAAATAAATAAAATCTTTAAAAAAAAAAAAGGAAAACTTCAAGTTTAACATAGAGAAAAACATGATTTGCAATTAAAAAAATACTCTTCTAGAAACCTTTATATTAGTAAGTACCAGGAAGGTCTTATTTTGCATACAATGCTAAGGTATAGATAGCCAAAGCCTTGCTTTATCATAGTCTTATTAAATAGACTTTCTTCTTTTAGTGTGTATTATTCAAATAAGATATATTTGTAGCTTATGTGATAATAAATTTCTATGATATTTCTATGGAAAAATATTTTTTTCTTGTTACTTACGGAGTTCTTTGGTTGGCTTAATCCTGTCAAACAACCTGACAAAGATTTATTCATTGCATCATGCTTTCTTTAAAGCTGATACTTGTGCCATAAATAAAAAATACAATAAAAGACAGTTACGTTTGATAGGTACAGCATTCCTGAGATTTTGATTTAAGAAAAATATTGTGGATTAGAACACTAACATTAAAAAAAAAAACTCCAAACAGCATGAAATATCTGCTTGAAAGCCCCATATCTAAGACAGAATCTGGGGTTAAAGAATAGTGACATTTCTATACTTTCCCAAGATAGCTCATTTCAATTTATTCACAAATGATTGGGTAGTTATATTTAGCTAACAATTCTATACAAAGGAGCCTCTTAGCACTTTCTTTAGCAGTATGGTTTTCTATAAATGTGAGCAATGGCTTTAGGCCAAATGGTTCCTTTCATTTGCTTCTTCTAGACTTTCACAATTTCATAATCTAGCTTTTCTTGGGGTTATTTTTTCTGGTTGGTAAGGACTTTACTACACTTTAATTGTGAACGGAAATACTGATGGAGACAGTGGTGAGAAAGAAGTCTAGCAGGCAGGAACGTCTCTTGAGATTCTTGTCTCTGTCTGCTGCCATGAGCCCCTTGCTCTGCCCTATTTACTGGTGTCTCTAAGTGAATTGTTGTCTAGTATTTCTCTGAGACTTGCTTGCTCCCCATCACATTTAACTTTGCTCAGTCTCTAAAAATTAGCAGAGGTGGTCCCCACTCCAGGAAACCCTCCAGTTAGGTTTGATTAGATTTCACTTTTAACTTCTTTAGCAAGAATATCTCATAAGGAATGTAATATAAGTTACATTGCATCCCCCCAGGAGGTTTATAACGTCTGGTTGTCCAGCTTTTAGTGATGCTAAATTGACAGGTGGCAACCGCTTAATGTTTACATTGTAAAGTGAACTATCAACTTTCTCCTAAATAGTTTTATTATCCATTGATGAGCACTGCCTAAACCACAAAGTAGTGGTTTTCAAATTCTATCATCCCTTTTACGTTTACTAACTTGATTTTTCTCTTCAATTAGGACTATTTAGTGATTCTAAAATACAGTTTATATGGGACAGGCAAGATAAATTCTCTTTTCTCTTCCATGAATTTCTGATTTTCGAAGGAAGGACACGTGCCTGTTTTTACTAAAATGTGTCTTACCCTGCACACCCACTTTCCTCCCACCCCTGCCCAAGTCATATGTTGAAGTCCTAACTCCTAGTATCTGTTTTTAGAGATATGGCCTTTAAAGAAGTACTTAAAGTAAAATGAGCTCATTAGGGTAGGCCCCAATCCAATATGACCCATGTACTTATAAGAAGAAATCTAGATACAGATATAAACAGAGGGAAGACCATGTGAAGACCCTGGGAGGAGGTGAGCAGCTGCAATCCAAGGAGAGAGGCCTCAGAAGAAATCAACCTTGATCCTGGATTTCTGACTTCCAGCATAGTGAGGAAATAAATCTGTTGTTTAAGCCACCCAATCTGATACTTTGTAATGGCCACCTGAGCAAACTAATGCAATGCCTGAGTTCTAACAGTGACCAGTGACTCGTGTATTTAATTAGTTTTCTTTCTCTCTTTCATATCATTATGGACTCATGGATTTTTTTTAAAGATTTTATTTATTTATTTATTGACAGTGCACAAGCAGGAAGAGCAGCAGGCAGAGGGAGAGGGAGAAGCAGGCCCCTCGCTGAGCAGGGAGCCTGATGCGGGGCTCGATTCCAGGACCCTGAGATCAAGGCAGATGCTTAACTGACTGAGCCACCCAGACGCCCCTGAACTCATGGATTTTATACATTCAATGTGTTTCAGTCAGTTGAAGTCATTTTTCCTTTCGGATGTTTAAATTGGTCCATATTTGGCCAGAGGAAGCCCCAGAGGAAGCTGATTTTTGTGTCATTTTGATATGACCCCAATATTCTTTGCTAACTTCCTTGCTTTCACATAGAAGACACCCCAGGCTCATTTTGTACATTTCTGTTTCAGACCTGGGATCAGCTAACCTAAATATGGTATAATCTGGGTGTTAGGCCTGTTCATTGCTACTGGGCTGTCATTTCTTCCAAGCTCTTTCAAGAGGTAAAAAATTATAGGACTTTTACTTTTTTTGTTTTTCTGTATGTTTCATCTCTTATGTGGAAAGTTTTGGACCCTAACACATTAACATAATTATCTGCTTTCTAATATCCATGAAATAGTTTCAAAAATGAAACCAATTTTTTTTAAAAAAACTAATCCTTAGGCTATTAAATGAAATTTAAAATTTGCCTTTCTTTTTGCCCTTAGGATTCATAGTCCTGGGAATAGAGTCAAAGTCTTGTGTTCTATAAAAATTTAAAATAGTTCTTTTGTGTGGTTCTATCACCAACTTGATAGACAGCTAAGTTCATTTGTTTTAGAATAGTAGTCTTGGTAGTCTGTCTGGCAGTGTCCTTTGTTTACTTTATAAGCATCATTAGAAAATGCTTTTCTTCAAGCTGTAATGAGAACTGAGGTTAAAAGATGGAAGAAATGAGAAGAAACACAGTTCTGGGACCTCATCTTCCTACTTACATGCATCATTTAATAGTTCACAGTGATTTCAAAGCCACACATCCAGGATTCCCTGAATAAACTGTTCCCTGACAAAACATCTTAATCATTGCTTCAATTTAGATAATCCTGATCATGTCATGAATACTGAAGCCTTAATGTTTCCAGGCTCTTGTTTGTCCTTGAATACCAAAGCCGCCTGATATGTTGAACATGCTCTATAACACACACACACGCCCGTTCTTTACCTATGCTGTTAGACGGGCTCATTTACCACGTGTACAACATCATCGGACTGTTGTGGGACAAACACATTTAAATAGAAAGGACGAGAACTCTGGAGTCAGATGGAATTGGTTTTATATCGCCTAACAGTTACTAACAATGAGGCTATAGTAAAATAACCTTTCAGGGACTTGACGTCCTTAGCTGTAAAAGAGGCATAATAATACATACTTACAGAGTTAGTGAAATAGGTCCCAAACGTCAAGTGGCTAACACGGTATCTGGCACACAATAGGGGTTTAATAACCATTTCATTCTCTCAACCTAAAAGCCCCTATATTATATATAAACAGAAGCAGTAAAAATCATTTGATCTTGAAGATGATTGTGAGTAGTGCTTCTTCCCTTGATACTTAGGTCATTTTAATCTAGCTCTACGTTAAAGGAGCCACAACCTAGCTATTACTTATTGCTTCAGCTGCCCAGGAAGTCAAAGCATTAAGCAGTCTTTTTAGTTCTGTTAATTTATATAAAGGCACAGAGTAAAATAAAAAAGTGGCTATCCTAATCGGAGGTTATCCTGTAGACCATGAGGATATCCCAAAGAAAGTTTCTAGAGGGCGATTCCTCAATAATTTTCCAGAGTCACACAAGAAACCTCCAAATTTCTTCCCCCTCTTTGGGAATCTTTTACTCCCCCTGTATTCTCATTCAGAGTAAAATGAAACCCAAGACTCTTAATTCTTTTTTTTTTTTTTTTTTAGATTTTGTTTATTTATTTATTTGACAGTGAGAGAGCGAGAGACTGAGAGAGAGAGAGAGTACAAGTAGGGAGAACAGCAGAGGGAGAGGGAGTGGGAGAAGCAGACTCTCTGCTGAGCAGGGAGCCTAATGTGGGACTTGATCCCAGGACCCCGGGATCATGACCTGAACCGAAGTCAGACGATTAACCGACTGAGCCACCCAGGTGCCCCAAGATTCTTAATTCTAATTCTAATTCTAAATTTCAACTTGGTAGTGAGACATCTGGTGGGAGCAATGCTTTTCTTAGGGTTGGTGCTCACTTTTTTTTCCTTGTTAAATAATCATCTTTGTCATTTGATAGCTAAAAAAAGGAAGAGAATGCTCTTCAGCAGATTTTTACTGCAGCAAAAAGTACTTCTCCTAAATCAACTTTCAAACTCTGTAGCAGCACCTTTGCTGCTCTCTACAGAGCACACGTTCCAAGAGACTTTAATGTGTATTATATGGGAAAGTACGCACACGTTTGATAATGCTGGGTTAAGGTGACTTAATAGGTCTCTTTACGCAGAACTTCTCAGAGCCTTAAATATGCTAATGTATATTATCAGTCTCCTGAAGGGGGATGTGGTGGGCAGCACTTCTTAAACTTCCGTGATGCTGAATCTCTTGTTCCACAGAGCTGCTTGGAGGATCGTTGTTCTACAGAACGCACGCCAGGAAACAATGCCTTATAGTTTAAAACTATAGGCAAGAGGAACATTGGATCACTGTGTCCCTAACATACATTAACCGTTTTTAGGACAGTGTAGGTTCTTTGCTTTGGCTACTGCGACCATTGCTTGGGTGTGAGAAATAGAAACACATTGCAAACCAATTTGAACAGAAAACCAAAGTTCTTGGTGGAACACAAGGTTATCTCATAGAGTCCAAGGTCAGAAAATATAAGGGCTTTAGGAGGATTACACCGGAACTAGAAAGTTGGAATTTGTGATTAAAGGACCACATGGCTGCTTACCCACCCCTTTTCCTGCCTGCCCTGTTTTCCTTTCCTTTCTTCCTTTTGAGGAGCTTTGTCTGTATCTGTCAAGAATGTGTCTGACATAGCCCTGATTCTGTGTTCTTCAAGCAGTCAATAGTATTTATTGCTATGTTCTAAGTCCAACCTCTTAAGAGAAAAAGAAACTTGATTGCCCAGCATGGGTCAGGTTTTCACCCAACCCTAGTCGGGTTGGCTGTGGCCAGATGGTTCATGTGCTATAGAGGGGAAGACTTAGGCCTATCCCTCTGTAGGGTGAGGAGAATGGATTTTTCTTAGAATGAGGGGCTGTGGGACAGTTGGTTAACCATCTGCCTTTGGGTTGGGTCCTGATCCTAGGGTCCTGGGATCGAGTCCCATGTTGGGCTCCCTGCTCAGCAGGCAGTCTGCTTCTCCCTCTCCCTCTGCCCCTCCCCCCATTTTGTGCAAGCTCTCTCTCTCAAATGAATAAATAAAATCTTTAAAAACCATTATTATAAGACTTATCTTAGAAAAAAGGGCAGCCTTGGTTGTAGTATTTCATATATCGATAATAGCAAATTGATTTAGAATGTCCTTCATAGAACCTACTTGTGAATCTGTTATGAACATTGTGTTAGGCATGATCACTCTTCATCAATATCCAATATTTTCTACTTTGGGGTTTAAGGATTCCCTACCCCTTGAAATTGGATGTGGCCATGTGCCTTAACTTGGCCAAGAAATGTCACTTCCATATGGAAGGATTTAGAGACTGAAGCAGCCTGAAAGTGCCAAGCCAACTCACAGACCGTTTGGTGCATCTCCAGCAGACTTAATGTAAGAGAAATATTTTTATGCTGTTAAACCTCTAATTTTGGAGTTGTCTGTTATCATATTACAATCTAGCCTATCCTCTAGGATATCCAAATATTCTTCGAAATGAACAACACAAGTTTCAAAACTGTAATGATGGTGAAATATTATGCTGAGCTGATGTTAGTTTGAGAGGCCTGAGTTTGGTAACCCAGGCCTATGTACAACATTCCCCAACTTCCAGTTCAACTGATGAAACCCTTACGATGTATTTTGGTAAGTAATCTCCCCTTTCCATGACTGGAACATTAAGTATCTTATAAAGGCTAATAAAAATATGGTTTTCATAAGCTCTCATTTTGTAAGACCATGCAGTAGTATTAGAAAACCATCAGTTTTGTTCAGTGTTTTCTTAGTGAACTAGGTGTGCCAACATTTATTAGTTATGTACATTACATCAGGTGACCACCAAAGTCTCTGACTTCTTTCAGATTTATCATATTGTGCTCAAACTGTTACCTTGAAAAAGTAGTCCAGCAAGTGTAGTGGACGTAACTCACATCCTTTTATTATACAACCCTGATTTTGCTCAGATACCTATTTATATCACACATAGCCATGTGCCTGAGGAAGTTGATCTCCCCCTAACCCCCGGGGGGGCTGAATGGTCTAAGGGTAACCCCAACTCCCCTGCCAGTGTTTGGCTGAAGTATAGGCATGAAACCCAATTTTGCCCAGTGAACGAAGAAGTCTGCTGGAGGGTTTCTGAGACATGTTTCCTTTTTTTCTAATGCAAGGCTGTTAGAAGAGGTGATTTCTTCCCTGCCACCATTCCCAAACACATTTCTGGATGTGTTGTCTGGAACTGCTATAGCTGTCTTCCTGGTTAGCCTGAGGATGACGACAGAGGAGGCTCGGAGAAGGTGGCCTCGGTATGGAAAGAACCAGGATCCTTGAAACCAGTATCGAGCTACAGAATCTATTCATCCTGAAGGTCTCCCTGGACTTTGTTACGTAGGATAAATTTTCACCGAATCAGAATTTCTGTAACTTGCAACTAAAAGCAATCCTAGGGCGGCACCTGGGTGGCTCAGTCAGTTGTGTGTCTGCCTTTGGCTTGGGTCATGATCCCAGGGTCCTGGGATTGAGACCAGCATCAGGATCCCTGCTCAGCGGGGAGCCTGCTTCTCCCTCTGCTGCTCCTCCTGCTCGTGTTCTCTCTGTGTCAAATAAATATATAAAATCTTTAAAAAAAAAAATCCTAGGTAAGACATTAATAATGTGTTCACTTTTCTAGATTGCCATATGGCTTTTTATGTTGCTGCTGGGAAAATAGTATGCAAAATTTTCTTTTAGAGATTAGATGACAAAACTCTAGTAGTTTCTGGGATGATAACTGGACTCTTTATTTTAAAGTTTTATTTATTTAAGTAATCTCTACACCCAACATGGGCCTTGAACTCACAACCCTGAGATCAAGAGTCACACGTCCTTCTGACTGAGCCACCCCTGGACTGTTTAATCAGTTAGCATTCTTTTAATTATTTATTTTTTTGAGAGAGAGAGAAAGAGAGAGAGAGCTTAAGCATTCGAGGTGGGGGGAGAGAGAGAATCTCAAGCAGGCTCCACGCCCTGAGATCATGACCTGAGCCGAAACCAAGAGTCAGACACTTAACTGACTGAGCCACCCAGGCACTCCAATCAGTCAGCAATACTATGGGCAATTGTAGAATAGAGAACAGTTCTTTAAATATAAGTTTTGTCCACATATAACTTATGGTGTAGTTTCAAAAATCAAAATCATGCTCTGTTAAGAGAGAATAAAAATTGAAAATCTGCTTCTTTGCTGATGCCTCACAGTGTCTGTGTATTGCTCTTAATGGAATAGGGAAAAGGGATGATTAAGGACTGCCTGGTACATAATATCAGAAGTCCAGAAAGTAAGTGAAAATGAAAGTGGTTTATTTCAAATCTTCAAATTGTAATCAAAGTACTCAGGCATCCTATCGATTTTTACCATGTTCTTATTTAGTTATTTGTTTTTTTGCTTGTTTATCTAAACAGATTGCAAGCTTCTTGGGGGCAAAGACCATATTTATTTTGTTCTTTACTGCTTCAAAGCCTAGAGCAGTGGCCTGGAGTGGTACTCAAGAAAATAATTTCATATGAGGGGCGCCTGGGTGGCTCAGTCGTTAAGCGCCTGCCTTCAGCTCAGGGCGTGATCCTGGTGTCCTGGGATTGAACCCCACATCAGGCTCCCTGCTCCACTGGAAGCCTGCTTCTTCCTCTCCCACTCCCCCTGCNCTCTCTTAAAAAAAAAAAAAAAAAAAGGGTTCATAAAAAAAAATTATGAACAACAATAAAAAGTGAAGAAAAGGATATCTAAATATATGGCGACTGTTTTCTGGATGCGGGATATATGATAGCTTAATGTAGAGAGAAAAAAATGTGATACAGGTAACAGAAAAAAATGCTATTTCGTAACTCTATACAGGATACTTTAAAAAGGTGAGATATAATTGACATATAACTAAGTTTAAGGTGTACAAAGGGTTGATTTGATACACAAATACATTGTAATATGATTACCACTATAGCTAGCTAACATCTCCATCACCTCACACAATTATTTCTTTTTTGTGATGAGAACATTAAAGATCTAGTCTTTTAGTAACTTTCAAGTATATAATACAGTATTGTTAACTATAATCACAAGGCTGTGCATTAGATCCCCAGAACTTATATTTTAACTGCAAGTTTGTACCCTTTGACCAAAACCTCCCTAATTCTCCCTTCCCCCCAGGTACTTTTTTCTTTTTTCTTTTTTGCAAGTGGTTCCCTTCCCCTGTAAAGTTATTATCCTGTTTGTCTCACTAAGTCTTCATTGATCATGTAGAATAGTAGATATCCTGCTAAGATCTTCTCTGAGAACTGCCTGCTGTAGTAGTAAAGGTCATTCATAGGGATGTTTCTACTATGTGACCCCTACCTACTTGGCTAAGGCTGATTGGCCCTTGCTACAACTTTATCTAAACTGGGCCACTCAGATCCCGTTTCCTGTGAATATGAATTGACTCCCGGTGACTGTGAGTTGGAGATGGAGTTCCGTTATCAGGTAACTTAGCAAGCAGCAGCCACTTGGCCTCTCCTGAAACTCTGCCCAGCTCAGTGAGATCAGTGTGACATGCTTTGTCAAGGCACTTTAAAGTTGGTCAAAAGTGCAAGTAAGAAAGATGTAACTGCAAATAGAGAAACAGGTAATTGACTCAAGGACTTGATAGTGTGAATTGAAGTGAACGGGTAGATTTGAGCAATATTGAGAATGAAGAAGTAGCTATATTTGGCCAAAAGACAGTGATAAGTTGAAGATGATTCTACTTCTCTACGACTGGGGAACATTTTCAATTAGCATTGGAGTGGCTGGTTGCTGGACAAAGCAGGCTCTCTGGGATTCTTCAGCTTTTTAAGTAATGGTTCCGATCTGTTTCCAGAAGCAGCAGTGTGAAAAGCAGCTATAGAACCTCACTACTAAAACAGCAGTAAATCATTAGGAATTACTTTGTTAGGACGAGTCATATTGATGGTGGGTACAAAATGTGGCCTAGTTGGCATCCCTCTGTTTCATAGAGTGTACCCAGACACCTGTTTTATAAATGCATCATTCTGTTAACAAGGGAGCTAGATTGAGAGAATATAAATAATGCATATTAATGAATGATATTAAAAAATAAAATCAGGGTGTCTGTGTCTTTGAGAATCCCAAATTTACAGAAAAAGCTTTTTATCCTGCCTCAGTAGTTCACTCTCATAGGGCTAAGAAAAACCTTAATGCAATTTTATTATAAATAATGGCTCAGTTGTTGCTTATAAGGAATCATTAGAAAAAATTTTGCTGAGAGGGAACGGATCTTTCAGTTAGATTGAGGTCTGAAATCAGGCTTCTGCCATTTACTAGTTGTATGACTAATCCAAATTACATTGCCTTCTGATATTGTTCCATCATCTCTAAAATGGGGATAGCAACCAATTCATATTTTTTCTTTATTATGAACTAGTCTTTGTTTCATTTTGTATTTTTAAATAATTTCTACACCCAACATGGGGCTCACAACCCTGAGATCAAGAGTCACATGCTCTACTAACTGAGCCAGCCAGGTGCCCCATGAACTAGACTCCCTGAAAGAAGCTTCTAGGGTTACAGTTTTTGGAAAAGTATTACATTCTTGCAACACATACTTGGAAGTTTACAGAAAGAATTCCTTCTACAGATGGAGCTCATGGTGTAGTTAGGTGTGGGTGAGATGGGATGAAATCCTAATATGAACACTACCCTTTATTACTACTTATGAGCTTTTCCTGTTGTGCCGGTACTGTTGCTGCAAGCTTTACACATATCTCATTTTATCCTCACAATAACCTCCTAAGGTAAGTCTCAATAGTCTCATTTTTATCCAAGAGGAAATTGAAGCCTAGAGAGGTACTTTGTCCAGGGTCACAAAAGTGGAATCCAGATGGGAACATATGTTTCCCAAATTCCAAAGGCCCTTGCTCATAACCATCCAGAGGAAAAGGAGGTGGGGGAGGGGAAGCTGGCTCTATTAAACGTATTATGAGATCCAGTGCCTGTAAAACCCTTGAACCATAAGGTGATGAAGGAATCGTTAGAACGTAAGCTTCCCTTGCCCCGCCCCCCCATATTTTTTTCCTTTAAGAAAGTTTATTTAACAGCATTTGGATTGGCTGAAGAAAGTTACAGGAAAAGGATGGCGGGCCGGTGTCCTTGTCCCCGAGGACTGGGTTACCAGCCAGGAGGTCCGCAGGATTGCCGCGGCTGTTCGCCAGACCTGAGGCTACCCGTCTCGGGACGGCGGTCAGGCGGAGGGTACTTTGAGATCCCGCGGGTGATCTGTGGGGCTGCGGGCCCACGAGAGAGCGCGTGCAGCAACGCTGGCTGCGCTCCGGGAGGGAAGCGGAGACCCGGTGCGGAGAAGCACCACGTGCTGACGGGGCGGAAGACGCGCGCTCCCGGGGCTAGCGCAGGGGGTAAGGGGCAGCTGTGTGTGTGAGTTGGGAAAGCACTCAGACTGGCTCAGGCTCAGGCTCAGACTCCCCCTCCCGTGCGCTCCGGTGCCGCCTGACTCCTCCCACCCTGCTCCCGCCTCCTGGCCGGTCGGACCAATGGGCGGGGCGGGCGGGAGCGAGGGGCGGGGCGGGGCGCGCGGTCTGCGCGCAGGTGCCGCCCGGCGCCCGGCCCGCCCGTTCCGCCGCCGCCACCACCGCCGTCGCCGCCGCCGTCGTGCGTGCTGCTCGGCGGAGGGGCCGGGCCTGTGCTTTCTCCTCCTTCTTCCCCGCCTCCCGTTGCCGGCAGGACCCGTCTCCCGCTGCCGCTGGGACCCCGTGTCATCGCCCGCCCCGAGCACGGTGAGTCCCTTCGGGAGCCCACGGGCGCGCTCCCCGCCTCGTCTTCGGCGCCCCAGCCCGTGGCCCTGAGGCCAGTGTGAGGCCAGGGCCAGGTGGCCGGGATGGGCGAGGGCAGCGGGCGGCGTGGGGTGTGTGGATGAATGAGGCGCTCTTGGACTAGGCCGCGCGTCCTGAGAGCGGCCCACGCCTCACCCCGGCACTCTCTGGGGGAAGTCTTCTGCAGAGGCCGGGACGACCAGTGGCCCAGTCCACGGGTGGAGATGTTGGGTGGATGCCCGCTTTGGCAGGGCTGCCGGGCACCCGTCGGTGGGAGGCCAGAGGACAGGAGAGGCTCACACATGCTTCGGAGGCCTGGGCTTTGGCTGGGAACAGGTGTGAGTTAAGACCCCGAGAAGGGAGATCCCTGGCCATAGGGGTCAGGGATCAAGAAGCTGGAATATCACTTTATGAGCGGGGCCTCAGCTGGCTGCTGGAGGTTCAGCAGGCGCTAGAAGACAGGGACAGTTTTAGTTCCCAGTTTATAAAACATGAGGTTAGCAGTCCCCGTGAGTTCAGCTTGCAGTAGTGAAGTGGGATTAATGCTGCACGGAGGGACTTGGAGCCAGATTAGCAGGGACTGGGAAGTTTCAATTTGGCAATAAAAAGAGTTAGTGGATTCATTTACGACCAGAAATAACTGGAGGTAGATTCTGGAGGTTGCTTATGAGCACCATTGAGTCGTACCTACAGTGCCAAAGGTGGAGGAGACTTGGTCGGAGAGACCCTGATACTCGTGTGTGTTCATCCGTGTGAAAATGGTGCTTGTGGGGAAAACGGGAAATAACGGGTTCCAGCTAAGAGGAATGGTCTGGGGGGAGGTGAGTTGGTTGCTGATAGTACTGGAATGGATACTCTTTGACCCTCCTATCTGTGCTCCTGTTTCTGAATGCCTTCGTTCTTGTAACCATGTATCAGATTAAGAAAGAGTTTTGTGAACAGTATGGATGGAAGATTGGCAGCTAAATTTTAAGTTTATTTTTGATTTATGGTGCCACATATTTTTAGATTAATCTTTCCAGGACTTCTTAGGAGTGACTGCCTTGACAGCTATCAGAATCAGAGCTATTCATAGAACTTTGCACATCTTTGTTTGAAAAGTGGATTTAGCTCCGTGTTGGTTTTGGATTGGTATATACAGTGTGTTTTATTCTTAATTTGTTACTCAGTAATATATTTTGTGTGATGAAATGTGCTTTTGGTTAAATGTATGTTTTATTTTGTTTATATGTATGTTTTGACATTTCAGATGCCCCCCAAAAAGGGAGGTGATGCAATTAAACCACCCCCAATCATTGGAAGATTTGGAACCTCCTTGAAAATTGGTATTGTTGGATTGCCAAATGTTGGGTAGGTGAATGTTGGGCTTTTCTCTTTTTCATCTTGTAAATATTTTGGGTCTTGTAGGAAAAGGAACTCATGTGGTAATTACAACTTAAATTGAAGAAAAGAAGGTAGGAAGCTGGAATATTAATGTTGCAAAACAAGGTTGTCATTTGAGTGTATTTTATTTTTGGTTTTCTACGCAGATACTGTGTTGAAACTTGAATTACTTCTTTTTGTTTTGCTAAACTAGAGGAAGAAGCAATTTGAATTGAAACATTAAGTTGAACCAGATCAGCTCTGTTTGCTTAAGACACTATTGGGAGACACTCAGTATAGAATTTAAGTGGAATCGAAGTAGTTTAAATTTGATTTTTATGCTCGCTGGCTATGTAGGGTACCTACCTAGGCTGGCTGTAGTAGATACTTTAGGAATTAGTTCTAAAAGCCCCAGTACAAAGTTGATTAGATTCTTGGGAGATCAGGGATCAGATGGCTTAATTTTTACTGGAGAAGGAAGTAACAGTTTTGAGTTTAATATTGGAAGTTGCTAGATAAAAGGGTATATATTATAAAGTGGCTAAATCTGAAAGTTACCAGAGCAAAACTTTGAGTTTTGTAATGTTTAAAATTAAAATGAATCATTTATTTGCAAATAAGGCAGTGGTAGGAAATACATGTAGAGTTTAGTATATAACCCATGCATGTGCAATTTGAATGTTTAGTCTGCCTTTTTCATTATTTGTCCTTCTATTTTAATACCTTTTACTGACCTTAAAATATAAAATGTCTCAAAAGTGATTAGGGTGTACTAATGGTAACAGATCCAATATGGATTTATTAAGGTGAAGGAATACATTTTGTCATGTGCTTTAGGCTTTTCAATTGGTGGCAAGTAGGATAACCATGTTTTTTCATGTGTTTCTTGGAGTCCCTGTCCTAGAGATTTTTTGGTGAATGAGGCATAGGATGGCCAAGTATGGCAGTTCTTAAATTCTTGTGATGTAAAACATGAGCAAGTGTGCTGTCCTAATTTCAGTCTTTCCTAGAGCTGGAGAGGTTTGCATTTTGAAGGGGTTTCCTGCTGTGATATAGGCTGCTTGCAAAGTAAGACTAAATAGAGAGTGGAAATGTAAGCAAAACAAATAATTAAGCAAAGTACTGTAGGGTGTTGTCAATAAAATTGAAAGCAAGATATGATCATTATGGTGTGAGCTTTATTTCACTAGTAAGATAGTTTGTAGATATTAACATCTCTTATTTTTAAAATCACTGCAGTCAATGCAGCCTGACTTTAAATGGGACTACTTTATTTTATTTTATTTTATTTTTTTTTTTAAGATTTTATTTATTTATTTGACAGAGATAGAGACAGCCAGCGAGAGAGGGAACACAAGCAGGGGGAGTGGGAGAGGAAGAAGCAGGCTCATAGCACAGGAGCCTGATGTGGGGCTCGATCCCATAACGCCGGGATCACACCCTGAGCCGAAGGCAGACGCCTAACCGCTGTGCCACCCAGGCGCCCCTTAATGGGACTACTTTAAACTGAGACAATTTAAGAAGTGTTTCTTATATGAACATTTTAGCCATAGAACATAATGTAATTAATATATATGAAAATAACCTGAAAATATATTATCCAGTATAAATGTGCTCTTTATGCTTTTAAATTAAATACCCATCCTACTATCATCCCCCCTTCCAGTGTTATTGAGGTATACTTTACAAATAGTAAAATTTTCTCATTTTAGTAATGTTCAGTTTGATTTTTGGCAATTGTTTGTGAATACTCCTTTTTGTAGAGTGATCTTACATTACATAACTGTATCAGATAGGGTTCTTGGTAAGATACACAAGTTCTGGCTGTTTTAAACAGGAAAAAGAGAATTATTAGAAGGATAGAATTGAAGGACAACCTGAACAGCAGACCTCAGAAAGGACAGGAATGCCGGTAAGGGTGATAGAGATGGGTCCTTACGGAGCTCAGCCGTATGAACTGAGTGTTTCTCGTCTCCTGCTGCCTCTCCAGTGATTCACATTACTGTATGATGGACATGTCTACCTCTGGATAGGTCTACAAGAGATAGATTGGGTATGGGGGTGGTTCTTTAAAAGATGGCCTGCTGATCAAAAATAAGGACATTTGGTACAGAAACCATCTAAAGAATGTCTTGTTTTGTAGAGAACTGGACAAATAAGATTTTCTTTTTAACATATATTAGGCCTGATTACTGAAAAATGTAAAGGTAATGTTTATGGCTAATAATAGCTGATATTTATCAAACACTTACTATATGACAGTTACTATTCTGAGTGCTTTATATGTATTTAATTTAATCAGTCTTTTAACCCCCCCCCACCAATTAGAATTTAAATTTCTTGAAGGCAAGGATTGTATTGTTTTTCTTTATTGTTATATTTCTAGCACTTAGAATTTTTAAAAAAGATTTATTTATTTATTTGAGAGAGAGAAAGAATGCCAGCGGGAAGACAGGCAGAGGGAGAGAGAATCCTCAAACAGACTGTCTGCTGAGTGCAGAGCCCGATGCAGGGCTTGATTCCAGGACCTTGAGATCATGACCTGAGCCAAAATCAAGAGTCAGATGCTTAACCCAGGTGCCCCTTACACTTAGAATTTATTAGGCGCTCAGGAATTATTTATGAATGGGATAGTTTTTTCCTCCTTGATGTAGTGTATAGGCTTAATGATAAGGACACATGTTTTAATGGCTGCTTTCAATGTAGTAGAAACAATACGAAACCCATGATTATGCAAGAATATGAAGATTTGGTTTCTAGATTTGTTTTGCTTTTTTTTTTTTTTTTTTTTTAAGATTTTATGTATTTATTTGAGAGAGAGAAAGCTAGAGAGATCACAGAGGGAAGAGGAGAAGCAGATTTGCCGTTGACTGAGCAGAGAGCCCACTGCGAGGCTTGTTCCCAAGGCCCTGAGTTCATGACCTGAGCTGAAGGCAGCCACTTAACTGAGCCACCCAGGCACCCCTACTTTTTTTTTTTTTTAAACCTCAGGGACCCCTTATAAATTAGCTCCTCTTGGATCAGTGTATTATTGTGGCTGTGAAGCTTGGCGGCTTTTGGAAGAAACTTCCTTTTTTTTTTTTTTTTAAAGATTTATTTATTTATTTTAGAGATTGAGGGAGAGAGAGAGAGAGTGCAAGGAAATGAGTAGGGGCAGAGGGAGAGGGAGAAAGAGAATCAGAGCAAACTCCCTGTTGAGTGTGGAGCCCATCTCGGGACTTGATCCCAGGACCCCAAAATCATGACCTAACTGGAAATCAAGAGTAAGATGCTTAACTGACTGAGCCATCCAGGTACCCCAGAAACTACCTTTTTTTTTTTTTAAGATTTTTTTTTTTATTATAGTTTTAGATTCACAGAATTAAGGGGAAGGCAGAGAGATTTTTTTTAATTTCTTTTTTTTAATTTAAATTCAATTAGCCAACGTATAGTACATCATGAGTTTCAGATGTAGCATTCAATAATTCATTAGTTGCATATAACACCCAGTCCTCATCACATCACATGCCTTCCTTAATGCCCATCATCCAGTTACCCCATCCCCCCACCAGAGAGATTTCTTTTATATGCCCTGCCCTCACACATGGACAGCCTTCCCCCATTATCAACGTTCTCCCACCGGAGTGTTACATTTGTTGCAGTTGAACTTGCATTGACACATCATTATCAGCCAAAGTCCATAGAGTACAATCTTGTCATTGTACCTTCCATGGGTTTAGACAAATGCATATTGACATGTATCTCCCATTATAGTATGATACAGAGTAATTTCACACTGCCCTAAAAATGCTCTGTGCTTTGCCTATTGACCCACCCTTCCCCAACCATTAATCTTTCCACTATCTCCATAATTTTGCCTTTTCCAGCATGTCATATAGTTGGAATCTTACAGTAATGTAGCCTTTTCAGATTGGCTTCTTTCCCTTAGTTATATGCATTGAAATTACCCCATGTTTTTTCATGGCTTAAATAGCTTATTTCTTTTTAGTGCTGAATAATATTCCATTTCTGAATATGCTATAGTTTATCCATTCACCAACTGAAGGATATTTTGATTGCTTCCAAGTTTTGGCAGTTATGAATAAAACTGCTACAAACATCCATGTGCAGGTTTTTGTGTGGACATAAGTTTTCAGCTCCTTTGGGTAAATACCAAGGAGCACAGTTGCTGAATTATATGGTAAGAGTATGTTTAGTTTTATAAGAAACTTCTGAAGTGGTTGTATCATTTTGCATTTTCACCAGTGGTGAATGAGAGTTTCTGTTGCTCCACATCGTCACCACCATTTGGTGGTGTCAGTATTATGGATTTTGGCCATTCTAATAGGTGTGTAGTGGTATCCCATTATTATTTTAATTTGCATTTCCCTGATGACGTATAATGTGAAGCATCTTTCATATTTGCCATCTGTATCTTCTTGGTGAGGTATTTATTAAAATGTTTGGTCCGTTTTTAAAAACCAGGTTTTTTTTTTTTTTTTTTTTTTTTTTAAGATTTTTACTTACTTATTTGACAGAGAGAGAGACAGCCAGCGAGAGAGGGAACACAAGCAGGGAGAGTGGGAGAGGAAGAAGCAGGCTCCCAGCGGAAGAGCCCAACATGGGGCTCGATCCCAGAACTCCAGGGTCATGCCCTGAGCCGAAGGCAGATGCCTAGTGACTGAGCCACCCAGGCACCCCTGTTTTGTTTTTTTAAGATTTTATTTATTTATTTGAGAGAGAGATGGTGAGAGGGCAGGGGTAAGAGGGAGAAGCAGACTCCTCGCAGAAGAGGGATCCCCATATGGGGCTCAATCCCCAGACCCTGCGATCATGACCTGAGCTGAAAGCAGACGCTTAACTGACTGAGCCACCCAGGCATCCCTGTTTGCTTTCTTATTGTGGAGTTTTAAGAGTTCTTTGAATATTTTAGATAATGGTTCTTTATCAGATGTGTCTTTTGCAAATATTTCCTCCCAGTCTGTGGCTTGTCTTCTCATTTTCTTGACATTGTCTTTCACAGAGCAGAAGTTTTTAATTTCAGGGGCACCTGATTGGCTCAGTCGGTTAAGCATCTGCCTTCGGCTTGGTCATGATGTTGGGTACTGGAATCCAGCCCTGCGTCTGGCTCCGTGCTGAGCGGGTAGTCTGCTTGTCTCTCTCCCTCTGCCCCTCCTCTTACTCATGCTCGTTCTCTCTCTCAAATAAATGAATAAAATCTTTTTTTTTTTTTAAAGATTTTATTTATTTATTTGACAGAGACAGAGACAGCCAGCGAGAGAGGGAACACAGCAGGGGGAGTGGGAGAGGAAGAAGCAGGCTCATAGCAGAGGAGCCTGATGTGGGGCTCGATCCCATAACGCCAGGATCACGCCCTGAGCCAAAGGCAGACGCTCGACCGCTGTGCCACCCAGGTGCCCCATGAATAAAATCTTTTAAAAGAAGTTTTTAATTTCAGTCAAGTCCAGTTTTTCTATTAATCGCTCATACCTTTGGTATTGTATCTGCAAAGTCATCACCATACCCGAAGTCATCTAGATTTTCTTCTATCTTTTAGAAGTTATGTAGTTTAGCCTTTTATGTTTAAGTCTGTGATCCATTTTCACTTAATTTTTGTGAAGGGTGTAAGGTTTGTATCTAGATTTTTTTCTGTTTTTGTTTTTTGCATGTGGATGTTCAGTTCTAGCACTGTTTCTTGAAAAGGTTGATTTTGTTCCGTTGTAATTGCCTTTGTTTGAGAAACTGTATTTTGATATTCCAGATTTTACTCTGTGATGGGATAGCTCTTCTGGGTGCTCTCACTAAATGAGATGGGTTTGTCTAATGTTTTCTTCTGATAAATTCAGGTTATGCATTTTAGGGTATAGAAGTGACGTGTACTTCTTAGTACGTCATATCAGGAAGCACGTGATGTTGATTCGTCCCATTACTAGTGATATTATCTTTGAGCAGTTGTCTGAGGAGGTGTCTGACAAATTTCTTCCTGAAAGGGTTACTATATTTCCCATTGCAATTAACAAATATCTTGTGGGAGGTACTTTGAAGTTCTGTAAGTAGTATTTTCTTGTATGTTTGCCCCTAATTTTGGCATGTATTAATGATTTTTGCTTGAAATAGTTATTATGGTGTTTACCAAAAGGTGATTTTAAAGTTTCCATTGTTCCTTTTACATTTATAGTAGGAACAATTTATAGACGGAATAATAGAAATTCTGTTGGCTAGAATTCTGTTGTAAAGAAGAGCTCCGAAGGGTGCCTGGGTGGCTCAGTCAGTTGGGTATCTGACTTCAGCTCAAGTCATGATCCTGGGTCCTGGGATCGAGCCTCACTTCCCTGCTCAGTGGGGAGTCTGCTTCTCCCTCTCCCTTTGCTGCTCCCTCTGCTTGTGCTCTCCCTGTTAAATAAATAAAATCTTTAAAAAAAAAAAGGAAAAAAAAAAGAAAGTTCCCCATTTTTCATGTATTTGATTAGAATTTGTTTATATCAAGATTGGATTCTTAGTTTATTCTGTTGGTTATAATCTCTTACTAATATTACTTATTTTGTTGTTCAGATTGCCCATATTTGGCCATCAGGAGCCTTCCTATTTACTCATATTCCTTTTGGTATGTTCTCTATATTATGAGTACGTACTTTCTGCTCTTTTGTACCACAGTATGTTCCAGGCTATTTGTACTTTCTCTGCTCTAGCCTTGAAATACACAGAATTTTGTGTATACATAGGTTTTCATCTCTCTAGTATACTTAGGAGTGAAATTTCTGGCTTGTATGGTGACCCTATGTTTAACTATTTGAGGAACTGCATAACTGTTTTCCAAAGTGACCATACCATTTTATATTCCCACCAGCAATATATGTGAGTTCCAGTTGCTCCACATTCCCACCAATACTTGTTACTATCTTTTTTATTATAGCCAAGGTGTGAAGTATATCTCATTGTGGTTTTGAATTGCCTTTCCTTGATGCCTACTAATGTTGAGTATCTTTTTATGTGGTTATTATACATTCATTGAAAAATTTTTTTCACTAGGGAGAATTCCATGGACAGTTTTCCTTTTAGCATTTTGAAGTTATCTTCCATTTTCTTCTAGCTTTCCAATGAGAAAACTATTGTCATTCTTAATCTTGGTTTTTCTGTGCATAATGTCTTGTTTTTTCCTTTAGTTGCTTTTAAAATTTTCTCTACTACTGGGTATTTAGCAATTTGATTATCGTGTGCTTTGGCATGGTTTTTCTTATGCCTCTTTTGCTTGGTGTTTGTTGAGATTTTAGGTTTGTGAGTTTATGATATTCATTAAATTTGTAAACTATTTGGCCATTATTTCTTCAAATGCTCCCGTCCCACCTCCCCCTTCCTCTCCTTTTGGGACTCTTATTTTAAGTTTGTTAGTTATCTAGATAGTATTCCACTGAGGCTCTGGGTTTTTTTTCCTCCAGTCTTTTCTTTTTTTCCCCCACTATGCTTCATTTGATAGTTTCTGTTGCTCTGTCTTCACGTTCATTGATCTTTTTTTCTGCAGTGTCTAATCTGCAGCTAATCATATTCAGTGTGTTTTTCAATTTCATTTTATTTCAAATGTTGTATTTTTCTTACAGTAGTTCTGTCTGCATAGTTTTCATATCTTTCATTTCACTCCTCATTGTCTTCATATTTCCTTTTATGCCCTTCAGAAAATTCTAAAAAGATTTATAACATTTACTTTAGGGTCTTATCTGCTAATTCTGTTATCTCTATCATTACCTGATTTGTTTGTATTTATTGGCTTTTATACTGATTTTGGCCTATATTTACGTGCTTCTTTGCATGCCTTGTAGTTTTTATGGGATTCTGGACATTGGATTTTATGTTGAGTGCTGTAATTTATTGTATTCCTTTAAAAAGTGTTGGATTTCATTCTGGCATTTAGTTATTTGTGTATCATTTTGATTATTTTGAGGTTTCCTATTCTGTTTTCTTATGATGAATTCATAATAGTTTTGGCTCTGATGTTACTTTAGCCCTCCTGTAAGGTTTGACTCTTTTGAGGACTGTACCCAAGTTCCCTTATATTGTATTATCTCTCTTCTCTGACTGGTAGGGTTGTGAACTATTCCAAGCTCTGTGTGAGCCTAAGAATTGTTCACTCTGTTGCTTTTGAGTGTTTTTTTCCCCCTGGCCTTTTAGAGACTGAATTTACTCATGTACAAATCATGACTTAGCTGTAGTCTTGAGGATACCTTTTGCTGATCTCCAGAGCCCTCCCTCTGTCCAGCTTCTTCCTTTCCATTACACTGCCCTGTAAATTCTACCTGGTTTGGCCTCCTCAAACTCTCATCTCCATCTCTGTAACTTGGCATGACTGCCGGGTTCTGTTGGTTCTCCCTCCCTGTGCTATGGCTTTGAAATCACTTTTAGGCAGTCAGCTGGGGCATTTGTAGAGCTTAGTTCATTTGTTGTTCTCGTAGGGAACACAGGGCTGTGCTACATACTGTCCTCTGTCTGGAAGCTGTTATTTCATATGTTTTGTCTAGTTTTATAGCTCTTTATGGCAGGAGGGCAGTCCCGTAGTAGAAGGGAAAGCAAAACTCCCCAGTACTATTTTAAATGAACTTCATTTTTATTGTATGCTTGTCAGCATTCCAGTTTGCCTGCTCTTTCATGGAAATTTGTGATTTGGGAATTATTTACTTTCTCTTTTTAACGTGTTTTGAATAATCTTTTGGATGACAGGTCTGCTCTCCTTTTCAGTCTTTCCTGTTATTATTTCAGCAGTAATTGTGTCCCTTAAAAGTATTTGATAGATGGCTTTTTCTTAAATCTTTTAATTTTCAGTGTTTTTTCTTTATTCAGAATTCTGATCTCTATTGTTGTGTTACCGCATAATTTCAGATAGATTTGTTTTTTGCTCATTTATGTATTTACTATTAACTGTAGACTTTATTTGGCTTTCACCAGGTTTCCCCACTAATGTCTTTTTTTTCTAGTACAAATCTTTTAAAGGTCATGGAAAATTTTATTTATTTTTGAAATGTATGGATGTAGGTATTTTATATAGTGTCTCTCAATTAAAATTTGATGTTTTTTCATGCTATGAACTTTTAAAAAATTATGGTAAGAAACACAATATAAAAGTTACCCTTTAAACATTCTTAAGTGTACAATTCAGTAGTATTAACTGTATTAACATTGTTAGGTAACACATCTCTCAAACTTTTTCATCCTGCAGATCTGGAACTCTCTACCCATTGAACAATTTCCCATTTCTCTCTCTCCCTAGCCCCTGTCAAACACCATTCTCCTTTCTGTTTACATGATTTTGACTCCTGTCAATATCTCATATAAGTGGAATCATACAGTATTTGTCCTTTTGTGATTGGCTTATTTCACTCAGTACTGAGCATGGAGACAACGGCCTCAAAGTTTATCTGTTTGGGCAAATGTTCCCAGGGTGAAAGTGGTCAGATCACTTCTTTGAGACTTTTTTCCGTTTCCAGATTTCTAGAAGTCCTTCAAACAGATGTTTTCTGTATTCTGCATTTACATGGCTTTTCTAGTTCTGGGTAAGAGGTCTAGTCTGCTGCAAGTGTGCATCTCACCCAGAAACAGAATTTCTGCCCTCTCCCAATTGACTTGTTGAAGAAATCTGGTTGTTCGTCTTATAGAATTTTCCAAAGTCTGAATTTTGTTGATTGCTTCTCTGTGGTGTCATTTAATATTGTCTTCTTTCCTCTGTATTTCCTATAAAGTGGCAGTAATATCCAAAGGCTTGTTTAGATTAGTAGCAGATAATTTTTGATCAAATAATTTTTATCTTAATACTTGAAAGATGTTGTATATACTTCTTTTCTTCTGTTAGGAGGCACTATGTTTTTTATGTTTTTCTTTTTCTTTTTCTTTTTGCAGTATTAACTGTCATTGGTGATCATTACTCAGATCCATTCATTTTTTAGGGATAGCAAAATGGTAGTATTTAAGTTTCTTATTCTTTCCTCATTTATTGGCTGGAATATGTCCATAAGATAATCTCCTCTTTTTTTTTTTTAAGATTTTTTTTTTTTTTTTTTTTGACAGAGATAGAGACAGCCAACGAGAGAGGGAACACAAGCAGGGGGAGTGGGAGAGGAAGAAGCAGGCTTATAGTGGAGGAGCCTGATGCGGGGCTCGATCCCATAATGCTAGGATCACGCCCTGAGCCGAAGGCAGACGCCCAACCGCTGTGCCACCCAGGCGCCCCAAGATAATCTCCTCTTAATCAATTCTTTGTTACTCTAAAAGTACAGTTCATATAGGAAATAAGTGCTTTACTTAATCTTTAAAAGAATCAGTCACCCTAGCATCCTTAAAAGGTGGCCAGAGAGGGCTTCTTTTGGTTTTGTTTTATTGAGGATTATTGACAACTCATAGAAATAAAGTTATTTGATTTGTTACAGTTATCATAGCTGTTCTTATTGATGCTCAGATTGATCTATTTTTTGGCTATTCAGGTTGGCTTCAGAGTCCTTTTGATAAGACTTTATGGTCTATAATAACTCCCTCTTTTCTGTGGGAAAAATTGAGACTTAGCTTGTATATTTCTGGTCCCAGACCTGGAACTAGCCATTTCTCCAAGAAGTCCTGGTTATTTGTTTTTTATTCATTTATGAGAGAGACAGAAAGCGATAATGAGAGAGAGCATGAGCGGGAGGCAGGGAGAGGAAGAGGGAGAAGCAGGCTCCCTGCTGAGCAGGAGCCTGATGTGGGACTTGATCCCAGAACTCTGAGATCATGACCTGAGCCCAAGGCAGATGCTTAACTGACTGAGCCACCCAAGCACCCATTCCTGGTTATTTTTAATGGACACGGTATTTAAAGATCATAATCTGAATGTGAGTTCTCTTTAAAAAATTATCTGCCTTATTTTTTTTTAAAGATTTTATTTATTTATTTGTCAGAGAGAGAGAGAGCGAGCGAGGGGCAGAGGGCCTTTTTTTTTTTTTTAAAGATTTTATTTATTTATTTGTCAGAGAGAGAGAGAGCGAGCGAGGGGCAGAGGCAGAGGGAGAGGGAGGCTCCCCACTGAACAAGAAGCCCAGTGCAGGACTCGATCCCAGGATCCTGGGATAAGCTGAAGGCAGATGCTTAACTCACTGAGCCATCCAGGTGTCCCTATCTGCCTTATTATATGTGTTAATTTTAAAAATTGTATTGAGCTTCAGAATCTTTTTGGAAGTAGGTGGACTAGAACTTTATAAATACACAGAAGAACTTTGTAAATATGCAGATTATTTTAAATTAGGTACTGTGACATTTATCTTAACAGGATTGAAATTAAAAGCTAGCTGTATAGAAAGTAGTGATTTCGGGGCACTTGACTGGCCTAGTCGGAAGAGCATGCGACTCTTTTTTTTTTTTTTTTAATTTTTTATTATTATGTTAGTCACCACACAGTACATCATTAGTTTTTGATGTAGTGTTCCATGATTCATTGTTTGCGTATAACACCCAGTGCTCCATGCAATACGTGCCCTCCTTAATACCCATCACCGGCCTATCCCAATCCCCCACCCCTCTCCCCTCTGAAACCCTCAGCTTCCCAGAGTCCATAGTGTCTCGTGGTTCATTCCCCCTTCTGCTTACCGCCCCCCCCTTATTCTTCCCTTCTTTCTCCTACAGATCTCCCTGCTATTCCTTATGTTCCACAAGTGAGTGAAACCATATGATAATTGTCTTTCTGTGCTTGACTTATTTCACTTAGCATAATCTCCTCCAGTCCCGTCCATGTTGCTGCAAATGTTGGGTAATCGTTCTTTCTGATGGCTGAGTAATATTCCATTGTATATATGGACCACATCTTCTTTATCCATTCATCTGTTGAAGGGCATCTCGGNCTCGGCTCCTTCCACAATTTAGTTATTGTGGACAATGCTGCTACGAACATTGGGGTGCATATGGCCCTTCTTTTCACTACGTCTGTATCTTTGGGATATACCCAGTATTGCAATTTCTTGATCATAGGGTAGCTCTATTTTTAACTTTCTACGGGACCTCCACATTGTTTTCCAAAGTGGCTGTACCAACTTGCAGCCCACCAACAATGTAGGNTCTTTTATCTGTAGTGTCATTTGCAAATATCTTCTCCCATTCCGTGGGCTGCCTCTTAGTTTTTTTGACTGTTTCCTTGGCTGTGCAGAAGCTTTTTATCTTGATGAAGTCCCACAGGTTCATTTTTTTCTTTTGTTTCTCTTGCCTTTGGAGATGTGTCATGAAAAAAGTTGCTGTGGCCGACGTCAAAGAGGTTGCAGCCTATTTTCTCCTCTAGGATTTTGATGGATTCCTGTCTCACAACGAGGTCTTTCATCCATTTGGAGTTTATCTTTGTGTATGGTGTGAGAGAGTGGTCAAGTTTCATTCTTCTGCATATAGCTGTCCAATTTTCCCAGCACCATTTATTGAAGAGACTGTCTTTTTTCCACTGGATGTTTTTCCACTGGATGTTTTTTCCTGCTTTGTCAAAGATTAGTTGACCATAGAGTCGAGGGTCCGTTTTTGGAATCTCTATTCTGTTCCATTGGTCTATGTGTCTGTTTTTGTGCCAGTACCGAACATGTGACTCTTGATCTCAGTGTTGTGAGTTTGAGCCCCACATTGGGTGTAGCCATTATTTTAAAATAAAACCTTAAAAAAAAAAGTAGTGATTTCTTTTTAATTATCATTCCTAGAGTTCTGGGATTGTTACCAGACTCTCAGAGATTGCCAGTATAAACTCTACAACAGTGAATATTACTTAGTGGGTTGTTAGCTGAGTCTGAATCTAGCCTGTTGGTTCAAAACATGGCTTTACATCAACACGTGAGATATTTTCAAACTACTGGTCCTTACAGCAGGTCTGGAAAGACGCTTGGTAATTCATGTCTTTATGTTCTTCGCTGATCTGTTACAGGCAGCCATTTAAAGGCTACTGATTTGGCCACTGGTGCTCTGAATAACCAGTAATGATTTATGTGGCTATTTTAGCAAACATTTCTTCTTTATTCAAAAATGTTTAGTCTGAATGTGATATAAGAATAATATTTAGGGGCGCCTGGGTGGCACAGCGGTTAAGCGTCTGCCTTCGGCTCAGGGCGTGATCCCGGCGTTATGGGATCGAGCCCCACATCAGGCTCCTCCACTATGAGCCTGCTTCTTCCTCTCCCACTCCCCCTGCTTGTGTTCCCTCTCTCACTGGCTGTCTCTATCTCTGTCAAATAAATAAAGAAAATCTTTAAAAAAAAAAAAAAAGAATAATATTTAAAGACCTATAGGCAGGTACAAGTTAAACATGTCTTGTTGCTGAAATATACTTCTCACCAGTAGTATTTCAATAAGCCTTGATTGTTGCTTTTTGTTCATAACTCTCTTATAAGGGTCTCAGAGTTGTTTTGTTGTTGTAGTTGTTGTTTTTTTTTTAAAGGGGTTATTTCTTTGGTTAAAAGTTCAATCAGTTGAGCTAATGATAGTAGTATAAATTTCTTCCTATAGGCTTAGTTTACATCTTAATAGACATTTTTATCTTAAAAGTTGTCTGAAAAAGAGAGAGGGACACCTGTGTGGCTCAGTCAGTTAAGCAGCTGCCTTCAGCTTGGGTCATGATCCCAGGGGCCTGGGATCAAGTACCCCATCCCACATCGAGTCCTGCATCCCATCCGGCATCCCCGCATCTGGCTCCTTGCTCAGCAGGGAGCTTTCGTCTCCCCCTCCCTCTGCTGCTTGCCCTGCTTGTGCGTGCATTCTCTCTGTCTCTCTCTGACAAATAAATAAAAAAATCTTTGAAAAAGAGAGAATAATAATTATTCATAATCTCACCATCCTGACATAACCATTGCACTTTTCTGAATTTTCTTTTGTTACCATATTTGGTCCATATGCAGACATTTTTACATAAGTCTAGCTAGAGTTAGCAAGTACCAGCCTTCTAATTGCCACACAATCCTTAGGTACTTCCTTAGGTTCTCCAGTTTAAGAAGAATATGTAACAGTAATTTTCATCTTAAGTCCTCATGTGTGCTACAGTCCTATATCTGGAACAAGAAAATTCACTATAGTGAATTCTCTGCTGTCATATCAGTGATGGAATTGGAAAATGGTACAGAATAGACCAAGAAACCTTTAAAAGTCCCATTTTGTTTTGTATTTTACTCTATGATTTTTGACACTGTAATGATCATATTTTAGAAATTTAGCTGGGCATGCCTGGGTGGCTTAGTTGGTTAAGCGTCCGACTCTTGATCTCAGCCCAGGTCTTGATCTCAGGGTTGTGAGTTCAAGCCTGCAGTGGGCTCCACACTTAGTGTGGAGTCTACTTAAAAAAAAAGAAAAGAAAAGAAATGTAGCTAGTGTTAATATGAGTTGGCATTCTCTGAGCATGTATTACTTGATAAGAATCAGGTAATTGGAACATTAGTGACAATTTATTATTACTATTACTATTATTATTTTGAAGATTTTATTTATTTACTTGAGAGAGAGACAGAGATAGCGAGAGAGAGCACAAATAGGGAGGAGAGAGAGAAGCAGACTCCTTGCTTAGCAGGGAGCCAGACTTGGGGCTTGATCCCTGGACCCTGGGATCATGACCTGAGCTGAAGGCAGATGCTTAACCAACTGAGCCACCCAGGCGCCTCCACAATTTATTATTAATTGATTTTTTCTTAATTTATTATACCTTGAAAAAATTCACATTTTGATTTTTCATAATTCACAGTTCATAACTCTAGATTTAACAGTAATCTATATTATTAACAATTTGTAGGGAGTCTGAGCTCCAACTTCCCATTTCCTATTAGATAATTGGCATCTATTTCCCAATTCAGAATGTTTGGAAAGTGATTGGCCTAGCTAGATGCACACCTCTCTACATTTATGCTAGAGAAGATTATATTAGATATAGGTGAAGTGGTACTGCTACTACCAGGTACTTTAGGAATAAAATACTTTTTATCGTGTGTGAAACTAGTTATTATAACAAAGATTCTTTGGGAAAGTGCTTTTCAAGTTTCAAATAGACTGAGATAGGAACATAACCTGATTAGAAATCATGAGCTGCATTGTTGTAAATTTCATTCTTTTCTGTTAGTAAAAACACTTGTTTCTGTTAGTACATTTCATTCATTTCTGTTATTCTCCACCTTCCCTTCCCAGAGTAGTTTTATAATTATCATGGATCTTATTTGAGCATTGAAACGAAAATGATTCTCAGTTTTTTTCAGTGTTAACCTAAGAATTGATTGAAATTGTTTTTATTTTAGGAAATCTACCTTCTTCAATGTATTAACTAATAGTCAGGCTTCAGCAGAAAACTTCCCATTCTGCACTATTGATCCGAATGAGAGCAGAGTACCTGTGCCAGATGAAAGGTTTGACTTTCTTTGCCAGTACCACAAACCAGCAAGGTAAGAAAATCTTTATGCATTGTTTATTTGTTGGCCCTATATGGACTGAGTAAAAATATGTACATGATATATTTAAAATCATATAGAGGGTGCCTGACTGACTCAGTTGGTAGAAGATGCGTCTGCTGATCTTGAGGTTTTGAGTTTGAGCCCCATGTGTGGTGTAGTTTACTTAAAAAAAAAAAAAACGTACAGAAGGGGTTTTTCTCCAAAATTAATGTATTATGGGCAATTATAACGTAGAGACCATAGAGAAAGGTGAGGAAAGCATACATCTGGCTGTTAACATTGCAGTTATTTTTTCGGGGAGTATGAAGTAGAGGGAATAAGTAGCCTGTATAATATGATTCCATTCATGTAAAATTATATGTGTACATGTATATACATAGGAAAATGTATGAAACTGCTTGATGGTTATCTTTGGGTAGTGGAATTTTTAGGTGATTTTTACTTTCTTTTATTTATTATTGTTATTATTTATGATTTTTACTTTCTTGTATTTTATATTGTTTGAAGTTTTTGTAACAAGCATGTATTGTATCTTTAATTAGAAAAAATAATACAGGTTCATTGTAGGAAGTTCAGACAGTATGGAAATGTATAAAGAGAAGAGTAAAAATCACCTATACCTTGATATCACAGATATAAATACTTTGGAGGTATATCCTTCCATACTTTTCCCTTTCTTGCAAAAATAGAATATATTTTTACTTGGCGTATTACTAATATTTTTCTAGGTTAAAAAATACAGATTTAAATAATTTCTAATATAACTTTAATACCGTATTATATGAATGTACACTTTATTTCCCTATTATTGAGAATTTATTTTGCCTTTAGTTTCTCACTATTTGAAATGTGCTGATAAATCCCAAGTTTCTGTCTCTATTCCCAAAGTCTGCTGATCTACAGACATATCTAATTTCCTTCTTGACATTGACACTTGGATGACTAAATAGATGCCTCAGACTTGACATGTCCAAATGGACCTCTTCATTTCACTCTGCCTTGTGCCAAATTTGTTCTTTAGGACTTTCATAATTCAATAAATAGCACTGTTATTTCCCCAGTTGCTTAAGTCAAAGTCTAAGATTTATCTTTGATTCCTCTCTTTCCTTACCCCTACATCCAATCTATCAACAATTCCTATGAGTTCTTTTTTTTTTTTCCTTAAAGATTTTATTTATTTGTCAGAGAGAGAGAAAGAGCACACAAGCAGGGGGAGTGTCAGGCAGAGGGAAAAGGAGGATCCCCACTGAGCAAGGAGCCCGATGTGGGACTCAATCTGAGGACCCTGGGATCCTGACCTGAGCCAAAGGCAGATGCTTAACAGACTGAGCCACCCAGGCATGCCAATTCTTATGAGTTCAAACCACAAAATATATACCAAATTTATTTACTTTCTCTACTTTCATCCATTAGATTGAGCATCCACTGATTTTTTTGATGAATTAATTATTATAGTGATGATTGCCACATGGTGATTTTATAATTCCCTCATTTCTTCTTACTATTTGTTGGCCGCCTGCTGTAAGGAAGAGCTTTCTTGTCTTCATTTATTCATTCATGTATTCATTCATGGAAGCGTTACTCAATTGGTTACAGTATGTCAGTCACTGGACATGGTTCAAATTATAGTCCTGAAATTGACTCCTCAAACTGGCTTCTGTTTTCTTTTTGAAGCCTTTTTATTTTTAAGTGATTTCAAATTTATATAAAAGATGCAAAATTACCCACAGAACGCTTGTGTGCCCTTCACCCAAATTTCTTTGAACCTTTGAGAATGAGTTGCAGACGTGATGCCATATTGCACTTCCAATTCTTAAATTTGTATTTACTAAATACAGACATTCTCGCTCTCTTTTTTAAGATTTTATTTATTTATTTGAGAGAGAGAGAGAGAGCGCGAGTGAGCGTGCACATGAGCAGGGGAGGGGCAGAGAGAGAGGGAGAAGCAGGGAACTCCTCAGTGGGGAGCCGGATGTGGAGCCTAGGACCCTGGGATCATGACCTGAGCCGAAACCAAAAGTTGGACATTTAACTGACTGAGCCACCCAGGCGCCCCCAGACATTCTCATCCATTACCACAGTAAACCGCCAAAATCAGGACATTAACATTGATCCAGTGTTACCATCTAACTCATAGATTCCGTTTAGATTTCTCCAGTGGTCCCATTAATGTGCTTATTTGTTTAATTCCTTTATATGTCGCCAATCTCTTGACCCCTCTGTCTTGTTGGCTGATTTGAACACTGCTGGTTTGGTCCCTGGCTACTACTAGATTGGTCTCCTGCCAAGATGCCTTATACAGGCCCCGGCTATTGTGCTACCTTTTCTCCCCACTCTAACTCTTGTCACTGCTAGACTGTGTGGTCATGTGACATTGCTGAAATTTCTCAGAGACTGGAAGAGAACAACAATCACAAAGCTCTCAAACTTCAAATTTGTTGAAATTTTAGTCAGCGAGGGAATTAATTTCTCAAAATTTCCCTTTTTCTTTGCTAGTGAACATTGATTAAATGTTTTTGTGGAAATAAAAATATTGAGTGGGAACCATCTTCCTTTTTTCTATAACATAATTTTGGCCTCTTTGTGGTTAAGCAAATAAAAAAAATTGACAGTAATTCATAGTACAATTGACCCTTGAACAGCATGGGTTTGAACTGTGTAGGTCCACTAATACACACATTTTTTTACAGTGCAGTACTGTATAGTTTCTCTTCCTTATGATTTTTCTTAATAACTCTTTTTCCTAGCTTACTTTATTTTTATATGTAAGAATACAGAATATAACATATATACATACATGTTAATCAACTGTTATGTTATTGGTTAAGGCTTCTGGTCAATAGTAGCTATTAGTAGTTAAGTTTTTTTGAGAGTAAAAAGTTATATGTGGATATTTCCCCTGGGTTGTTCAAGGGTCAACTGTCCTTTAATCTCCATATTTACATGGCCAACTGGTTTTCCTAACTTGGTTTCTAACTTGTGTTTACTACGCCTTTACTTTGAACAAAGCAAAGTTTATTTTGTATATATCTCTATTTCTGTTGCTGTTTTTTTTTTTATTTTATTATATTATGTTAATCACCATACAGTACATCCCCAGATTCCGATGTAAAGTTTGATGCTTCATTAGTTGCGTATAACACCCAGTGCACCATGCAATACGTGCCCTCCTTACTACCCATCACCAGTCTATCCCATTCCCCCACCCCCCCCCCTCTGAAGTCTTCAGTTTGTTTCTCATAGTCCATAGTCTCTCATGTTTCATTCCCCCTTCTGATTACCCCCCTTTTCTTTATCCCTTTCTTCCCCTACCGATCATCCTAGTTCTTATGTTCCATAGATGAGAGAAATCATATGATAATTGTCTTTCTCTGCTTGACTTATTTCACTTAGCATTATCTCCTCCAGTGCCGTCCATGTTGCAGCAAATGTTGAGAATTCGTTCTTTCTGATAGCTGAGTAATATTCCATTGTATATATGGACCACAGCTTCTTAATCCAGTCATCTGTTGAAGGGCATCTCGGCTCCTTCCATGATTTGGCTATTGTGGACAATGCAGCTATGAACATTGGGGTGCATATGGCCCTTCTCTTTACTACGTCTGTATCTTTGGGGTAAACACCCAGTAGTGCAATGGCTGGGTCATAGGGTAGTTCAATTTTTAACTTTTTAAGGGACCTCCACACTGTTTTCCAGAGTGGCTGTACCAACTTGCATTCCCACCAACAATGTAGGAGGGATCCCCTTTCTCCACATCCTCTCCAACAATTGTTGTTTCTTGCCTTGTCTATCTTTGCCATTCTAACTGGCGTAAGGTGGTATCTCAGTGTGGTTTTGATTTGAATTTCCCTGATGGCTAATGATTTTGAACATTTTTTCATGTGTCTGTTAGCCATTTGTATGTCTTCATTGGAAAAGTGTCTGTTCATATCTTCTGCCCATTTTATGATTTGTTTATTTGTTTCTCGTGTATTGAGTTTGAGAAGTTCTTTGTAGATCTTGGATACCAGTCCTTTATCTGTGGTGTCCTTTGCAAATATATTCTCCCATTCCGTGGGCTGTCTCTTAGTTTTTTTGACTGTTTCCTTGGCTGTGCAGAAGCTCTTTATCCTGATAAAGTCCCATAAGTTCATTTTATCTTTTATTTCTCTTGCCTTTGGAGATGTGTCGTGAAAAAGGTTGCTCTGGCCGATGTCATAGAAGTTGTTGCCTATGTTCTCCTCTAGAATTTTGATGGATTCCTGTCTCACATTGAGGTCTTTCATCCATTTGGAGTTTATTTTTGTGTATGGTGTGAGAGAGTGGTCAAGTTTCATTCTTTTGCATGTAGCTGTCCAATTTTCCCAGCACCATTTATTGAAGAGACTGTCTTTTTTCCACCGGATGTTTTTTCCTGCTTTATCAAAGATTAGTTGCCCAAAGAGCCGAGGGTCCATTTCTGGGTTCTCTATTCTGTTCCATTGGTCGATGTGTCTGTTTTTGTGCCAGTACCATGCTGTCTTTGTGATCACAGCTTTGTAGTACAGCTCGAAATCCGGCATTGTGATGCCCCCAGCTTTGTTTTTCCTTTTCAACAGTTCCTTGGAGATTCGGGGCCTTTTCTGGTTCCATACAAATTTAAGGACTATTTGTTCCAGTTCTTTGAAAAATGTCCTCGGTATTTTGATCGGGATAGCATTGAAAGTGTAGATTGCTCTGGGTAGTATGGACATTTTAACTATGTTAATTCTTCCAATCCATGAGCATGGAATATTTTTCCATCTTTTTATGTCTTCCTCAATATCTTTCAAAAGTGATCTATAGTTTCTAGCATATAGGTCCTTTACGTCTCTGGTTAAGTTAATTCCAAGGTAACGCATGGTTTTTGGTGTTATTGTAAATGGGATGGATTCCCTAATTTCTCTTTCTTCAGTCTCGTTATTCGTGTATAGAAATGCAACTGATTTCTGGGCATTGATTTTGTATCCTGCCACCTTACTGAATTGTTCTATAACTTCTAATAGTTTGGGAGTGGATTCCTTTGGGTTTTCCATATAGAGTATCATGTCATCTGCAAAGAGAGACAGTTTGACTTCTTCTTTGCCGATTTGGATACCTTTGATCCCTTTTTGTCTTCTGATTGCTGTTGCAAGGACTTCTAGTACTATGTTGAATAATAGTGGCGAGAGTGGGCATCCTTGTCGTGTTCCTGATCTTAAGGGAAAGGCTTCCAGCTTTTCCCCATTGAGAATAATGCTTGCAGTAGGCTTTTCATAGATGGCTTTTATGAGATTGAGAAATGTACCCTCTATTCCTACACTCTGAAGGGTTTTAATCAGGAAAGGATGCTGTATTTTGTCAAATGCTTTTTCTGCATCAATTGAGAGGATCATATGGTTCTTGAGTCTTTTCTTGTTGATATGATGTATCACATTGATTGATTTGCGAGTGTTGAACCATGCTTGCATCCCAGGTATGAATCCCACTTGGTCATGATGGATAATCCTTTTAATGTACTGTTGGATTCTATTAGCAAGGATCTTGTTGAGGATTTTGGCATCCATATTCATTAGAGAAATCGGTCTGTAATTCTCCTTTTTGAGGGGGTCTTTGCCTGGTTTGGGGATCAAGGTAATATTAGCCTCATAGAATGAGTTTGGTAGCTTTCCTTCTGTTTCTATTTTTTGAAATAGCTTTAGGAGAATAGGTATTATTTCTTCTTTGAATGTTTGGTAGAATTCCCCAGGAAAACCGTCTGGGCCTGGAGTTTTATTATTTGGAAGGTTGTTTATCACTGACTCAATTTCTTCATAGTTAATTGGCCTATTTAAGAAATCTATTTCTTCCTGTTTCAGTCTTGGTAGTTTATAGGTTTCCAGGAAGGCCTCCATCTCTTCCAGATTGTTTAGTTTTTTGGCATATAGCTGTTGATAAAAGTTTCTAATAATCCTTGCAATTTCAATGGTGCTGGTCGTGACCTCTCCCTTTTCAGTCATAATTTTAATAATCTCAGTCCTTTCTCTTTGTTTTTGGACAAGTTTTGCCAGTGGTCTATCAATTTTATGGATTCTCTCAAAGAACCAGCTTCTAGTCCTGTTGATCTGCTCTACTGTGGTTCTGGTCTCTAATTCATTGATTTCTGCTCTAATCTTGGTCAACTCCTTCCTTGTCAGTGGGTTAGGCCTGTCCCTCTGTTGCTGTTCCAGTTTCTTGAGGTGAGAATATAGAAACTGCATTTTAGATTTTTCTATTCTTTTGAGTGAGGCTTGGATGGCTATGTATTTCCCCCTTAGGACTGCCTTTGCAGTATCCCATAGGTTTTGGACCGTTGTGTATTCATTCTCGTTGGTCTCCATAAATTGTTTAATTTGTTTTTTGATTTCCTGGTTTATCGAGTCATTCTTGAGCAGGATGGTTCTTAGCCTCCAAGTGTTTGAGTTTCTTCCAGGTTTTTCCTTGTGGTTGAGTTCCAATTTCAGAGCGTTGTGGTCTGAGAATATGCAGGGGATAATTTCAATCTTTTGGTATTGGCTGAGACCTGTTTTGTGTCCCAGAGCATGATCTATTCTTGAGAATGTTCCATGGGCATTTGAATAGAATGAGTATTCTTTGGTTCTGGGGTGTAGTGTTCTATATATATCTATGAGGTCCAACTCGTCGAGTATGGCATTCAAAGCCTTTGATTCTTTGCTTAGTTTTTGCCAGGGTGTTCTGTCTATTTCTGATAGTGGGGTGTTGAGGTCCCCTACTATTACTGTGTTCTTATCTATATGTCTCTTTATTTTGGTTAAGAGTTGGCTTGTGTATCTTGCTGCTCCCCTGTTGGGGGCATATATATTAATAATTGTCATATCCACTTGTTGAATACTTCCTTTAAGAATAATATAGTGCCCTTCTGTATCTCTCTCTATGGCCTCTAGTTTAAAATCCAGTCTATCTGATATGAGAATTGCTACTCCAGCTTTCTTTTGAGGTCCATTTGCGTGGAAGATGGTACTCCATCCCCTTACTCTAAGTCTGAATGCATCTTTGGGTTCAAAATGAGTCTCTTGTAGACAGCAAATGGATGGGTCATGTCTTTTTATCCAATCTGCAACCCTGTGGCGTTTTATGGGAGAGTTTAAGCCATTTAGATTGATAGAGATTATTGACAGATATGATTTTAATGATGCCATTTCTCTTTAAAGTCTTTGTATCGGTTGTGACTTGCTGCTCTGTATCACTCTTGGGGCCTTTTTACCTTTATAGAGCCCCCCTTAATATCTCCTGTAGGGCTGGTTTCGTGGTTACGAAATTGGTTAATGATTGGCGATTTTGGAACGTCTTTATTTCTCCATCAATTCTGAATGACAGCTTTGCTGGATAAAGGATCCTTGGCTGCATGTTTTTCTCTGAAAGAGCTTTAAAAATGCCCCCCCAAGCCTTTCTCTCATTCCAGGTCTCTGTAGACAGGTCTGACGTAATCCTGATACCTTTGCCTTGGTACGTGAGAAATTTCTTTGCCCTGGCCGCTTTCAATACTGTATCCTTGGATCTAATATTTGCGAATTGCACTATGACATGCCGTGGCGTAGGTTTGTCCTGGTTGAGCTTGGATGGGGTCCTCTCTGCCTCTTGGACACGAATGCTTGTTTCCCTTGCTAGATTAGGGAAGTTTTCAGCTACAATTTGTTCAAATATCTCTTCTAGACCTCTGTTTTTCTCCACCCCTTCAGGGATGCCGATGATTCTGACATTGGATCGTTTCATAGAGTCAGTAATCTCCCGTAATCTACATTCGTGGGCGTGGATTTTTTTAAGACCAGCTTCTATTTTCGTTTTTTCTTCTACTAACCCATCCTCCAATTCGCTAACGCGTTCCTCTGCCTCGGTGACCCTGGCCGTCAGAGCCTCTAGTTTTGACTGTATTTGGCCCATAGAATTTTTAATTTCTGTCAGATTCGCTCTCATTTCTGCCCTTAGGGATTCTATATTCTCAGCAACGCTTTCTCTGATGCTTTTTTCAAGTTTACTCATCATCTTGACCATTGTTGCTCTGAATTCCATTTCTGATAATTGGGATACATCCATATGTATTAATTCTGTGGCCGAGGCCAATTCTGTGGCAGAGGCCACAGACTCATTATCTTTTCTTTGCTGGGGGGGACTTCTCCTTCTCGTCATTCTGATGAAGAGAGATTGCAGGGTTGTCCAGAGCCCAAGTGTTGACTGGGACCCAGGCCGTGCGCCCTTGTTTTATAGAGATCTTAGGGATGTGGGCTTCTTCCTTAAAGAGTTTATTTATTTATTTGAGAGAGAGAGAGACAGTCAGCAAGAAAGGGAACCCAAGCAGAGGAGTGGGAGAGGAAGAAGCAGGTTCCCGGTGGAGAAGCCCGATGAGGGACTCCTTACGGAGCGTTGTGATCACACCCTAATCCGAAGACAGGTGCTTGGTGACTGCGCCACTCAGGCGCTCCGGGTTGTGGGCTTCTTGATTTTTCAGCCTGCCTTCTGGGGGAGGGGCCTGCCTGCCGGTACTCAGAAAACCCTGTTTGGGTAGAGTCTCTGTGTCCCTTGCGAGGGGGGATGGGGATGGGCACCCTGTGAGCCGGTATTTCCGGGCTTTTGTTCTCTGGCGGCTTTCCCTGGCGGTTTGCTATGCCTCTTCTGAGAGAGCAGCAGCGGCTGAAATTCAGCCTCTGTCTCAGAACAGAGGGATCGCGGATCGTTCTCCACTGATGTTCTGGCCACTTTAACTCTGTTTCTGTTGGTGCTGCTCAACCCTGCAGCATCCCGGGCTGTGCGCCCCACACCCGGCGTCCCAGCCCTCACTTCCAGGGCCGGCACGTCTCTGTCCTTTGTGTTTCCAACCCCGCCAGCCGCCAGCCGCCCCGCGCGGGCTCCCGGAGCTCCCCGTCTCAGTCTGGTGTCTCACGGGTGCTGACCGCGAGTCCGCCTGCTCCCCCGTGCAGGTGGCCCTCCAGCCGCCAGCCGCCCCGCGGACGCTCCCGGAGCTCCCGGTCTCAGCCTCGATCCAGTGAGCACACCGGAGCTCCGGAGCTCCGTGAGATGCTTGGTGGTGCACGCTCCCGGCTCACGGACTCAGTCTGCCGTTTCCAGAGTGCGGGTCCGCGGTCCGCCCGCTCCCCGGTGCAGGTGGCCCGCCAGCCGCCCTGCGCGCGCGCTCCTGGAGCTCGCGTTCTAAGTCTGTTGTCTCGCGGGTGCCGTCCGCGAGTCCGCCTGCTCCCCCGTGCAGGTGGCCCGCCAACCGCCAGCCGTCCCGCGTGCGCTCCCGGAGCTCCCTTCTCAGCCTGCTGTCTCAAGCGTGCGGGTCCGCGGTCTGTCCGCTCCCCCTTGCAGGTGGCTACCGCTTCCCGGCGCCCTGACACGGCGGCTCCCTCCCCCTTCTGTTTAGCTTCCGATATCTGTGCGCGGTTTCACGGCTCCCCGCTTCGTACCTCGATACTCAGCGCTGGAGATGTTCATTTGTAGAGATCCAGATGTATCTTCCTGCGTCTCAGGCTGATTCCGTGGATGTTCCTGCTGGTCTGGTACCTATCCAGCTCAACTCAGGGGACCGGCTGAAAAAGGGGTCCTCTACTCCTCCGCCATCTTAACCTCCAAAATTCTCTGTTGCTGTTGTTAACACCTAGATTATTACTGTGCTGATAACTAGTTCACATAATTACATGCATTTTTTGTCTATATAACCTACATGATGATTAAATGCAAACCCAGATATCCTGTGTTTGAATCCCAGTTTTGTCACCATTAGCTGAGTAGTCCCCTGAATGTAGATAGATTTCTTAATTCCTCTCAAGTTCAATTTCCTCGTCTTTAGATTTAATAAATAGCACTTACCTGTTGGAGTTGTTTTGAGCTTTGAAATAATACATGTAAATCACTTTAGTCCAGTGGGGGGTCACAAAGTATGTTGGCTCATTCTATAATGATTACCTTTTATCGGTACACTCTTAAAATGTTCTCCATTGCTTTTGTGTCTGTATGCATGGGCCAACAGAACAGTGTAGTAAAATTTATCAGTTTTAGTCTTTTATCAGGTATCAGTTTTAGTTTTTTATAGACACAATAAAAACATCTATTCTGCTTTATAGTTTTCCTTCATTTTCCTAGGTAAGAAAGTCCTAAAGTATTAAAAGATTATTTCTTATTTAATTTTTTTGGTATTCATTTATCAAATCATCATTGAGAGTCTTGTAAATATTGTTCTAGAAGGGAAAGGATTACTTCATGTAAAATATTTTGGAAATCTATTTGGCTAATAAACAGGTTCTTAGTACTATTTTATAATAAAACCATCTTTTGTTTTCCAGCAAAATTCCTGCCTTTCTAAATGTAGTGGATATTGCTGGCCTTGTGAAAGGAGCTCACAATGGTCAAGGCCTGGGAAATGCCTTTTTATCTCATATCAGTGCCTGTGATGGAATCTTTCATCTAACACGTAAGTACAGTTATTTATTTAATTGATTCATTTCATTATAATCAGTGTTTTCTTTCCATTGCTCAAATAAAATTAGAAATGACTGACTAATAGATTTGCTTGGCTTCACAAGATGAATCATGTCTTGGTCTGCTAATTGTGACTTTAATGTTATTTAGTATCATTTCCGTACAAGAAGGCTTTTTCCATAGCAAATATGTGCTGTATTGATATTCTAATTGAATTTCATCCCCTGTTCTGGATTAAGTCCACTGGGAAGTGTTTCTATGTGGAAGTAATTTTGTTGATAATAAAGGCATTTTGAAATTTTCTTATCTTGTGGAACTTTTCTGCATTCTTGGTTTCCATGTGTTGAGAAGGCAGAATGAATAGAGGAGAGGATTCCATTATTTCAGAGGAGAGAAAGGCATCCAGGTTATTTATTGAGATGAGAGGGTTAAGGAGAAACTATAGATGAGCTAGTCCTTAATGGAGAGAAGGATATAAAGCAAAGAGAAAAACTGGTAGAACTATGTGTTAGTTTATATTCTTTTGAGTGCAGAAGTGAGCCAAGAACATAGTAGTAACACGTTGACAGAAAGGTTCAGGTTAGGTTTAGGTTAAGGCTTAGGTCAAGACTGCACCGCATGTTATTCTAATGGTATGGTATTGTAATGAACAAATCAGTGCAAATGAAGGAAATGCAAGTTGGGGTACAGGCCAGTTGTGGTCTGATTTAGTGCTTTTGTTTGTGGTCCACGACTAGATAGCAACTATAGCAATTATAATGAGCAGTTAGAAAATTTTATCGCCATTTGAGGAAATTTTTTTGTCATTTGAACCTAATAAATAGTGGTAGTATTTTTGTGTATTTTTTAAAAAATTCATTTTTATTGTATTTTTTTATTTTTATTTTATTTTGTTTTTAAAGATTTTTTTATTTTTATTTATTTATTCGACAGAGATAGAGACAGCCAGCGAGAGAGGGAAAACAAGCAGGGGAAATGGGAGAGGAAGAAGCAGGCTCATAGCAGAGGAGCCTGACGTGGGGCTCGATCCCATAACGTGGGGCTCGATCCCATAACGCCGGGATCACGCCCTGAGCCGAAGGCAGACGCTTAACCGCTGTGCCACCCAGGCGCCCCGTATTTTTTTTTTTTTTAAGATTTTATTTATTTATGTGACAGAGATAGCCAGTGAGAGAGGGAACACAAGCAGGGGGAGTGGGAGAGGAAGAAGCAGGCTCCTAGTAGAGGAGCCTGATGTGGGGCTCGATCCCATAACGCCAGGATCACGCCCTGAGCCGAAGGCAGACGCCTAACCGCTGTGCCACCCAGGCGCCCCTTGAGTTACATTTTTAATGTTTTAAGACATCAAAATGGAAATAGGCACCAAGAATTAGAAATTTCATTGTTATAAAAATATTTTCAAGATACTGGTAATGATTTTCATAGATGTCTGGCCTGACAAATGTAGAAACTTTTGTAAAGGAATCTATACACATTATGTCATTTGCTTACTCCTTTAGTAGTGTTTTTTTCTTGTGGGGTTTGTTGCCTAATGTGTAGGTGTTTTAGGTCTCTTTCTCCATGAGTCATTAGAGTTCACTTTAAATTTCTTTCTTTCTTTCTTTCTTTCTTTCTTTCTTTCTTTCTTTCTTTCTTTCTTTCTTTCTTTTTCTTTCTTCTTTCTTTTTCTTTCTTCTTTCTTTTTCTTTCTTCTTTCTTTCTTTTTCTTTCTTCTTTCTCTTTCTTTCTCCTTTTCTTTTCTTTTCTTTTCTTTCTCTTTTTTTTTTTTTTTAAAGATTTTATTTATTTATTCGACAGAGATAGAGACAGCCAGCGAGAGAGGGAACACAAGCAGGGGGAGTGGGAGAGGAAGAAGCAGGCTCACAGCAGAGGAGCCTGATGTGGGGCTCGATCCCATAACGCCGGGATCACGCCCTGAGCCGAAGGCAGACGCTTACCCGCTGTGCCACCCAGGCGCCCCTCTTTCTTTCTCTTTTTTTGTTGAAAGATCTTGTTTGTTTATTTGAGAGAGAGAGAGAGCACAGAAGCGGGGTAAGGAGTAGAGGGAGAAGCAGACTCCTCCACTGAGCAGGGAGCCCGATGCAGGGCTCGATCCCAGGATTTTGGGATCATGACCTGAGCTGAAGGCAGACACTTAACCAACTGAGCCACCCAGGCGCCTCTAGAGTTCTCTAGAACTCATTATCTTGTTCACATGTATGCAGATTTGGAGTTACACTTAACTTTTAAAGTGTGTTTTTAAAGTTATTGGATACTAACTTTAGCTATGAGTTCAGCTAGAGAAACAAGAATTTAATCTTTCGGTGAACAAGCATTTATAGCTGAACCCATAGCTAAAATTAGCAAAAGTAAGTCTTACTGGGACACATAAAAATATAAAAATTGCCAGACTTTGACTGAGAGCTAATCTTTTTATTCTGGTGAATTTTATAAACAAAGCTTTGTGGGAAGTATTTTTTTTTTTTAAAGATTTTTATTTATTTATTCAACAGAGATAGAGACAGCCAGCGAGAGAGGGAACACAAGCAGGGGGAGTGGGAGAAAGAAGCAGGCTCATAGCAGAGGAGCCTGATGTGGGACTCGATCCCAGAACGCCGGGATCACGCCCTGAGCCGAAGGCAGACGCTTAACCGCTGTGCCACCCAGGCGCCCCTGTGGGAAGTATTTTTAAAAGTACAAATGAATTTCTGCTTATTAAAATTAATTTGAAAACAAATTTACTTATTGCAGGGTGACATTTTCTTGCTATTTTAAATACTTAGAAAACTTTAAAAAATGCTTAGAAAGCTTTTTCAAAAGAACATTAATTGAAGACTAGTCTAATAATTTGTTCATTATGTGAAACTTTTTACATAGCTTATTGAAGATACTCCTTTAGTGTATAAGCCAGTTTGTAGCAAATGTAGACCAATTTTATATAGCAGGTAGATGTAGCGTTAACATTTTTTTCTGCACATAACATGGATTAATCTCAAAATAATTATGCTAAGTAGAAGAAGCCAGTCCAGAAAAGAGCGTAACTATATGATTCCATTTATGTAAGACTCTAGAAGATACAAAACAATCTATCAGAAGGCAGGTCAGTGGTTACCTGGGGTCAAGAGGATGGGGAAGGGGAGGGGGAGAGGGAGGGATTTAAAGGGGTGTGAGGAAACTTGGGGTGGTGGAATGTTCATAATCTTGATTGTGGTGATGGTATCACAGGTATATACATACTCTATATCAAATTGTACACTTTATGCACAGTTTATTAAATGTTAATTTCACTTGGCAAAACAAAAAAGAAAAAAAAAGGAAAAGGATGTGGAAAATTAAAAAAAACCCAACAACAACTTCTGTGTCACTTTTCCTTCTGGGAAGTTTTGATTGGACTCTCTTATCCTGATTGTTTCAGTAGTATAAGTATTTCAGGTCCTATTTCTAGGTTTTCATTAGTAGGTTGATAGACTGTGTTGATTTACAAATCAGAATTAAACCTGACATTTTGTGAAGAAACTTGGATTTTGGTGCATTAAAGTGAAATTGTTTGTCTTTTTCATATACTAATCTGATGTACAGAATCTTTTCAGCTGGAGAATTCTTTAAAAATTCCAAACTATTATTATTTGTTGGCAAGTTTGTTGGGCAAAACATTTTTTTTTAATTTCATTTATAAAATTCAGGAGTATGTGTATTTTATTTTTTAAATTATCATATAGTAAAATTGACTTATTTTGGCATACAGTTCTATGAATTTTAGCATATGTATAGATTTGTGTAACCACCAGCACCCAGGGTGCAGAACACTTCACCCCCAAAATAGTCCCTTATGCTGTCCCCTTTATAGTCACACTCTTGCCACTCTGAAGCCTGACAACTATTGATCTGTTTTCCATCACTTGAGTTTTGTCTTTTTGAGAATGTTGTATCAGTGAAATAATAGCAATATGTATTGTTTTGTTTCATTTTGAAAACATTTTTACAGATGAAAGCTAATGGTGTTACTAGCATAGAGTCCGTCCATTAGACATGTTTCTGGAACCTAGGAGGGGTGAAGTTAATTCAGAGGGGGTTGTTTTTCTGTTTTCTGTTTTTTTACTTTTTTAGTTTTCTTTAACCTCATTCTTCCTATTCTTTTATGGATCTTTTAAGTGTTTTTAAATAACATAATTTTTTTTCACTCTTGGTGTTTTGGGAAATACTACTCTTTTTTATTTCAAAGTTTGCTTTTTAAAAATTCTTAGCAAAATTTTGTCTTAAACCAGACTAAGTCTTGTACTAATGGGCAGAACTGCCTGTTTCTAAAACATGAATTGCCTGAAAATACAGGATGTTATGAAAATGGTAAGAATCCCGTGTTTGTCGAATTTGTCTACTGAAGAGCTCTAACTGCAAAGGGTGGGGAACATGGGGGCCTTTGGTACACAGTGTAGCTCCAGATACTTGACTTCAAGGAAGAGTTTTCAGCATCTCATAGTTTACTTTCTTCTGTACTTCCAGCACTGTGCACTCCCCAATTTGAGAAGCAGGATTGTAGGTTTTGATATAAATACCCCAGACCTACCAAAAGGCCTGTCTGACCAAGGAACTAGGTCCAACTTAATTTTTTTTAAAGAAATTTTTTTTTGTTTTTTTTTTTAAGATTTATTTATTTATTTTAGTCTTTTTTTTTTTTTTTTTAAGGATTTTATTTATTTATTTGACAGAGACAGAGACAGCCAGCGAGAGAGGGAACACAAGCAGGTGGAGTGGGAGAGGAAGAAGCAGGCTCATATCAGAGGAGCCTGATGTGGGGCTCGATCCCATAACGCCGGGATCACGCCCTGAGCCGAAGGCAGACGCTTAACCGCCGTGCCACCCAGGCGCCCCTATTTATTTTAGTCTTAAGCAGATTCCATGCTGAGCTTAGAGCCAGACTCAGGGCTGTATCTGATGACCTAAGATCACGACCTGAGCCAAAACCAAGAGTCCAATGCTTAACCAACTACGCCACTCAGGTGTCCCAACTAGGTCCAACTTATAATGATAATAATGAATATCTTTATAGCACTTTGTTTATTTAGTGCTTTTTAAATTGTTAGGTCTTGATTATCAAAGATCCCAGTGAGATGTGTATGCCTATTGTCATCCTCATTTGAAAATGAGAAAACCAAAGCTTAGAGAGGTAAAATAATTTGCTTTAGTCACATAATTGAAAGATGTCAGTCCCTGTGATTAAACCAACTTTGTATGGCATTAGTCCTTCCTACCACACTCTTTCTGTCTTGAGCATAGCATTAACTCCAACTCTGTTGTCCAACCTCTGGAAGAAGTGTCTGAGGGAAAAATTAAACAGTATATGGAAAAGGTACCTGATTTTCTAAGGAAAAGGTAGCTTTTATTCTTTTTATATATGTGTGTGTGTATATGTATATATATATATTTATATATATATGTATGTATATATATATTTGTATATATGTATGTATTTATATATGTATATGTATGTATATATGTATATATGTACTTAAGATTTTATATATTTATTTGACAGAGAGTGAGAGAGCACAAGCAGGGGGAGTGGCAGAGGGAGAGGGAGAAGCAGGCTCCCTGCTGAGCCTGGAGCCCGATGTGGGGCTCAATCTTAGGACCCTGGGATCATGACCTGAGCCGAAGGTGACACTTAATTGACTGAGCCACCCAGGTGCCCCAATATATATATTTAATAAGGTTTTGATTTTAATTCCAGTATAGTTAATTTATATTATTAGCTTCAAGTGTATAATATAGTGATTCAACAATTCCTTACATCCTCCAGTGCTTATCACAAGTGTCCTTAGGGGCACCCGGGTGGCTCAGTCAGGTAAGTGTCTGCCTTTGGCTCAGGTCATGATCCCAGAGTCCTGGGATCAAGCCCCACATAGGGCTCCCTGCTCAGTGGGAGCTTGCTTCTCCCTCTCCCTTTGCCTGCTACTCACCCTGCTTGTGCTCTCTCTTTCTCTCTGTCAAATAGATAAATAAAATCGTAACAACAAACAAACAAACAAGTGTCCTCCTTAATCCCCATCATCTATTTCACCCATCCTCCCCACCCACCTCCCCTCTGGTAACCATTAGTTTGTTCTCTGTTGTTGAGAGTCTCTTTCTTGGTTTGTCTCTTTTCTTTTTTCCTTTGTTCATTTGTTTCTTAAATCCCACGTATGAGTGAAATCATATGGTATTTGTCTTTCTCTGACTGACTTCTCTTATCATTATATTCTCTAGCTCCATCTAGAGAATTGTTGCAAAAGGCAAGATTTCATTCTTTTTTATGGCTGAGTAGTATTGCCTTGTAAAGGTAACTTTTACTCTTAAAGCCTGTGCCAGAGCTCCATGGAGTAGGAGTTGGGGACTCAGATTAGATTACAATGTCGGCATGCTTTTGTAAGTACTATCTATCTAGTGAATATGTTGTTTCTAGACATTTGTATTGCCGAATGAAATACATAAGTTTGATGACTCTATCAAGTAGAAAGTCAGTAAAGGATTTTGATGGATTCACTGCCATTAGATTTCTTGTGTTTTGCATTTAGAATGTACCTTTCTTAACTTGCTTTACCTGTGTTCACTAAACAAGATACTGGGTCTTTAAAACCTCATATTAATACTTAAAAGAGTGGCCTGTAAAATCATCTGTCAACTCTATTGGTAGGGGAAAGTACATGTACTTTGTTAAACGTAATATAAACTCTTCTTGGGTTAAGTTCATGACCAAGTACTTTTTTTTTTTTTCTTTTTTTTCTTTTTTTTTAAAGATTTTATTTATTTATTTTGACAGAGATAGAGACAGCCAGCGAGAGAGGGAACACAAGCAGGGGAAGTGGGAGAGGAAGAAGCAGGCTCATAACAGAGGAGCCTGATGTGGGGCTCGATCCCATAACGCCGGGATCACGCCCTGAGCCAAAGGCAGACGCTTAACCGCCCTGCCACCCAGGCGCCCCGTGACCAAGTACTTTTATACTGTAAAAAAAAAAACCACAAAAACTCTTAACTTGGAAAGTGTTATTAATACACACTGACTAAAGCAAAAGCTTCGACAGAGTTTTTAATAGAATTAAGGTTAACTTGAAGAGTTAGTATTCCCTGAAAACCTGAAATAGAGGGAGGAGGATTACATGTGAGGTAAGAACAAGGTTTTTATAAATGTAATGTATAAATTACCAGCTGAGGGAACCAAAACATAACACATTATGATGACACATTAATATAAGTAATTTTTTAAATAAGGGACATTTTAACAAGTGAGATGAATCATTTGGAGGATTTTAAAGTAGACTTTAAGAGGGAATAGCTATTGTAAAAATTTGTTGACAAATTTAGGCAAATTTTAACTACATTACTTTATGAAAGCCCTTTTATTGTCTTTTCAATTACTTCACTGCCAAAGTAGTCAAATATATCTAAGATATACTATCCATCTTGAATGTTTTGTTGCAGGTTGGAAAAAAATTTCTGCCAGGTGTAGTTTTCAGCAGCTCAGGGAATGAGTGTGATGGGTTGTACATGGGGGAAGGTGAGCACAGTGTGGTAGGCTGTTCTTGTGCCACTGTCAGTCCTCTCTTGAGTATAGGGTTTACATGGAAGTGGAATTTCAGTAAGCAAAGTTGTGCTTCCAAAATACCTAGCACTCATTTTATGCCTAAAAATAAGGTGCTATTTATTGTGCTGGAATTTCCAGAATGTTAGATATATGTTGAGTTAAGCATAACTAAGAAAAAAAAATTCATACATGTTTTCAGGTTTTCTGCCTCTTCATATGGCCTGTGCTTCTTCAAGCTATTGAACAAAACAAACTAATAGTTTAAAGAATTTCTTTTTTTAATTTTCTGTGCCTGTGTTGCTTGAATGAGCATTCAGTACTGACACAAGAATGCCACAAAAATTGAATTTCAGTTGAACTAATTCCCTACAAAAATACTTGCAATTTTTAGTTCAATTTAATTATTTTTATGACATCAGAGAGTATAAACTTTATGTGAGAAATGAATATCAGAGACTAATTTAATTACCTTCAACACAGAAACCTTACATCATATGTTCTTATGTATTTTGTATATAATATCCTTCCATGAAAGGATAAAGGGTTATAATTGAAATTAGGGGAAAAAAGAGTATTTATCTCTGAGATTTTGTTGTGAATCACAATTTGAAAAACGCTAACTAAAACTGAAGTCTAACATTTTTATTTTAACAAAGATATAGTATTCTAAGCCCTATACAAATATTAACTCATTTATTCCTTATAACACCTGCATAAGAATAGGTACTATTATTATCCTCATTTTGTAAATGAGGAATCCAAAGAGCAGAGGAGTTACAGTACTTGCCCAAGATTACCTGGCTAGTGACAGTTAGAAATTAGATTTTACTCTGTTTTTTTCATTTTATAATGAATTTTAGTTTTTTTTCCATTTTTAAAATTTAATTTCAATTAATTAACATATAATGTATTAATGGTTCCAGAGGTAGAGGTCAGTGATTCAGCAAGTTACCCTGTCCTTTACCTCCCTCCCCACCAGCAATCCTCAGTTTTTTTTCCCTATAATTAAGAGTCTCTTATGCCTTGTCTCCCTCTCTGATTTCATCTTGTTTTATTTTTTCCTCTCTTCCCCTGCCATCCTTTGTTTTGTTTCTTAAATTCTACATATCAGTGAGATCATATGATAATTGTCCTTCTCTGATTGACTTATTTCGCTTAGCATAATACCCTCTAGTTCTGTCCATGTCATTGCAAATGGCAAGGTTTCATTTTTTTTGATGGCTGAGTAGCACTCCAAGAAATCAGATTTTAAACTCAGTTGTGGTTACAAAGTCCTTACTCTATGTTGGACTAGTCCATTAATCCGTGCTGAGAATTATCAATGCAAATAAAGAAGTCTTTTTTTTTTTAATCACAAAAATTTTTATTAGTCTGTGAGCCCTTGAAACTTCATCTGTGGACCCACTTTGAGAAACGCTTGTTTAAATTCCAGAGAAGTTGCATCAAAATTTATTAGTTCTAGGTCAAGCAGTTTTTCTTTTTCTTTAAGAATTTATTTATTTATTTGAGAGAGAGAGAGAGAGAGAGACCGTGCACAAGTGGGGGGGAGGGTCAGAGAGAGAAGGAGAGGGAGAAGCAGACTCCCTGCTAAGCAGGGAGCCCGATGTGGGGCTCGGTCACAGGACCCCAGGATCGTGACCTGAGCTGAAGGCAGACAGACGCTTAACTGACTGAGCCACCCAGGCGCCCCAGATCATGCACTTTTTAAGGAAGCCCAAATAATAGAATAAAAAGGCAGTGGAAAATTATTTATTTTGTAAATTCCTGAAGGGTATGGGATGACTTTATTTAGAGAAACAGATTTATGTGGCTTGGATTCTAGGTATACATGTTGCAGATTCTTAATGCTTTTAGTAACAAAGATAACAAAACATATTTCAGAAAGAAGAGAGAGAACGCATTCAAATTTACTCTCACACATTCTTTCTTCAGGTATTTTCATTTTGATTTATGAAGGGAATAAATAGACAAGTGATCAGTAGCCAGGGTCCTGGCAGTATGTGTAGCAGCTTTCATTAATCTTTTAGATGGTGACTTTTTTTGGAGGTCCTCTGGAGCTTATGTGTAACAATTGACTGTGTGACTTAATGTGATGTATACTTTGTTCATAATAATCCTGTAGGGACGCAGTATGCCTGTTTTAATGATGAGAAAACTGAGGCTTAAAGAGACTAGGAAATTAGGCCATAATTTACAGAACTGATGAGGACCAGAGCTATGATTTGAATTCAGGTCTGCCTGAAATAATGTGGCTGTCAGTGCTTAAAAATCTACAAGCAGTTGGATAGTTATTTTTTTGAGATATATATTCTTTTCTTTGGTCTGAGTATCAAACTGTTTTTAAATGTTGGTTATGTTTTAAATAATCATTCTCCTACTTAATTGTCCCCCCACTCCCAAAGGATCTTAAATGTTTGAAATTATGCAGAAATGTTTTGTTGAATCACCTTTGTGTGTGTCTGCCTGCCTACCTGCCTCCTTTCCTTCGTTCCTTCCTACCTTCTTTCCTTCCTTCCTTACTCATGTATAGTTGATAAGTTGTGTTATTCTTTAGCTGACTCTTTTTCAGGTTTTTTGAGTCATACAGAATGCTTTTTAATGGTTTGTATGATTTTAAAAAGTGGAAATTTTCAGAATAGAGACTCCAGAAAGGGACCCTTAACTCGGTGGTCAACTAATCTTTGACAAAGTAGGAAAGAATATCCAATGGAGAAAGGATAATCATCTCTTCAACACATGGTGTTGGGAAAATTGAACAGCTACATGCAGAATGAAACTGGACCATTTTCTTACACCATACACAAAAATAGACTCAAAATGGATGCAAGACCTAAATGTGAGACAGGAATCCAACAAAATCTTAGAAGAGAACACAGGCAGCAGCCTCTTTAACCTTGGCTCCATCAGCTTCTTGCTAGACACGTCTCCAGAGGCAAGCGAAACAAAAGCAAAAATGAACTGTTGAGACTTCATCAAGATAAAAAGCTTTGCACAGCAAAGGAAAAAGTCAACAAAACTAAAAGGCAACCTACCGAATGGAAGAAGATATTTGCAAATGTCTTATCAGATAAAGGGTTAGTATCCAGGATCTGTAAAGAATTTATCAAACTCAGCACCCCAAAACAAATAATCCAGTCAAGAAACGGGCAGAAGACATGAACAGACATTTTTCCAAAGAAGACATGGCGATACAAATGACCAGCTGACATATGAAAAGATGTTCAACAGCACTCATCATCAGGGAAATTTAAATCAAAACCACAATGAGATACCACCTCACACTGGTCAGAATGGCTAAAATTAGGGGCGCCTGGGTAGCACAGCGGTTAAGCGTCTGCCTTCGGCTCAGGGCGTAATCCCGGCATTATGGGATCGAGCCCCACATCAGGCTCCTCTGCTATGAGCCTGCTTCTTCCTCTCCCACTCCCCCTGCTTGTGTTCCCTCTCTCGCTGGCTGTCTCTATCTCTGTCAAATGAATAAATAAATAAAATCTTTAAAAAAAAAAAAGAATGGCTAAAATTAACAACTCAGGAAATGACAGATGTTGGCGAGGATGCAGAAGAGGGGGAACCCTCTTACACAGTTGGTGGGAATGCAAACCGGGCAGCCACTCTGGAAAACAGTATGGAGGTTCCTCAAAAAGTTGAAAATAGAGCTACCCTGGGGCACCTGGGTGGCTCAGTCGGTCAAGCATCTGCCTTTGGCTCAGGTCATGATCCCGGGGTACTGGGATCGAGCCCTGCATCCAGCTCCCTGCTTGGTGGGGAGTCTGCTTCTCCCTCGCCCCTCCCCTTCCTCTCATGCTCTGTCTCTCACTTTCTCATGCTCTGTCTCTTGCTTTCTCTCTCTCAAATAAATAAATAAAATCTTAAAAAAAAAAAAAACTATCCTATGATCCAGGAATTGCACTACTAGGTATTTATCCAGAGTATACAAACATAGTGATTCGAAGGGGCACATGCACCCTAATGTTTATAGCAACAATGTCCACAATAGCAAACTATGGAAAGAGCCCAGATGTCCATCAAAAGATGAATGGATAAAGATGTGGTGTATATATATACAACGGTATATTACTCAGCCATCAGAAAGAATGAAATCTTGGCATTTGCAATGATGTGGATGGAACTAGAGGGTATTATGCTAAATAAAATAAGTCAGTCGGAGAAAGACAAATATCATATAATTTCACTCATGTGGAATTTAAGAAACAAAAAGGGGAAGGGAAGGAAAAATTAAATAAGATAAAAGCAGAGAGGGAGACAAACTATGGGAGACTCTTAACTCTAGGAAACAAACAGGGTTGCTGGAGGGGAGGGGGATGAGGAATGGGGTAACTGGGTGATGGGTGTTAAGGAGAGCACTTGATGTAATGAGCACTAGGTGTTATATGCTACTGTTGAATCGCTAAGTTCTACCCCTGAAACTGATAGTACACCATATGTTAACTGAATTGAATTTAATTTAAAAAAAAAAGTGGGAATTTCTCCATATTTTTGGCATAATTGACATCCATTTTGGGTAAACGACTCTGAATAACTATAATTGTCTCCATTGCTAATGATGTAATATTAACTGTAGAACAGAAATTCTTTATGAATTCTCTGTGAATATTCTTTTTTTATTTTTCTTAAACTTTTGGTTTTTCTTACTGGACCCTACCATTGAGAAAGAAAAATAACAGTTTCTGGTGTTTGAAGAAACACTAGAAATTAACATTCTAAAAGTTATTTGATGGAGCTCTTTTGGGTCTGCCCCGGAAACAAGATGAAGGGGACATCATCATTTGGAAAGCGTGGCAATAAGATGCATACATTGTGCTGCTGCTGTGGCTTGAAGCCCTCCCACCTTCAGAAGTCCACCTGTGGCAAATGTGGGTATCCTGCCAAGCTCAAGAGAAAGTATAACTGGAGTGCCAAGGCTAAAAGACGAAATACCCCTAGGAGTGGCTGAATGAGGCACCTAAAAATCGTATACCGCAGATTCAGGCATGGATTCTGTGAAGGGACAACACCTAAGCCCAAGAGGGCAGCTGTTGCAGCATCCACTTCATCTTAAGGATTTCAGCGATTAGTCACACAATAAACGTTCTGGCTTAAAAAAAGTTATTTACGCATCTCCAAAGGCAAGAGAAACAAAAGATAAAATGAACATGTGGGACTACATCAAGATAAAAAGCTTCTGCACAGCCAAGGAAACAGTCAAAAAAACTAAGAGGCAGCCCACAGAATGGGAGAAGATATTTGCAAATGACACTACAGATAAAAGACTGGTATCCAAGATCTACAAAGAACTTCTCAAACTCAATACACGAGAAACAAATAAACAAATCATAAAATGGGCAGAAGATAAGAAGACACTTGTCCAATGAAGACATAGAAATGGCTAACAGACACATGTTCAAAATCATTAGCCATCAGGGAAATTCAAATCAAAACCACGCTGAGATACCACCTTACGCCAGTTAGAATGGCAAAAATTGACAAGGCAAGAAACAACAATTGCTGGAGAGGATGTGGAGAAAGGGGATCCCTCCTACATTGTTGGTGGGAATGCAAGTTGGTACAGCCACTCTGGAAAACAGTGTGGAGGTCCCTTAAAAAGTTAAAAATTGAGCTACCCTATGACCCAGCCATTGCACTACTGGGCATTTACCCCAAAGATATAGACGTAGTGAAGAGAAGGGCCATATGCACTCCAATGTTCATAGCAGCATTGTCCACAACAGCCAAATCGTGGAAGGAACCGAGATGCCCTTCAACAGATGACTGGATTAAGAAGTTGCGGTCCATATATACAATGGAATATTACTCAGCTATAAGAAAGAACGAATTCTCAACATTTGCTGCAACATGGACGGCACTGGAGGAGATTATGCTAAGTGAAATAAGTCGAGCGGAGAAAGACAATTATCATATGATTTCTCTCATCTATGGAACGTAAAAACTAGGAAGATCGGTAGGGGAAGAAAGGGATAAAGAAAGGGGGGTAATTAGAAGGGGGAATGAAGCATGGGAGACTATGGACTCTGAGAAACCAACTGAGGGCTTCAGAGGGGAGAGGGATGGGGGAATGGGATAGGCTAGTGATGGGTAGTAAGGAGGGCACGTATTGCATGGTGTGCGTTGTTATATGCAACTAATGAATCATCGAACTTTACATCAGAAACCAGGGATGTACTGTATGGTGACTAACATAATAAAAAAAAAATTAAAAAAATTTTTAAAAAAGTTATTTAATAGATTAACTGCTTTTGAAAGTAAAATAGATATCCATTATACTTAGTGTATATCACTTTTATGGAGATTTTGTTATGAACATCTGTTGTAAAAAGCTAAATACTATTTATTTTTAAAATTTTTTTGAAGCTCATTATCCACATTTCCTTAAAAGGTTATTTATATAAGCTGAAGGAGCTTTTTAATTTCAAAAAATATTTGTTTGTTTATTTATTTATTTATTTACTTATTTTAAAGAAAGCTCTACTCCCAGTGTGGGGCTTCAGCTCACCACCCTAACATCAAGAGTTGCATGCTCTACGAAATGAACCAACCCCTGAAGGAGCTTTTTAAAATTTAGAACAAACAAAACCTAAGTCTTGATTTACCTTGTAGCAGAAATCCAAGTGTATGATGTTTAGGATGTGCTTTCCAAAATGATACCTTAAAGATGAGTTGCTCGTTAAGTAATATTAAAGTTAAGAATGAAAGGGAAACAAATCAGAACCATGTTAGCATAATGCAGCTATTTTTTCTGCATTTCAGTTTGGTATTTAAAGTGGATCACTTTCTAGGTATATAATTGTGAAAAAGTAACACTGTGTCCTTGAACTTCATTTTCTCATGTAAAATGGGGATTGTAATACTGCACTTAAATTACTTTGGAGTTTAGAGATCATTCTATGTCAGTGCATATAGACTTTTTAATGTTGCTACATTGGTGTGTTTTTTTGGTAAATATAGATTTTTAATTTCAACATATTTTTTTCGTTAAAAAAGTTTTTTTTTTTGTTAAGGTAATGTGTACATAAAATAAAATTTACATTTTAACCATCTTTAAGTGTTCAGGTCAGTGGCATATAGTACATTTACATGTTGTGCAGCCATCATCACCATCCATCTCCAAAACTTTTTCCATCATCCCAAGCTGAAGCTCCATACCCATCAGGTGATAGCTTCCACTTCCTTCCTACTCCAGCCCCCAGCAGCTACCTTTCTACTTTCTATCTCTGAATTTGACTACTCTAGGTACCTCATACAAGTAGAATCATATAGTCTTTGTCTTTTTGTGACTGGTTTATTTCATGTTTCATTGCTATGTCATTGTCCATAGTATGGAAGTACCAGAGTTTATTGAAGTACTTCTATTTGTGTGCATTTATTTATTTTCCCAGCTTCATGTAGATATAATTGACATGCAACATTATGTAAGTTTAAGGTGTACAATATGATGATTTGATACACTTATATATTTTGAAATGATTACTGCAGTAAGGTTAGTTAACATATCTATCACCTCACATAATTAACTTTTTTTTGTGTGTGTGGTGAGAACACCTAAGATCTACTCTTTTAGCTACTTCCGTGGTATAGTATTGTTAACTATAGTCACCATGCTGTACATTAGATCTGTAGACCTTACTCATCTTATAACTGAAAGTTTGTACCTTTTGACACGCATCTCCCCATTTCCCCCACCCCAGTCCCTAGCAAATACTAGTCTACTTACTCTCTGTTTCTCTGAGTTGTTCTAGAAGAAAACAGTTGTGAGTCTTTACCTGATCACAGGGAAGATAAGAACTATCTAAGTATAAAAGTACAACAAGAGTTCTGCTTTCTGAGCTATGGAACAGTTTTGTTCCAAATTTAGAAACATACAGGGGGTTCAGAGTTACAGAAATGTTAATTATAAAGTATATAATCATTTATAGTTATAGAAAACAAAGCTTCAAATACGTTTGATGATTTTCAGCTAAATTGTTATGTGCATGCATGTGTATATGTGATATTGGTGGTAATGGTAGACGTATATGGGATATAGTGTCCTTTTCCTTCCTGAGTTCTCTTCTCCAGTTGCTTGTTCACGTTTTCTAAATGTGCATTTATTTTGAAGTCTTTGTGTGAACTTCAGTTCTGTTTATTATTTTGTTCTGCTGACTTCTAAAAGGAATTTTAACTGTCTTACAATAAAGGACAAATACATTAAAACAACAAGGAAGTGACGAAAGCCATTAATGAAGAATGAGAATTAAAGGGAGTAGGGTGCATTAAAGGGAGTAGCGTGGATGGATGGTCAGGAGCCTAGTACATGGTAACACATAATCTATGCCGAATAACGTACTGACATTGAGAATAAATCTTACCGCTGAGCATCGTGGCAGCTGAGGCAAAGAGAAAAAATTATAGGTTGTCTAATTTCATATGCATCTGGTATATATCAGAAGAGATACCCTTTCCTAGCTCTAAATTGACATTTAATGCGTCTTTGTAAGACCTGAGGCACAGCCGATGTGCAGTTTTCTCTTAGTTTGCATAAAAGGCAGTAATCTGGAAGCAATCTTCTACCCCTTTGTAACGCTGGATAAAAACAGAGTCCATAGAGTTAGATAATTTTTTTTTCCCTGAAGTATTTATCTTTTCTGGAGTATTTACCTATGCTGTTATACAGTAGTACAGGTTTTAACTCCAATTCCTACAAGGGCTAAAATGTAGGGAATCTAGATGACTATGGAATTAGCATGTTTTTAAACTACCTCTTCAGAGTATGAGCAGGCTTGGGCAGTTGTGACATAGCAAGCAAGTGAACATTAATGTTGTTAGCATGTGTCTGAATTGTTGGCATTTTATTTCGATTTCCAGAAGGGAAATGATTATTAAGCACCTAGTATATGTTAGGTACTACGGTAGCCTATTTCTAATTTATTGTTCCTTTTAATATTAACAGTTCTGCAGGGTATTACTATCCCAGTTGTATAGATGAGGATATTGAGAGTGAAAAGTTACGTCGTTTTCCTAGGGTATGTAGCTAGTAAACTGGATGTAGAGCACGTTTCCATTCTTTAAAGTTCTTTTTCTTTCCAGTCTTTCACCATACTACATTGCTTTCTTACATTTTTAGATCTGAATGCTTAGAATCTGTGTAATAAACATGTTTAAGATCCATGTATTTGAATGTGAGAGAGGGAGAAGATTCAAATGGTTGGTGTACGTTGTTTTTCAGAGAATACTTGCCCTGCACAATATATAGTGCTCAAAGAGACAGGTGCTATGTAGTGATTTTAAAAGAATTGGGTTATAGTTTTTGTTTTTTTGTTGCTATCAAATAACTATGTGCCAGGCTGTATGCTAAGTGCTTTATTTGAGTAAATTCATTTGATTCTCAGAACAACTCAGAAATGGATACAGAGAGGTTAGGCAATTTGCCCAACCTTGCACAGTTGGTAGAATATAATAGTTGGGAGTTGTATTCAGTAAGGCAAGTCTGACTCTAAAATCTGCATTGTTAGCCTTTGCATTAGTGCTGACCAGTAGAAATATGTTGTTAGCCATAAATGTGGCTACTTATGTAATTTAATGTTTTCTGATAGCCACATTTAAAAAAGTAAAAAGAAAAGGTGAAGTTAATTTTAATAATATAATCTATCCAAAATATTATTTCAATATGCGGTCAATATGAAAAATTATTGATATATTTTTGATGTTGTCTCCAAAATCTGGTGTGTAATTTCTGCTTAGAGCACATCTCCCTTTGGACTAGCCACATTTCAAGTAATTAATAGCCACATGTGATTAGTGGGTACAGTATTGGATTGCTCAGCTCTACCCTATACTCATAGGAGGAAATGAGAGAAAGATACATCAAATTATTGATAGATTTTTGAAGAATAGAAGTGGGTGGGGGGAGAGATGGGTGACTTTCCTTTTTTACTTTAGACCCTTGGCTTTTTTTTTTTTTTAAGGGAACATGTATTATTCTGATTTCTAAAGCATGAGGAATTTTCTAATTTAAATACCAATGTAGGGCATTCACAAATGATTCAAATAAAATCCTCTAGAGTTCTGTATTAAAACAATGAGAAGGAACACGTGGGTGGCTCAGTCAGTTAAGCATCTTGACTTGGTTTCAGTTCAGGTCATGATCTCAGGGTCCTGGGATCAAACCCCACACTGGGCTCCCCACTCAGTGGGGAGTCTGTCTGGGGATTTTATCCCTCTCCGTTTGCCCCTCCTGCTGCTTTCTCTCTCTCTCTCCTTCTCTAAAATAAAATAAGTAAATCTTTAATTAAAAAAACAGTGGGAAGATGGCTTTGACCTAGAATGTTGTGATTCAGGAGTTGTCAGGGATTTATTTCTAGCTCTGTAAAATGTTTGATTTTTAAGCTGGGTTGATGAGTGTCGTTCTGCCAGGATAGGAATTTACTCGCAGATAACTAAATTAGTGGATTCTTTTGTTAAAGAAGTTATTTCCTTGATTACTCTCATAGCATTATGTTTGTGTTGTCTCTTCTGCCATAAAGTGATACTTGCATTTTTAAGAAACCTTAATGGAGCAAATGTAGGTTGTAGCATAGTGAGTGTGTGTGTGTGTTTGTCTGTCTGTCTGTGGTGTTGAGGGGAGGAGGGAAGGCTGTGGGGAAAGGCAGGGCTGTCCTTATACAACTCTTTGTTCTACTAACAAACTAATTTCTTCGCGTACAATTAACTTCCTCATTCCACATATTTTTGGTAAGGGGATATTATCCAACTTCCTCTTTCCACCCTAGGAACCTCAGGGAGCCTTATCTTTGCCCTTGTCAGGTAGAATTGGCCACTTAACCTAAGTTGGGTTTAAAAGATGAAAAGATTGAGGGGACTCATTGAGAATTCAGTATTTCATTTCATCTGGCTTTTTTCTCCCCAAGAGTAAGAATGATGATAGGGAAAGAAGCACAGCCTATTAAATAGATTCTTAGCAATGTTATTATCTCTATATTAGTTGTTTTAATATGCACAACGTAGAATCACCTAAACAGAGTTCCTTTGTTGATTTGTCAGAACAGAGGAAAGCCCTTGCTAGTCATGCCAGCCCACTGTTGAGATATAATCAATAGCTACCTTCTTGGTATCAGAAAGTGTTCTCTTATATTAGATTGAATTACATGAAATTTAGGTACAAAAACTTGTGCTTTAGAAAAAATGAGCTTCATTCTATAGTACATATAAAATTGTAATTTTTTAAAAAGATGTCCTTTATTTGAGAGACGGAGCTCACAAGCAGGCGGAGGGGGAGAGGGAGATGTAGGGCTCAATACCTGGACCCTGAGATCATGACCAGAGCCGTAGGCAGGCACTTAACTGACTGAGCCACCTAGGCGCCCCTAAAATTGTAATTTAATAAGGTGTTTACACCCTTGCCTTTTCATACCTTATGAGTGGACAGTTTAGTTTTATCAGATTGCATTCTTCCTTTTGATTATAAATGGCCAAACAGATGCTGTTACTTAAAAAAAATATATTCATTATATTTTAAAATGACATAAACAAAATGGAAAGTAAGTGTTCATAATAAAATTTCGGGTTTGCCCCTTGTTCCCAGTCTCCAGAAGTAGTTATCTTTTTTTTTTTAATCCAAAGAAAGGATGTATGCTTCTTTTCTTTTTCTTTTTTTTTTTTTAAAGATTTTATTTATTTATTTGACAGAGATAGAGACAGCCAGTAAGAGAGGGAACACAAGCAGGGGGAGCGGGAGAGGAAGAAGCAGGCTCATAGTGGAGGAGCCTGATGTGGGGCTCGATCGCATAACGCCAGGATCATGCCCTGAGCTGAAGGCAGACGCTTAACGACTGTGCCACCCAGGCGCCCCTGCTTATTTTCTTTTCCTGATTATATTAAGGAGTATAGTTTCTATTTGAATTTACTTTTTAATATTTATTTTCCTTAAAAAGAGTTTTCTTTAGTAAGTAGAGCATTTCAGTTTTTGTAATAACTGATAATTATTTTGTTTTTGATGTCATTTCTTTTTATTTTGAAAGATCTCTGCAGTTTTATAATTCTTAGAAAATAATTCTGTCTCCCTGCTTTCCCCTCTAGTATAATTTTAACTCTTTGACCGATTTCACTTCTCTCTTGGCCTCCACCCCTATTAAACTGGGCAGACAAGTTCTTGCAGAGATAGAACTAAGACTGATCCATGTAGATGATTTCTGTGCAGGTGGTTAGAATTTTTGGCCAGGGAAAATGAAAGCCCTTATCCTTTCTCCTGTTATTAATGACAGATGTGTCTTCATTCTGTTATATATTACTGTCCGTCTGTATTTGTTTGACTTTCTTATGTCTAAATTGCTTACCTAGAGCTTTACCAAAAAGATTCCAAAGAGGTCCTTTAGTTTTGTGTCGTTTGCTAAAAAGAGGTGAAGGTAGCACTGATGGAAGAAATAGGTTTTAAGTTGCCTTTCTAGTTTATATAGAATTGTAGCCCTCAAGGCACTACAACTTTATTGAACTGATAAATGAGAAGGTAAAAATGCCTTCATTTAATTGTCTTCCCCTTTTAGGTTAAGCTAGGTGTTTATATGTTTTGTAAATCACCTTTAATTACCATGAACATAAATTACTGTTTTCAAGAGCCCACCTTCCATCCCCCCCATAAGCATATCATTTAAAAGTTTAAAATGAGTCACACATTTTTGCCTAGACACAAATTACCAATATAAAATGGTCTTTGATTGTATCCTAAAATAATGGAGTTTTTTCTTTGGGTCCTGTAATTTTCTTTTTCAGCAGTATTTATTAAATTAATCTAGTATTGGATTGCAGTAAACAATCTGACCAAAAAACATATGTTTTCTTTGTTTCTTTGGTACAAATTCAATGGGTTAAGTAATTATGCAGTGGTTCTCATCTACATATACAATGCATTCTAATAACCAACTTCTGTTTACTGTGGAAAATATTGCAGCAGTAGGAAACCGTTCCTTCTACTTTGCATTGTAATATTGTATGAAGCTACTATTTAATCTACTAGCTATTTAAAGTTTAATTGCTTGAACATATCCTCATACTCATGGTGGTCTTATATCTACTTTAGGTGCTTGAGGCATTTTCATTTTTTTCTTCAATATCTTTTCTGACATGCTTTAGAGGTCTTGTTTCCCATCCTTTCTGCTCAAAATAGCCAGCTCCATGGATTCTCTTAAAAACTCTTCTCTCACTAACGAGTTGAAATTACTCAGGATGTGAGGGCAACTTCTAAGGTCCTGGAGAGTCTCTTGATCTTTAAGCATCAAATTTTGAACCTCATTTTTCTTAGTTGTCAGAACACTGTCATTATGTTAAGTTAAAAATGTGAGTATTGAGAGTGATTTGGTTTTGAAAACCAGTGCATTCATTGTTATACTTGCATGAATGAAATCAGATGAGCACTTGTGCTTCATTACAGTGAATCTTCAATTTCCTTATAACTTGTCCTTTGCAGAGTTTACATTGACACCTTAAACCACCCATTGTATGCCAGATACAGTATTTCTACATCAGTGACTTATAATTTTGAGCTTATGGCTTGGTAGTGCCACTTCCCAGCCCAGGCAGTTGAAGGAAAGACAGGGCTTCCTCTAAGGGCTATAGGCTGTGTTGCAGCACTGATTCGTTATAACCAGAGATTTCCTCTCCTCTTCTTTGATAAGGTTATGATGTCCCTCAGAACTCCTAGACTGGCCATGAGCCAGTTTATTTGTCCGGGTCCATGATGTTTCCTTCCTGATCCATCTTCTCCTTCCATCCCCATTCTGTCTTTGCTGTCTTTGCTTCCTCTGTGGGAGGGAAGAAGGAGCATTGCCTGACTGACCTGGACTTGACTGACTCAATTCTTGCCATAGGACTTAAAGAAGATCCTATTATACCACCAGACCCTGAGATATTTTGCCATTCCCATAAGTAAGGAGTTGGGTCGGGGGGGGTGGTGGTTTTGTTCCTCTTCCCTGTATCTGAGATGAAAGGGACAACTGTATCTACCTTCTGTTCAGACCAATTGTGAAGGTCTTCTTCTCTTGCATACCAGGTTGTCAGGTGGATAGAACCAAAAGCATGGATTGTACGTTAATTTATAGCTTTTTTGTAATAATGTTCTCCTCTACTTCCCAACTGAATTTATTGTTCAGATCTTAATCAAGCATTATTGTGAACATGTAGGGGATTGTATGTATTCCATCCATTTTCCTGATTTGTTGCTTTTTTTCATCTTGGTTTATACAAGCTGAGTTCTGATTTGTGTATTATGGGTAACATGTTTGGGAAAGAACTCTTAGGGGCGCCTTGGTGGCTCAGATGGTTGAGCATCTGCCTTTGGCTCAGGTCATGATCTCTAGGTCCTGGGATCGAGCCCCATGTTGGGCCCCTAGCTCGGCGGGGAGTCTGCTTCTCCCTCTGCCTCTTCCCTGGCTTGCGCTCTCTCTGACTCCGTCTCTCTCTCTCAAATGAATAAATAAAATCTTAAAAAAAGGAACTCTTAATTAAAATTATTTGAAGATGATTTTTAAAAACATTGAAACAGAGTTATATTAGGGGTTACAGTCGGACCAAGGGTGATGACTCACTTTTAAAGAACTGAGGGGGGCACCTGGGGGGCTCAGTCGTTAAGCGTCTGCCTTCAGCTCAGGTCATGATCCCAGGGTCTGGGATTGAGCCCCGCATCAGGCTCCCTGCTCAGCGGGAAGCCTGCTTCTCCCTCTCCCACTCCCTTTGCTTGTGTTCCTGCTCTCTCTCTCTGTGTGTGTCAAATAAATAAATAAAATCTTAAAAAAAAAATAAAGAACAAAGGAAAATATAAGCAACATTAAGGAAATGTATTACAGATAATAATTTTAAATATAGAACCACAATCTTATCACCGTTACACCATTTTGGATATGATCTGCTATTTATACACTCATGGTTGTAGTTATAGGAAGGAATCAATTGAGTAATAGGGAAGGGAATTTATTGAGTTAGAGGCTACATCTTTTATAGTAGTTTCATTTGATTTTCCTGGTAGATCATATTACCCCATTTTGGGAATGAGGAAACTGTGTCTCAGGGAGTTTAATAACTTGTCAAAAATCACACAGTTACTGAGTGGCAGAATCAGGATTTTTAGTGAAACCTTATATTTATGTCTTCAAGGTATTTTACTAATATATCATAAAACATTTTTCTTGTTTTAGAATAGCCTTAATATTAATAATTTTTAATGAGAGGATAATGTGTCAGTGATCTACAGTTTATCATTTCATAAATATTGGAATATGTTTTCAGTTATTTGGCTATGATAACTCTTTAGTGAATGACTTTACTCATATGTCTTTTTGCCTATATTGTATTATTTCTTTAAGAAATATTTATTGGAGAGAAAATGAATCAAAGGATATACTTCTTTTACATTTCACTTCTTGCTAGATATTTTGAAAGGGTTTCTTGCATTTGCTTTTTGTAGAAATTACCGTATCCTATTTAACCAACTGGAAATGTAAATATTACAGTATATACTGGGAACAACTTAGAGTGTGCATATATCAGTGAAAGAAGATTACATAGTAACTGCCCTATGTAAAGTAAAGGAGGAGAGTTGGATGACTTTCATAAGGAAACAGCTGAAGAAGCCCCAAGAGTGTGACTGTCCAAGCCAGACAGTTGTTGGGAAAGAATGGAGTAGCCTGAATGCTCTGGGTGATGGTTTGTACCTGGTTTGCTCTAATTGTTGGGTTTATAGTTAATCTCTTGAGTTAAAGTTGATGTAAATCAAGGCAAGACCGTAATATGAATTTGAATTTAATCCTTCTTTGTTATAATTCCTTTCTGTTCTTTTTGTCAGTCTTTCTTTGCTAATATTGTAATTCATGGATGAGAATTTAAAAGTTTGCTTCATTTAATTTAAGAGTCATTAGGAAACTGGCCTATTTTACTTGTAAATAGAAGGTTTATACTGAGTATTTACATAGAAGGATTATTATGTTATAAACATCACTGTCTTTCACTAAATGACTTGGATAATATTTTGTTAGGAAATCTAAAAAAGGAAACAATGTTATTTTAGATGGTGTACTTATACTGGGTACTCATTCATGTATTGTATGTTCATTTCTTTTTTGATAACTGCCCCATACCAGCTAAGGGCAGAATGGTAGCTAATCTTTACTGGACTGATCATGATATCCCTGGATAGTTGGTGAAGGGAACCATTTTGCCCAGCATTTTCCCGTCTTTCCATCATCTCCTTTCTTGATCTTTACATGACATGAATAATAATGAGTACTAGTACCAGACGCTTTATTTTATCTGAGGATTTGTGTGTTACAGGCAGTATCTAAAGCCTTTATTATTATATCTGTGACCTCATTTACTCTTTGACAAGATTTACGTGAAGTAGGCACTACTATTCTCATCTTACCTACTATAGAAACAATTAGAGAGGTTAAGTAGCTCAAGTTAGTAAATGGCACTACTGAGAGTTGAATCTGGGCTCTTGTCTAAAGCCCTTCCTTTTAACTACTATGTCTCATATATTGTGTGCATTTTTTTAGTTAATCGACTGTAACATCCATGGTCCATGTTTTAAATCTTTAGTCTCTTTTACCTTAGAACCTCATTACTTCAAGAAAACCTTCATATTTTTTTGAACCTAAAGTAGTCATGGTAATTACTTTGATGTTCAGAAGCACTTCTAGGAATAGAGTTCAGAGGGAAAGAGATGAAGTTCAGTCAGTGAAGTTGTAATTTTGTTTGGTTTTTAAAGATAGATATTATGTGTAGGTTTCTTTGAAGACAGTTTATGTAAAGTAAGGGAAATACAGTTTCGTTTAGAAAGTAGATGCTTACTGTTAATTAGCATCAATTTATCAGTATTTTATCTGGAATTTTAAAAATTGTATTTAAAAGTTACAGGAGCTTATTTTTACCAAATAAGGATTCCATTGACTTAGGCTTTGTCCTCCTTGGGCGTGTGAGGGGGATTATATCGACTTTTTCCTAGGGTAAAATTGGCACAATAATGAGTTGGTTTATTAGCATCCTTTAGAGGTTGATAATGATACGTTTTGGATCATTATGAATTCATAGATTTAAACACTTGTTTCAGTTCATTGCACTTATCATCCTTACTGGTAATCAATTTGTACCATCTTTGGCCAAGGGAGCCTCTTCAAGTTGGCTCCTGAACTCTGTTGATACCACACTAGTAGTCTTTGATAGCTTTATGCTATCTGTTATGATAGATGGATGTTCCTGGCTTATCTTTTCCATCCTGCCCCAGGTCTGGAAATAGCCAAGTGTCCAGAGAACGCTGGTTCCTTTTTCTAACTGCTATTATCTTTTTTACTCAACTATCTCTCTTTATAGCCCCTAGAGAAATACATTTTTATAAAAAAGAATGCAACTTTTCATCCCCTTCCCCCAAATGGAAAAGTGGAATAATATCTTAAAAGAAGTTGGGATTAATAACCTCTAAAGCAGCAGTTCTCAACCTTTTTGGTCTCCAGACTCTTTTATGTTCTTAAAATTATTAAGGCCTCCCCAAAATTTATTTTTTTGGGTTAATATCAACCCATATTTACGATATTAGAAATTAGAACTAAGATTAAAAAATTATTTCTTCTTAATGCGTTTTAAAGTAACAATGAAAAACCCATTATATGTTAACATATTTTAAAAAAATAATTATATATATATTTTAAGATTTTATATATTTGAGAGAGAGAGAGCGCGAGAATGAGTGGGAGGAGGGGTAGAGGGAGAAGCAGACTCCCTGTGGAGGAGGGAGCCTGATGCAGGACTTGATCCCAGGACCCTGAGATCATGACCTGAGCTGAAGGCACCCAAAAAATAATGATATATTTTATCTGATATATTTCAAAGCAAAAATATTTAATGAGAAAAGTGGGATTGTTTCATATTTTGCTAATCTCTTTAATATCTGGCATAGTAGAAGATAGCTGGATCATCATATTTGCTTATGAATTTAATCTTTTGCAATATGTTGTTTTTGTTGAGATATATGAAGAAAATCTGGCCTCACAGATACATGGTTAGAAGAAGGAAGAGTATTTTAATAACCTTTTCAGATAATTGTTAATATTATTTTTTGATTCTACATTGAAACTTGGCAAATAGAAGTTTCTTATAGGTTAATTAGAATGTAGAATTTGCTACTAAAGCAATGGACTTTTTGTACTTAGTTACATTAAAGGACATTGGTGTATATTGTACTTTGACTGGCTCTTCTACCCATGCATGTAGTTAGTAATTTGGGAAATACTGATTCTCAATGATGATGCAGATCTACTAAATCTTGATACATTTTCATTATACAGTATCAAAAATCACATCTGTTAATATCACCACAGATCTCAAGAAAAGCCTATAAATATTGGGAAGCTATCAAACTCATGGTGGCAGATATGTTTTCCAAAATTCTAATTTGGAATGTCAGTCGTTCTTCAAGTAGAAATTGTGCTCCACAAAAACAGTGCCTAGCAATTCAAGCGCTTTTTCTTGACAACCATTGTAGTTTGGTATGCAGCAGAAGTGTTTTATTTGTACTCTTGTCTCCTTGCCCAGCATATTAAAAAGATGTATACCCACGGGTTGAGATTTAATAAAATTAATAATCTTTACTATCTCATTAAGGACATTCTTAAATGAAACTTGATTGCTCTGTGTGTGTGTGTGTGTGCACACACACAGAGCACAGTGGCTACTAGTGCAGTTTGGCATCACTATGTTGATTCATGCTAAGATCCTGGTAGTTTTTGCTACCATTGATTTTGTACCATGACTGCAAATGTAAACATAATTGAAAAAGGCAAATAACATTGTAGTGTTATTATGAAATGTTTTGACCTTGCAGACCCTGCAAGGGTCATGAACCACACTTTGAGAACCACTGTTCTAAATTCTTTGAAAATGCCCAGAAGTCTTTGTTAATCTTTGTGAATCTGCCTACTTTCTCATCTTCTGTTAATACAACCTGGATTTCTTCAAGTTCCACTATTCCAGGTAAATGAAAATAATTTATTACTCAGTTTTGCCACTTATGGGGTGACTGGGTGGCTCAGTCAGTTAAGCATCTGTCTTCTGCTCAGGTCATGATCCCAGGGTCCTGGGATGGAGCCCGACATTGGGCTCCCTGCTCGGCGTGGAGCCTGCTTCTCCCTCTTCCTCCGCCTGCCACTCTCCCTGCTTATGCTCGCACGCTCTCTGTCAAATAAATAAATAAATAAATAAAATCTTAAAAGAAAAAAGTTTAGATCCTTGGATTAGGGTAGTGGTAGTAGTGGGGAGTGCTAGCCACTTTGCACATTGCCATCTGTTTCATTTTTTTCCATCAATGAGAAAACACCTCTACCACTGCTGGCTAATTAAGGCCTAAAGAGCTTGGGTGTGCGTTTGTTTTATGGGGAGATCTTTCTCCAGCACTGAATAATAGTACCCAGATATCGATTAATAAGGATAGATTTTAAAAAAATACTTGAGGGGTGCCTGGGTGGCACAGCGGTTGAGCGTCTGCCTTCTGCTCAGGGCGTGATCCCGGCGTTATGGGATCGAGCCCCACATCAGGCTCCTCCGCTATGAGCCTGCTTCTTCCTTTCCCACTCCCCCTGCTTGTGTTCCCTCTCTCGCGGGCTGTCTCTCTCTCTGTCGAATGGGTAAAATCTTAAAAAAAAAACAAAACTTGAAAATATTTTAACCTAAATTACTAAACTGTGAAATACATTGATAATATGTCAACACATTGGCAATATATTAATACATTGTCTCATATAAACATTCTTAGCCTGGTATTAATCATAGTTTGTCTGGCTCAGCTTCACCTTTTTTAATGTTGAGAATATTACATTTCCCTATATAAGAAATCTTTTAGCTATTCAAGAATAAAGCAGATATTCTGACAAGATATTATAAAAATGTTGATTATGAAAAATTTAAGAGCTTCGTTCAGTATTTTCTTTTTATAAACCACCTGTTGTTGTCTTATGTGCATAGTGTATACATTTGAACAAAGTGCTCATCACTTGTCAGCCATCAGTGGCAGTATAGAGATTATTTGTGGTACTTGTTTTGCAAGAAGTTCTTTTGTATTTGTGACATCAGCTTTGTTTTATACAATTAAAGTATTACACGCTAGAATAATCTAAATTGCAACCACTAAATGGTGATGTAGTTGTTCTTGCCTGGAACTGAATTTGTTTACCGATTGTATGCAGCTATTGACTGCTATTAAACTTGACAGTTTCATAAAAATTTCCCCTTGTTTTGGTAGCAAATGAACGTGGTTATATTATAAAGGTTTTCTCAATTTTAAAATTTGCCTTCAATAAATATTACATTAAGAGATAAAATGTAGAAAACCCCATGTGTGTGAAAAATCTTTCAATTATACGATTTGATTTTTCAAATGAAGTTTAATACTCCTAATATGATACATTCATGATCACTTTAATAATATTGTTCTAATTTTTAAATTCCCAGTTAAAAGCATTTTGTAGTCATTTTTATTCATTTTCTTCTGTTAAAAAGGAACAAATTATAACTGATTAAGACTTAAGATTGATACTAAAATAAATATTTAGACTGTTAGATAACTTCTTTTATACTTAAGGTAATATTAACTTTACACAGCAATCTGGATGCTTAGAGGACTTTACCAGTGGATTCTAAGTAATCTGAATTTTTTCCCTTTGGTGTCTTGTTAAATAATTCTGGTTATACTTCATTGAAGTAAGTTAATAGCACTAATATATTGACATTATTTAAATTGACAAGTATTTTCTTTAGGTAATTTTTTTGGTGAACAGAATTCAGAACTAATGGAATAAAATTACTCACTTAAAGCAAATTTATCTTGTATTTTATAAAAGCTTTAGGAATGTCACTATTCACTTTTTATTTTATAATAAGTAAAAGGTATAGTACATATAAGTATATTTTCCAAGGTAGCCAGTGGTATATCTCTGCAATATAATTGGCTTGCTACACTTTGACAATAGCTTGTATACAGAAACTCTACATGAGTTCAGTGATTCAAAAGCAGAAAACTACTTACAAATAAGGCTTTTTTGTTCTTTTCAGAAATAATCTGAATTTAAATGGGAACTTTATATTTGCAGGAAAAAAAATTGGAGTTTCATTTTCACTACTTAGTTGCTGTGATATGAGTGATAGAATAGAGTGGACATTAGTGTATAAGTAAATGATTAGATGAGTCATAAGATGGAACATCTGCCTCAGAAGGCCTTTCAGACAGCATCAGTTATGTCGTTGAAGTCTCTAATCAGTACATCTGTCCCTGAGACTTCAGTTGGTGCGAGGATAGTTTTCTATTTTGGATTAGTTACTATATGAAGACAGCGTATTAAAAATTTTTTTCTTATGCATGCAACTGGAAAATTTGGGCTTGTGATATCTGAATAAAAAAATTACAGCATTTTTTTGAGCATAGTAATAATTAAGGGATAGCAATAAATGTATAAACTTCTACTTTTACAGGCCTTAAAATGGTTATTTATTGTAAGATTTTACAGTAGAAACCCATAGATGCTTACCAGAGGAAATTTTCTTGTAAATACTGATGTTACAACTGGAAAGAAATCCAGATTGAGGTTGAAACACAGCAGGATTCAGATAGGATATTTAACTAAAACAGAAGCCTTTATTTGGGGTCCCTTCTGAACTGGAACATTCCTATAGTTTTAAAATTGCCACCAGAGAGTGGGGAGTAGGATAAGGAAGAGTAACAGTAGCAGTAGCTACAACCCAGCCCAGATCATAACTAAACACAGGCATACCTCAGAGATACTGTGAACCCACAGACCACTGCAGTAAAACAAATATCACAATAAAGTGAGTCAAATGATTTTTGGTATCCCATCACATAGAAAAGTTCTCTTTACCCTATATGTAAAAGCAGTATACCTAAAAAACCAGTGTACATAATTTAATTAAAAAATACTTTCTTGCTAAAAAATGCAAACCATCATCTGAACTTTCAGCATGTTGTAATCTTTTTGCTGGTGGAGGGTCTCTGTGGTAATGGTTGCTGACTGATCAAGGTGGTGGTTGATGAAGGTCTGGGTGGCTGTGGTTATTTCTTAAAATAAAATAACAGTGAAGTTTGCCACTTGATTGACTCTTCCTTTCACAAGTGATTTCTCTGTAGCTGTTTGATAGCATTTGACCCATAGTAGAACTTTTTTCAAAGTCAGAATCCTTTCAGACCCTGCTGTTACTTTATCAACTAAGTTTGTGAGGTATTCTAAATCTTTCGTTGTCATTTCAGCAGTCTTCACAGCATCTTTACCTGGAATAGATTCCATCTCAGGAAACCACTTTCTTTGCCCATCATTAAGAAGCAACTCCTCAGCTGTTCAGGTTTTATTATGAGATTGCTGCAAGTCAGTCACACCTTCGGGCTCCACTTCTCATTCTGTTCTTCTTGCTTTTTCTACCACATCTGCTGTTCTTTCCTCCACCAAGGTATTGAACCCCTCAAAGTCATCCATGAAGGATGGAATTAACTTCTTTCAAACTTCTGTTAATGTTGCTATTTTGACCTCTTCCCATGATTCACAAATGTTCTTAATAGAACTTTTCCTTTGTATTCACAGCTTGGTTAACTGTTCAGCACAGGAGGCCCAGCTTTCGGCCTGTCTTGGCGTTTGACATGCCTTCTTCCCTAAGCTTAATCATTTCTAGCTTTTGATTTAAAGTAGGAGATGTGCAACTCTTCCTTTCCCTTGAGCCATTGTAGGGTTATTAATTGGTTTCATTCCAATATTGTTGTCTCAGGGAATAGGGAGGCCCAAGGAGAAGGAGAGAGACCAGGGAATGGTCAGTCAGTGGAGTAGTCAGAACACAGAACATTTATCAAGAATTTGGCATCTTATGTAGGCATAGCTCATGGTGCCTGACATTAGTTGCAATAGTAGCATCAAAGATCACTGGTCACAGATCACCATAACAAATGTAATAATAATGATAAATTTTCAAGTATTGCAAGAATTACCAAAATGTGACACAGATACACGAGATGAGTAAATGCCATTGGAAAAACTGCGCTGATAGACTTGTTCAATATGGGATTGTTTCTCAGTTTGTAAAGAGCACAGTATCTTCAAAGTACAATAAAACAAGGCACGTGCAAATGTCCCCTAAAGGCCTTGGAAAAGAAAAGGCTTGTCTCTTTTCTGGCATAAATACTATTTATTTCAATCTCTGCTCTTTTACAAAGATGTTTGACTTTCAGCAAAAAATCACAATGCATACCTAAAGGCAAGAAAAAACATACTCAGGATAAAAAGTAGTCATTGGAACTAAGCTCAGCTATGACACAGACATTAGAACAGTCTGAAAGGGAATCTAAAATAACTGTGATTAACATATTAAAGGCTCTAACAGAAAAGGTGAACAACATGCATGATCAGATGGGTAATTTCAGCAGAGATGGGAAAATAGTCATGTGGAAATACTGTTAGTGAAAAACACAGTAACAGGTAAAGAATGCCTTGAGCAGTCTCATTAGTAGATTCCATACAGCCAAGGAAAGAGTCAGTGAACTTTAAGATAAGTCAAATGAAATAACCAAAATTGAAACACATGGAGAACTAAACTTCAAAAAAATAAAAAATGAAAAGAATATTCAAGAGCAGTGGGAAAACATCAGATGGTCTAACATACGCATGCCTGAAATATCAGGAGGTAAACAGAGAGAACGAGTAAAAGTTTTAAGACATATGATTGGGAATTTTCAAAAAACAATGAGATGCAAAACCACAGATTCGAGATGCTCAGAGAATGACAACACGGATATATAACATACACACACACACACACACACACACACACACCATATCCAGAATGTTGAAAACAAAAGTCAAAGAAAAAATTTCAAAGGCACCCGAGGAAAAAAAGAAACAAAGAACAAAGATAGGAATTTTGTCCTATGGCTGACTTTTCTTAAGAAACTATGGGAGCCAAAAGACAGTAGAGTGACATTTTTAAAGTGCTGAATGAAGAAAAACTGTCAGCCTAGAAATATATACCCAATGAAAATCTTTCAAAAATGAAGGAGAAATAGTTTTCCTTAGGCAAACAAAAACTAAGCATTCATTGCCAACAGCCCTACTCTATAAGAAATGTTAAAGCAAGTTCTTCATGCAGAAAGAGTATGATCTGTATAAACTTAGATTTATACAGAGACCACTGGGGGAAAATTAATTTTTAATTATTCTGAATGAAAGGTCAGCAAGCTTTTTATATAAAAGGCTAGGTAATAAATATTTTAGGCTTTGAGAGCCATACTGTCTGTTGCATCTACTCAGCCTTATGATTGTAGTGTGAAATATGCAAATGAACGAGCATCACTGTGTTCCAATAAAACTTTATTTCTAAAAACAGGTGATGGGCTAAATTTGGCTCATGGGCCCACCCTTGCTCTAAAAGATAACTGTCTGGAGCAAAAAATAGTAGCAATGTATTATGTTATGTGTTTATGGTGTATGTAAAGAGTAAAAGATGATGGAGTGCCTGGGTGGCTCAGTTGGTTAAGTGTCTGCCTTTGGCCCAGGTCATGATCTCGGGGTCCTGGGATCGAGTGCCATGTGGGGCTCCCTGCTCAGCAGGGAGTCTGCTTCTCCCTCTCCCTCTGCCGTTCCCCCTGCTGTGCTCTCTTGTGCTCTCTGTCTCTCAAATAAATAAGTAAAATCTTTAAAAAAAATAGAAGAGTAAAAGATGACAACAGTGGCATAAAATGTAGAAGAGAGTAATTGGAAATAGATTACTGTAATGTCTTTATACTACATATGAAATGGTATGGTATTATTGAAGGTGGTCTCAGATTAATTAAAAATGTATTTTGTAAGCCTTTGGAAAGCTACTAAAATTTTTGAGAAGGGTCATAAATTATAAACCTATAGAGGCAATAAAATGGAATTATGAAAAAATCTTCAGCACAAGGAAAGTTAGAGGAAGAGGAAGCAAAGAATAGATGGAACAAATAGAAAACAGCCAGCAAGATAATAAATTTCAATCCAGTCGTATCAATAATCACACTAAATGTGGATGACTTAAATCAGGGATTGACATATATTTACAATTGATTTCATTTGTTTGTACATGTACGCTATGATCAAGAGAGTTCCTGGACATATAAGGGCATATAGAATTTAGATACTCATATAAAGCCCTGAGGAGGGATTCCACTATTTCAGAGTGGTACCTACCAGTTTAATGGTAATTTAGTTTCAAGAAATAATTATCATTTTAGGGGAATAAATTAACTTGGGTGTGAGTCGATAAAAGGGCACATTGTATTTCAGACTTTAAAAATACCAATCTGAGATAAAGGAAAAAGCATTACTGTAAATATACATTGATACTTCTCTGTCTTACCAGTTTCCTGAGTCCCATTGGATCAGGAGTTACTTTTTAATGTAGGAAGTTTTCAAAATTCATTTGTGAAATAGAAGTTGTTATTGGTGTACACATTCATTCCTAGGGCTAGCTATATTTTTTCCTTGGGAATTCTGCTGAGTGTATTGCAGTAGAAATGCTTCTGAATTACTCTTTGATAAATACTAATGTGTCGAAGATAAAAATCTATGCTTAATATTGTGTTTGGTAACTTTCATGTGAATAATTTGAGGCAGCACTTACTGCCTTTGAAGATAAGAATTTCACATACTCAAAATAGAAGTAACCCAATATTTTGAAAGAGATTTGTGGTTTTCAATTCCAGTTTTGTTACTCACCTAACTAGTTTTGTGCAAGCAGTAACACTTAAGCTTCTTGAGTGAAATGGAGATTATCATCATTCCTGGTTTATAGGCTCATAGTGAGGTTTAAATGAGGTATAATGTAGTGTCAGACACTAAATACTGGGAAATAATATACAAATTTAAATAAAAAAATAATTGCTTTGAATATGTAATTATATACGTGGTTCAAAAGGAAAAATTATATATAAAGGGGTTATAGGGAAATCTTGCTCCATGTCTCTCTATCTACCATGTCTCCCTTACAACCCTAGTCTTTGTTTTTGCTAGTTTCTTTTATCCTTCTACAGGTTCTTTATACAAATACAAGCAAGTACAGTTAAGTATTTTTTTCTTCCCGTTTCCTAAACAAAAGCCTGCCATACACACTGTGATGAACCTTGCTTTTTGGCATTTAAAATATTCTGGAGAGTTCTCCATATCACTGCATGGAGATTATTTTCATTTTTCTTCACAGATGCATTGTGTTTCATTGTGTGGTTGAATCGTTGTTTATTCAGAAGGTTCAGTATTGCTGACTACGTGGGTTATTTCCAGTTTTTTGCTCTGATTATATTACGGTGCTACAATTGATAATGTAGTGCGTATGTCAGTTCGTACCCATTTAAGTTTATCAGAGGTAGATTCCCAGAGATGGACTTGTTGGGCTAAAGGGAAAATGCATTCATTGGTAATTATGGCAGATAGTGTCAGATTTCCTTCCTAGGGGTTATAATTTTTGTATTGGCACCAGTAGTGTATGAGAATACTTCTCCATAACCTTGCTCATAGAATATGTGTTCAACTTACAGATTTTTTGCATACTATTAGAAGAATTGGTATGCAAGTGTAGTTTTACTTTGCTTTTCTCATTGTTAGTGAGATTCAGCATCTTTTTATATGTCTAATAGCTGTTTGTATTTTTCTGTGGATTTCCTGTTTATGTTTCTGGCCCATTTTCCTATTGGGTTGTACTTTCTTTCATTTTATTTCCCTCAACAACTAAGAATTCTTTATATGTTGGGAATATTAGCTCGGTATTATATGAGTTGCTGATATTTTTTCCCACTTTGGCTTTGGTATGTTTTGTAATACAGTTTTTTTTTTTTTTTTTGGTAGTTGAACTAAATTGTTACCAAAAAGGTCTAACCCAGCTCAAGGTTATAAAATAATTTGCCTGTATTTTCTTTCAGTACATTTATGGTTTCGTTCTTTATTTTTAAATCTCTAATTCATTTAGAGTTTATCTTTGTATATACTGTGAGGAATGGATCCTACTTTATTTTTACTTATTTGAGAATGGCTCTTTGGTTGTCAAATATTTATTAGAAAGTCTGTCTTTTACTTATTTGAGATGCCACCTTCATTGTATGCTAGATTCCTGTAAGTGTTTGGGTCTACTTTCAATCTTTTTAGTCTGTTTCATCACGGTCAGTTTATTCATTTGCTAATGTGACACTTTTTTAAATCATTAAGACTTCATATATATTGTAATATCTGACAGAGCTGCTCCCTTTATTTAAGAGTATTGCTGGCTAGTCTTTTGTTTATTCCTCCTCTATAAGCTTATTTATCAGTTCTCCTCATTCCAGAATTCTTGTTGGGATTATTATGATGGCATTAAATTTATAAGTTAATTAAGAAGAATTTACATTTTTTACATTTAAAAACATGGTACATTCTTTTACTTGTTTAAGTCTGCTTTTGAAGTGCTTAGAAATGTGTTAAAGGTCCCCTTTGTGTTGGTTTTGCACATTTCTTGTAAAATTTATTTCAGGTATTTTATCTTTTCTCTGTTGCCGCTGGTATTGTTAAGTGTAGTCTTCCCTTCTGTTATATTTTCTGACTTGTTTGTGTATTAAGAATGCTTTAAAAAAAAAAAAAAGATTTATTTATTTATTTTAGAGAGAAAGAGAGTGAGAGAGCATGTGCGTGAGTGGGGAGAGGGGCACAGGGAGATGGAGAGAGAGAATCTCAACTAGGCTCCGCACCCAGCACGGAGCTCAACTTGGGGCTCGACCTCATGACTGTAAGATCATGACCTGAGCCAAAACCAAGAGTTGGACGCTCAACCGACTGAGTCACCCAGGTTCCCCTGAAATAACTTCGGATTTATAGAAAAGTTTCAAAGATAGCACTGAGAGTTCTCATATATCCCTCATTCACTCACTTTCATTTTCCCCTTATCATTTTACCATGGTGCATTTGTCAGAACTAGAAAACCAGCATTGGTATATTACTGTTAAATAAACACCAGACTATTTGGATTTCACCAGTTTATCCACTAATGTCCTTTTTTCGTTCCAGGATCCAATTCAAGATACCACATTATATCTACTTGTCATGTTTCCTTAGTCTTCTCTGTTCTCTTCTGATAACTTCTCAGTCTTTCCTTCTTTATCATGACTTTGATAGTTTTGACTGTTGAGGTATTTTGTAGTATGCCCCTCTAATTGGGTTTATCTGCTGCTTTTCTCATGATTAGATTGGGGTTGTCAGTTTTGGAAAGAATACCGCAGTGGTGGAGTGCCCTTTATATCATGGCCAGGTGTACATGGTATCTACATTTTATATTAGTGATGATATAAACCTTCATCATTGGTGACAGCAGTGTTTGTCAGGTTTCTCCACTGTAAAGTTACTATTTTTTTTCCTTTTCACAGTTTTCCTTTTCTTTGGAAGCAAGTCAGATCTAGCCTATACTCAAAGGGCAAGGGGAAAATACACCTTTTTGAAAGCTAAATTTAATCTGGTAGATAGCAACCTGAATGTCCACCAGACAAACTCTGGATGCTTGAATTTTTCTGCTTTGATCCTATGGTTAGCTGACTAGTCAGCATGGAACCAGGCTGGAGTTTCCTTCTTCAGCTGCACAGAGTATAGCCTACTAATTGGGGACAAGAGAGAAAAAAAATGGGATCACAGATTATACCTGTATCCTTCCGCAAATGCCTCAGTTTTTCTCTTCATCATCTTGATTTGGAAATTGAAGTTCAGTTTAGTCTCTGGAGACCTCAACATTTCTGGCAGTATTAATGGGAAGATTTACTGAGTACCACTTATTGAGTCCCTTTGGGGTTTGGACTGTGTTAGGCCTTTTACATGAATTACATTTAATCTTTAGAACAATACTAAGAGGAAAGTACCACTATTATTTATATTTTACAAGTGAGGAACCCAAGCCTTAGATTTTGACTTGCCTAATGTCATTCAACTTGTAAGTGGTAGTATCCAGATGAAAGCTATCCCCCCTCCCCCCCTTTTTAATTGTCCTCTTATACATCACATTGCCACAAGTTCTTTTGTATGAGAACAAACTAGTTATCATTAAATAGAGGGATATGATAGCTATTTGGTATTCTCAACAGGTAGTATGGAGAGATAAAATCATTAATGGTATGTGATGTCATCCGATTTTCAGGTTAGGATTCTCTCTTCCCAAACCTAGATTGTGTGCTTCATCTTTTCCTCCCCTGTTTTCTCTGCCCTAGTGTATACTTCCTGAATATATGAAGAAACTCTTGAGAGACTAGATTCTTCTGGTCTCAGTTCTGGCTCACTGTTGCACAAGTGGTGGTTGGATTATCAAGTCTGACTTTGCCATTGGCCAATTTATTGTGATGCCATTGGCCAATTTATTACTTTCTGCCAACCTGGAATCTTGGTGTGCCATTGCATTATAACTAATTCCTCCTTCACAACTGATGAGAATGAAACATGATTTTTCTGGAATTAAGTTATGTGCAGATATTAGCAAAAATTGACCTTTTTTCCTTTTTGTTAAAGTAGTGTCCCATTTTATTAAAAAGATGTGAGAGTTTTCTTTAATGGTATCTTTAGAGTTTTATCATAGACAAACAGAATGTTTAAAAAGTAAAATATGTTGTACATTTGATAGTAATAAATACAAAGGAAAATACTGTAGGAAAAGAGGGATAGTAGTGTTGGGTGGGGTTTGCAATTTTAAACACTACAGGGGGAGGCTTCCCTGAAAAGTTGACATTTGAGTAAAGGATGGAGGTAAGGAATCAAATCATGTAAATATTTGGGTACAGATGCAACAAACAGCAAATGCAGGGTCTCTGAGGCCAAGTAGGGCCTGGTGTTTTTGAGTTCTGTCATCCCATGTCCACCTGTATCATATATTCTCTGTTTCCTCTTACTATAACAGGTGAGTTGTTATTGCCACGGCCAACCCCTCCCACTTGCACATACAGTCTTCTTCGCTCTGTCTCATATTGGACTATGATCCTGCTGCCATGCTCTCTCTTTTCTGTATCATGGATACAGATACAGAAAATCTCTACGGATTTGCTCTCATGACAATATACACATGGTGTAATGACTCTCTCCAGCTACTGCTTCATTTCTCTGTTCTTCACAGCGAAACTGAGAAGATCTTGTTTATACTGTCTGTTTTTTCACATTCCTTTTCTTTCTTTCTTTTTTCCACCTACTCCAGTGAGCTTTTGCCCCCAAAAGAGAATTTAAGAATGCTCTTGTTTAGGTTACCAGTGACCTTCCTGCTGCCAAATGCTTTTTTTTTTTTCTTCATTTTTCTCTCAGATTGGATATTAGCCAGTTATCTGTTTACTTGTTTAATATTCATTTGTGCCTGTAGTATGTAAGTTCTATGACAGCAGATGCGTGGGTGCTCCTCACTGTTTGTTGAATGAGTGGGTGAGTGACGCTACAGACCTCCTTATACAGCCCTTATATGTACTATTGTCTACTTGCTAGATTTTTTTCCTCTTAGGGTAAATTCCTAAAAGTAGAATTACTGAGTCAAAGGGTGTAGACATTTTTAAAATTCTTAAAAATATTTTATTTATTTATTTTTGCGCATGTGCGATAAAGCGAGCACAAGCGGGAGGTGGGCAGGCAGGAAGGGTAGAGGGAGAAGCAGACTCCCCACTGAGCAGGGAGCCCGATGCAGAACCCGATCCCAGGACCCTGGGGAGCCGAAGGCAGATACTTAGCCGACTGAGCCACCCAGGCACCCAAAGGGTGTGCACATTTTAAAAGTTTTTTTACTTGTTAGTAAGCCATCTCCTTAACCAAAACATACTGTTAGCATTTGTTTATGTTTAAGGCTTTGGCATTTATTATGAACACTTCTTAAATACTTTTACTATTTTAGATTTGTATCTTTTCCCAGATTGGCAGGATCAAATTATGTATGCCAAAAATTCAGTATAACTTGCAATTTCATACTTTAATATTCTGTCAGGGCTGGGAAGTCTAATAGAAAAGGGTCTTCCTGAAGTTTTCTGTGCACGGAGTAGACTTCTAAGTAGACTTATTGCAGCAGCATGACTGTCTTTATGAAAGAGGTTTAAGCCATTATACTGCATCCTGCTGTCTTGTCTGAGGAATAACACATTTGCTAAAGGAGTTTTCCTTTAAATTGCTGCCCCAGTCAGAGGTCAAGTACTGTGGTAACTATACTTTTGCTATATTGATTGAAGAAGTACAACACACACACACACACACACACACACACACAAATTTATGCTCTGATTGTATGGGGATTTCTGATGCTGGACCTACAGCTGAGGAGTCTGGTTTTACACACATGTTCCCAGTATTTGGTAGTCAAAATGAAGGCATAGCTGTTGATAAGAATAAAAATGGATGCATGCCTTATAGTTCTTAGGGTTATACTGAATATAAAATTGTTTTCCACAGAACTTAAATATTATATTTAACCTAACAAACTATATTTTATTATGGAATCTTTGGATTTTTTCCCCTAATTTGAGAGAAATGTTTCTGCTACTGTTAATTAGCTAGTAACTGATTTTAGTGAGCTTCAGTTATAGTATGTTGCTTGATTATATGTTATAAAATAAACTTAAGGTTATCCTAGGCTGCAAAACTCAGTTGTTGTGTGTCGGCTTATTGTTAGGAGCAGTTTCTTGTAAAATTGGGAGAGAAGAGAAGGTAAAAGTAAAAAATAAAGATATATCACGATAGTTTCTCTTTCATTAAGGTTTGTCAGTAAATCTTTTTCTATTTCTGGTTCTTGTTATATGACTGGCAAGTGAAAAGTAAGTATAGTTACCAGTCTAGAATGTTTTAGGAACATGGAGTTTTTAAGTTATAGCCATTGCTATTATCTAATAATTGATAGCAAACATTTATTTATTAAGTATCTACAATATCAGATGTAAAACTCTAAAGGCTGGATTAGTAAAAGACATAATGTATCTGTTCTTAAAAAGTTCACAGCCAAATGGAGAGTTAAGACAAATGATGGAATTCATGATAACTCAGAATTAGGTGAATCTGCTTTGTATTCTAAGGGCGTACAGTTTTAGGAAGTTTATTATAATGTTGTTACCACCAATAGAAGTGTCTATATAACCTTTATATATTATCAGGCCATCCTGCACGATCCTTTGTCTGATAGATAATTGAGCAAAGTAGAGAAGAATTTTTTTTTAAGATTTTATTTATTTATTTGACAGAGAGAAGGAGAGAGAACAAGCAGGGGGAATGGCAAGCGGACCAAGAGGGAGAAGCAGGCTCCTGCTGAACAAGGAGCCTGATGCGGGGCTCGATCCCTGGACGCTGGGATCATGACCTGGGTTGAAGGCAGCCGATTAACCGAATGAGTCACACAGGAGCCCCAATAGTGAAGAATTTTTAAGTATTTTTAAGTATTTCTAAGTTAAGTTAGAGTGCCCATAAAAGAGGCTTGTAGGCCAACAAAGATATAAATTTGAATATCCAGCATATGGACATGAAATTTGGAATATTTAATTAACTGAACTCCGATATTATGATACAATGCTCATGCGTGGGGCAACTTGATGACACAGTCAGTTAAGTGCCAACTCTTGGTTTCGGCTCAGGGTCTGAACTCAGGGTTCTGGGATCGAGCCCCGTGTTGGGTTCCCCAATCAGCACTGAGTCTGCTTAAGACGCCCCCCACCCGCACACGCTCTTTCTCTCTCAAATAAATAAGTAATGCTCATGCAGAGATGTTTTGAGAAGTTTCTGTTTATTTAAACTTCAGTGTATGGTACTAATAGCCAGCAATTTTTCACATTGTTGTCAAACTGTAGCCATTAAATTGTACTTTGAGAATTTTTGGTACTAGTGAGAATTCCGTGAGTAAGTGTTTTTGTGATTTCCTTGGTAGTTCTCCCCCTTGACCCCTCCCCCAGTAGGAGTAAAATAAACTACTTATAGTTAAAAATAGAAAATTCATGAACACATGTGTATATAATTGTCTGCTCATTATCTTTTTAATGTAAGCATTATTCTTGGTTTAAATTTAAGTTCTGTAGCTCAGATCATAAACTAAACCAATCCAAAATCAGGCAAGTAAGGCATAATGTTATGACATCTTCCTTATTCTACTCTAATATACTTCCTGGTGAAAGTGGAAATTTTAAAAATAAGAGGAGATACTCCTTAGAAGGAAAGTTAATGATTTTGTCATTTAAATAATTGTTAAATTATTTACTTTTCCTTTAAGAACTTGCACTAGTTTTTAGAAGTCTTTAGTTTATGTAGTTGGTACAAGTTTTGGAGAGCTAAGTATGTAACATGAAGTAATTTTGCTTCTTTTTTTGTAATTAGGTATTTAAACCAAGGATAAAGCAGACAAATATGTGTGTGGGTGTGTGTGTGCATGTGGGTGTGTGTAGGTGTGTGTATTTGATTTGAAATATACTTATTTTATAGGCTCATATAAAGAAAAATTAGTTGTCACATTTTACGCAGAAAGTGGTAACAGTTTGATCATATGAAGTGTGTGTATGTGTCTCTTTGTCCTCAGGAAGTAGAATAAGTCTGTTAAAATTTTTCATGCTCATGAGATAATTAAATTTAATCTTACTTTTTCCAAAGCACTGAGGCTGGTGTTTATTCATAATGTTCCTTTGTGGATTCATAAATTAAAATTGACTTAGTTCAACAGTCATTAACTATGTAAAGACTCTAGGTGGTCACTTAGAAAACCATACATATCTCCTTGTTCTATTTTACATTTGAGACTATGCAAAAATAGTTAATATTTATGTTCTGATAGTTTAAAAAATTATCATCTGCTTTGAATTGATTTAGTGATTCAAAGACTGTAGTTGTCTTGTTTTGCCAGTATTTAGTTTATTCTTAAAGTTGGTTTAGTTCCTCACAGAGAACTATGTTTTGATTTGGTTAGTAATTAAAAAGTAGCATTTAAAATTTTTGCATAGAACTTCTAATATGCCATAAACATCTGTAATACTGAAATAAATACCTCTGTGTGGTTTACATGTATAATAAATTCTGAAAATTATTTAGTGAAATTATTACATACAGTTGAATTTTTAAGTAAAAAGGTTTGGATAAAAACTTGTTAACTGCATTTATTAGCTCTTTAGAATGTACAGCTTTTAAAATGTGATCGAATCCAGTATTTTGAAGAAGGAGGGTTTGTATATTTTGGAACTATTAGAGAATTACTTGAATGGGAAAAAGTCAGTGACTTTTTGTCAGTTAAGTTTTTCTTTAAGATCTGTCTTTGCCTCTTGATTGATTTCATGAGGAATTGATATTTTCTGATTATTAATGTTGAAGTTTGCCTGAAAAAATTTAAGCAGTCCAGATATACTTGATTTTATTAAACTAACTTTATCAAAAGTCCATTGCCATTTGCTTGTGGTTTTTGGCTTTTGCAAGCGGAGAAAAGTAGTGCTCTTAATTTGGATTTATGCTGACTTTTAAGAAGCATATTTGTTCCAAGCAGTCTAAGAAGCACAGAGATCCATGTCAATATTCAGACTTCATATTTTCCTTGAACAGAAGGTTGTGATAAAATGGTACATGGTGTGTTTTCATTGCCTGTTGAAAGACTTTCATGCAGTTAAAATAAGCATTTTGATGGTGGTTGAATTAAGAGTTTTTGTCAGTCTCTTCTCATCATGGATGATTAGACTAAAACGTCTGCTTGTCTTGACTTGAGATCACCACAGCTTCAGATAACATGCTTTGTGATTGAAGGTCGAAATATTTTGAATTCTAATAGGCTGCCAGATGAATTGCTTGAAATAGACTGTAAAATTTCAAGGCTTCCTTTTCCATCTGCTGTGAAAAGAACCATTGGGAATGGTTGAGCTTGATGATCATAGAATTACTGGATGGTGATTCTAAAACCCTCAAAGGGAAGTTGCTATGGAGATCTAGTTCCAAACTGTGAAATGATTCACCTTTGAAAGGCTGCAGGGTCTGAGAAGCTGAACACATCATTGTTCAGGTGGTCATTGGTTAGGAAATTGCTGGTGCCTGTGTAATCAGCACTCCTGTGGTAGTTAACGATCTAAAAAGGTTTGTTCTGAATGATGTGGGACAACAGCAATGTGCATAAGATGGCTTCTCTCAATCATGGTTTGCTCAGCCTGGTGCTTGTAAAAATACAGTGAACTAAATAGCACAGAAACGAACTGTTTCACTGAAGAAATCTTTTGAAAACAAAATTTTGCATTGATGAGTTTGACATCTAAAACAAAATGATTCCTTTTGAAAATAAAGTTTTTGCAGAAACATGCTTTGTTTTTTTTTGTTTGTTTGTTTTGTTTTAATCCACTGCCCCCCTTTTGTGATGAGAAGCTCTTTATCTCTCTAGGTCCAAAGCCTTACCATGGTGAAATGGTCAGCTTTTAATATCCCAAGTACTCTGTCAAGATCCTCTTTGCATAGTCACAGGGTCACATGAGAAGTTGTTTAGAACAGCACCCAAATCACAGAGAATGAGTCTAGGAAAGTCCTTGAATCATTAGGAGTAGACTGTAATTAATTCCCCATAGGAAATTTTTCCTCTCAGATTTTTTTTTTCATTATCCATTATTTGTGACAGCATGTATTTTAAATTGATATTTTTTACAATTTTTCTTCTACTAGTTTTACTAAACTTTTTTTTATCACCTCTCATTTTTAGTTCTGGAAACCTGAGACCAGAATAATTTTGAAAATCATTTGTTGGCAAATCATTGTAAACTGCTCTTTTCACATATTAAGATTATGAAATAGTGAAATTTAATCTTAATTTCTTAAGACCCTATAGTATTGAATTTTAGTAATTAAGTATGAAACCTTATCAAAGATAATTTTATATATCAAGTTTCTCTGAGTTTGGAGCTTTTCCCAAACATTATTGTAGTATAAATTACATAGAATAAAATCACCCATTCTTAGTGTACAGTTTGATGAATTTTTTTTATTGTGTACAGTTATGTATTCATTGTCACAATCAATAAATACACGTCTTAGTCATCCTAAAATGTTTTTTCATATTCTTTTGCAGGCGATCTCCTTCCCCAACCCTTATCCTCTTGCAACCACTAATCTGTTTTCTATGATAGTTTTGTCATTTTTTAGGATTTCATATAGTATCATGTAGTATGTAGTCTTTTGTGCTTGACTTTTTTTTTAACCTAACATAATGTTATTGAGATTTTTCGTATTCTTTAATATTTTGTTCCTTCTTATTGCTGTGTAGCCTTTAGTAGTATGGATATATCACCATTTGCTTATCTACTCATTAGTTTTTTCTTCTGCTGTAGACATTTGAATTTCAAGTTTCCAGTTTTACCCTTGTGAATATTTATGTACATGTTTTTGTGTGAGCATATGTTTTTGTTTCTTTTAATACCTAGAAATGGGATTGAAGAAGCGTATGGTCTAAGTGTGTGTTTACCTTTATATGATATACTGCTATATACTGTTTTCCAAAGTGGCTGTACCATTTTCATTTCTCATCAGCAGTATGTGAGTACTAGGTACTACATATCCTCTCCAGCACTTGATATCATCAGTCGTTTAAACTAGACATTCTAGAAGGTTTTTCATTGTGGCTTTAACTTCTGTTTTCGATGATTAGTGATGAGCATCTTTTCATGTGTTTGCCATTTGTGTTTATCTTCTTTGGTAAAGTATCTGTTCAGATTTTATGTATTTTTGTTTAATTGGATTGCTTGTCTCATTTTGAGCTGAGAATTCTTTATATATCCTGGATACAAGTGCTTTATCAAAAAGTGTAACGTGGTTCTAGTTCAACATGGCAACAAAGGAAGACCCTGAACTACCCCCCTCCCACAGACACACTGAGTCTACAGCTACATATGGAACAATTTCCTCTCAAACCCAAAGCCTGGATAACTGTCCGCTATGCACTGGGGCAAACAAAAAGGAAACCACATTGAAGCGGGTGGCAGAGGATGGGACATAATCTTGCAACAATCTCCACCCCTGGTAAAGTGACTCATAACCAGAAAGGAATTTAAAACCAGGAGCTTGTCCTGAGGAGCAAAGGGTTTGAAGCCTACATTGGGAAACCCCAACTTTTAGGACCTGCACCTGAGAGACACTTCCCTCCCCAGCTTCCCACAAAAAACATCTAACTTTGGAAAGCAGTGGGGCTTTTGTATCCGGAGACCCACAAGATTGTAGCACTCTGGGAGATAGCACTTAAAGGGCTTGTGGGCTCAGGCTTAACCACCGTAGGGCCCAGCTCAGAGACAGCTGATCTCACCCATTCTTAAAGTGAAGGAGGCTTACCAGCTTATGTTAGTGTCTGCCTGAGGGGCAGGCATCTAATTTAACACACACATCTAGGAGCCTGCTGGAACACTTCAGGGATAGGGGACTGGTGGGCATCATCTTCACACTCTCCCTTTGCCATATGTCAGAGTACCAGTATCTCTCAGAAGGGAGCTTTTATACACGTTATATATGCCTCAATCTTTGAGGCTGCTGCCCAGGGGCTGCATCTTAACTGCTAGTACTAGAGGCCATGGGAGTTTGTGTTTCTGGTCCAATGGGACCATCATAATTGGTGTCACCATCATAATTGGTGTCACCAAGAAAGGAGCTCATACCGCTGTTTGATACCCCAATTTTTGTGTTTGCTGCCAAGGGATATATATCATGTAGTTTTGGCAGCCAGTGGGGCTTATGTTTGTGGGTCCTCAGGACTGTAACCAATGGAGAAAACTTCTTCAATGGCTACAGCCCCCAGGCCACAACAAGAGGTAACAGACCTAGGAGCTTGGTCTTTCTGTAAAGGAGACCTAGTCATCTGGCTGCAGCCTAAAGGGCGGATTTGTAATTAAATAAGCACCTAGGGGCTGACTGTAAGCCTTTCTAGAGACCTCAGGGGGTATGTGCTATCTTCACACTCTCCTTCTGCCATGCTCCATATCACCAGTGTCTCCTAAAGGGGAGCTTTACACATGGCTGGTGCTGTTGCTTTTATGTCTGATGTCCTGGTGTTTGCAGCTGCTGCCCACGGGGTTCCACTTGATTGCCTGGCTTTGGTGGCCAAGGGGACTTTCATTCCAGGGTCTAGGTTTCCATGCCCAAGGCACCATGTTGACTGTAAACTGAGACTCAACCACAGTCTTTCTGTGAAGGAGACATCTTTGCTTGTCTTGGAACTTTAGCCTAGGAGCTGGCTTCAGGTTTGGCTCATATCTAGTGGGCTACAGAGCTGTTTTCAAGAAACCTAGGCTGTGGAAGCCATCTTTGTTGTTCTCCCTCTGCCTTGCTCTAGCTCACCTGTGGCCTCCAGAAAAGAGCTTATATACTTGTCTAAAGCCCCAGTTTTTGTGACTGCCGCCTAAGGATACTGCTAGATCACCTGGCCAGGGGGGCTTACGCTTGCAGTTTTACAGGACTGTATATATGTATATACTATTAAACGCTGTTTGTTTCCTGAGACTCTAGTTTTCAAACAGCCTTAATCTAGGTGCTGAGATCTCCCGCTTAGAGACACTGACAGGCCTTGCCACATCATTCTCTTGGAAGCTATTAAAAATATAATCGGCTTCTTGGACAAGTACAAAGGTTTGAGAGACAACAAAGAGCTGGGGCAGGGTTGAATGACAAGGTTCACCTCCTGCATGAAGCCCCCTTTTCAACACTGGGAGAAGTGGTTGTTTCATGCACTGTATAGAAACCAGCACAGTAAAGCAAAATGCCCTGTTTAAGAAGTATTTACCCAATTCAGTGTCACAAAGTTTTTATTTTATTCAAGTTTAATAATGTTAGCTCTTACATTTCAGTCTGTCATTCATATATAGTTGATTTTGCATATGGCATGCAGAAAGGGGTTGAAGTTAATTTTTTTGTACAAATATGTAAGTGTTCCAGAATTATTTGTTGGAAAGAGTATCTTTCCTCTCATTGATTAATGCAGCATCTTGTCAAAAATTGGTTGTCCATGGGGCGCCTGGGTGGCTCAGTCGTTAAGCGTCTGCCTTTGGCTCAGGGAGTGATCCCGGAGTTCTGGGATCGAGCCCTGTATCAGGCTCCTCTGCTGGGAGCCTGTTTCTTCCTCTCCCACTCCCCCTGCTTGTGTTCCCTGTCTTGCTGGCTGTCTCTCTCTGTCAAATAAATAAATAAAATCTTTAAAAAAAAAATTGGTTGTCCACATTTGTTTTGGCTTTTCTAGGTCTTCTGTATAGATTTTAAAATCAGCTTGTCACCTTCTACAAATTAAAAAAATAGCCAACTGGGATTTTACTGATTTTTGACTTTGTATTGAAACTACCAATGGAGATCACCCATTGATGAACATGGTAGATCTCTCAATTTATGTAGGTGTTATCTCAACAATAATTTATGGGTTACGGTACACAGGTCTTGTACTTTTTTTTTTTTAAGATTTTATTATTTGAGAGAGAGAATGAGCGAGGGAGCAAGAGAAAGAGAAGCATGAGTAGGGGAAAGCAGAGGGAGAAGCAGACTTCTCTGCTGAGCAGAGATGTGGGGCTCAGTCCCAGGATTCTGGGATCATGACTTGAGCCGAAGGCAGACACTTAACCAACTGAGCCACCCAGACACCCCTGGGTCTTGTACATATTTTTTTAAAGCATATATCCCAAAGTAGTTAATATTTTTCTTCTATTATAAATGATACTGTAGGTTATTTGTATATGCCTTCTGTCAGGTTGAAGAAGTTCTTTTCTGTTCCTTGTTGGCCAAGGGCTTTTATCCCAAATAGATATTGAATTTTGTTGAATTCAGTTTTTCCATCTATCGAAATCATTTTTTTTCTCTTTTCTTATATTAATATGGTAAATTACAGAGACTGAGTTTTAGATAAGGTGTTCATATTCCCAAGATAAACTCACTTTGTTAGGATATTGAATAATCATTTTTACATTATGTTGGATTTTATTTGCTAAAATATTTTTTTTTAAAGATTTTATTTATTTATTTGACAGAGATAGAGACAGGCCACCGAGAGAGGGAACACAAGCAGGGGGAGTGGGAGAGGAAGAAGCAGGCTCATAGCGGAGGAGCCTGATGTGGGGCTCGATCCCACAACGCCGGGTTCACGCCCTGAGCCGAAGGCAGACGCTCAACCGCTGTGCCACCCAGGCGCCCCTGCTAAAATATTTTTTAAAGAGTTTTTGCATCTGTGTTAATGAGGGGTTATCAGTTCTTTGATTTTTTTGTGATCTTTTCTGATTTGGATGGTAATATTAACCTTGTAAATTGAGTTGGAAAGTATTTTCTCCTCAGTTTTCTGAAAGAGTTTGTGGAGGATTAGTGTTATTTCTCCTCTAAATGTTTGATAGAATTTACCAGTAAAGCTATCTAAGCCTGGAGTTTCTTTGTGGGAAGGGTTTTATTTACAAATTGTTTCTTTAACTGATAGAGGGCTATTTATATTTTCTATTTCTTTTTGGTTCAGTTTTGATAATTTGTGTCTTTGGTTATTTTGGTTATTTCATTTAGGCTGCCTAATTTATTTGCTATAGTATTGTTAACAATAGTGTCTTATTAAATGTTTAATGACTTAAGATCAGTAATAATGTCCTCTCTTGCACTCCGGATATTGGAATGAAATGTAATTTTTATCTTTTCTCTTTCCTTGCATAGTCTGTCAAGAGACTTGTCATTTTATTAATCTTTTCAAAGGACCATTGGTTTCATTTCATTTTCTTTATTCATTTCCTATTTTACCAGTTTCTTCTCATACCTTTATTGTTTCCTTCTTTATACCTAATTGGTTTTAATTTGCTCCCCCTCCCCCCACACAGTTCCTTAAGGTGAGAACTCAGATTATTGATTTTAGAGCTGCTTTTGTAATGTAATCATTTAAAATTATAAATTTTCCTCTTAGTACTGCTTTAGCTGCATTCTGCATATTTTGACATGTTTTTATTATCATTTTAAAATACTTTCCTATTTCTCTTTTGATTTCTTCTTTGATCCATTAATTCTTAAGAAATATGTGTGTTTCTAAATGCTTGGGTTTACCTAGTATTCTTAATTGTTATTGATTTCTTTCTTTTTTTTTTTTAAGATTTTATTTATTTATTTGACAGAGATAGAGACAGCCAGCGAGAGAGGGAACACAAGTAGGGGGAGTGGGAGAGGAAGAAGCAGGCTCATAGCGGAAGAGCCTGATGTGGGGCTCAATCCCACAATGCCGGGATCACGCCCTGAGCCGAAGGCAGACGCCCAACTGCTGTGCCACCCAGGCGCCCCTGTTATTGATTTCTAATTTAATTCCCTTGTGCTTAGAGATCATATTATTATTTCAGTCTTTTTAAGTGTATTGAGACTTGGTTTTTGACCCCTTGTGTAGTCAAATGAACTATGTGCTCTTGGAAAGAATGTTGTGTTTTTATTAGTTGTAATGTTTTATATGTATTACTTAAGTCAAGCTGATTGATAGGATTCCTCATATTTTCTGTGTCTTTACTGTTTTGTTTTGTCTAGTTCTATCAATTTAGTTAAGAGAAGGGTGTTAAAATCTCCAATTCTTGATTTTGGAATTGTCTGTTTTGTCTTTAATTCTGTCAGTTTTGATTTCCTAAATTTTGAAGCTTTATTCTAAAACAATACACATGTATGAATGTTACGCCTTCCTGATGAATTTACTTTTTATTTTGAAATTAACTTTATCTGATATTAATGTAGCCACTATAGCTATCTTATGCTTACTGTTCTCTGTTTACTTTCAACATATCAATATCTTTACATTTAAAGTGCATCTCTTCTACACTGCACATAGTTATATTCAATTTCATTATCAATTTTGACAGCATCTGTTAAAGTGTATATTGTTTAATATATTTATTGATAGGTTTAGATTTTGTTTTGTATTTGTATTCTCTTTGCTGCTTTGTGTTTTGTTCTTCTGGGCTTTTTCTTCTTCCCCTGCATTTTTTGTTTATTTAAGTGTTTCTTATAATTTTATTTTTATATTCATCTTGGGGTTGTTTTTTTAATAAACTCTACACCCAGTATGGGGCTTGAACTCATGACCCTGAGATCGAGAATCACATGCTCTACCAACTGAGCCAGCCAGGCACTCTTATTCATCTTGGTTTTTAACTAGACTTCTTCACCTTTTTACTGGTTGCTTTAGTGATTATAATATGCATTCTTTACTTTTCACGGGTAATGTATAGATGTCTTTAAGTTTCTTACATTTTACATAGTTTATATTGTATAACTTCATACAAAATATAAAAACCTTGCAAGTTTATAAGCCTGTATTCTACCTAGTCCTTTGTGCTATAGTTTGTTGTACGTAATACTCTACATATATAAACCCAATAATTTAAAAAATTGAGATAAAATACATATAATATAAAATTAAACATTTTAAAGTGTGCATCTTGGGGCACCTGGCTGGTTTAGTTGGTGGAGCATGCAATTTTTGATCTCAGGGTTATGGGTTCAAGTCCCATGTTGGGTGGAGAGATTTCTTAAAAATAAAATCTTAAAAAAAAAAAAGCATACATTTTGATGGCATTTAGTACATCCCATAAACAACTTTTGCTTTAAACGTATATTTATATTATTAAAAAAAGAGAAAAAAGGACAAAAAAGTCTTTTGCATATATTAAAATAGTCACCATTTCTGATGCTCTTTAATCCTTTCTGAAAATCTGAAGTTCTGTTAGTTCCCTTAAATTTGAAAATTTCCTTTAGCATTAACTATAGTACAGGACTGTTGGCAATTAATTCTCTTAGTTTTCTTTCATCTGAAGATGCCTTTATTTCAGCTACATTCTTTAACATGGGGCTCAAACACATGACTTTGAAATCAAGACCTGAGCTGAAATCAAGAGTCAGATGCTTAACCAACTGAGCCACCCAGACGCCCCTCTTTAAGAATATTTTTGCTGAATATAAGATTCTTGGTTGACTGTTTGTTTTGTTTTCCTTTCTGCACTTCAAAAATGTTGCATTCTCTTCTGTGTTTCTTAGTTTGTGATGAGAAGTCAACCATTAATTGAAGCCTTTTGCTGCTTTGAAGACTTACTTTTTACTTTTGATATTTGTGTCATACTTCTGCTGTTGTTTCTGCCATTGAGTGTGTCTTTGAATGGATTTTTTTTTTTTTTTAGTTTATTCTCTCGTGCTCATTGAGCTTCTTCAATCTATGAATTTTTGTCTTTCAATAAATTGGGTAAATATTTATTTGTTAAATAAGATATTCTTCAAATATTTTTCTGCCCCATGTTTTTCCACTCTCTTCCTAGGACCCCAGTTACATGCATGTTGGATCATTTCATATTATCTAAAAGGCCCCTGTTCATTTTTTTTGTTCAACCTGATTTTTTGGGGTTGTTCAGGCTAGCTCTTGATTTATCTAATAGTTAATTTATTCTTTCCTCAGTCATCTTAATTTGGCTATGTCCACACAGGTTTTTTGTTTTTTTAATGTGTTATGTCTGTCAGTTCTAAGTTCTTTCTTTCTTTCTTTCTTTCTTTCTTTCTTTCTTTCATTCAAACCATTTATATTTCTCGATTGGGAATGTGTATCTTTTTGTCCATTGTGTGCCTATTTGTTTTTTATTTATTGAAGATTTTTTAATAGGCACTTAAAAGTTTTCCTCAACTACTTTCAACATCTGGATCATCTCAAGTTTGGTCTCAACTGTTTTCCCTTAACCATGTGTTTGGTTTTCCTTAGGTAATTTTAAATTGTATCCTAGACATTATGAATGTTAAGTTGTGATTCTGGATTTCATTGTTTTTCTCTGATATGTGTTGTTTCTTTTGTATTAGTAGTCAGTTGGAGTTGAACCGCAAACTCTACTTCTGAGTTAGCAGCTCTAGTTTCACTTTACATATTTTGTCTTTAGCTAGTGTGCTTTGAGAGTGCCCAGCATCAAAGAGATGTCTGTACTGACTTTGAGGATTTCCTCTATTTTTTTTCCTTTTTCTCTTCCTTTGTACTCTTCTATTGCTATAGTTTCCAGGCTTTAGTTTTTGTTTCCCCAGTCCATACAATTTATCTGCTTCTTTTTTATTGTTATTATATTTAGATTTTTATTTATTTATTTAATAAGCAGGCTCTACACTCAATGTGGGGCGTGAACTCATGACCCTGAGATCAAGAATCGCATGCTGTACTGACTGAACCAGCCAGATGCCTCCAGTTTGTCTGCTTGTGCTGTGCTGCCTACACTCGTCCTAGGCTGAAATTCTTGCAAAGAGGAACTCACTTCATATAACTTTCCTCCTTTAAGCAAGTAATCTCAACCATTCTCTCTGTATTTGTTTTCTAAAGCCTTTTAAAAAATTTTTTGAAAAGATTTTATTTATTTGATAGATAGAGCACAAGCAGGGGGAGTGGCAGGCAGGAGAGGGAGAAGCAGGCTCCCTACTGGCAAGGAGCCCAATGCAGGACTCAGTCCCAGGACCCCGGGATCATGACCTGAGCCGAAGGCAGACGCGCAACTGACTGAGTCACCCAGGTGCCCTATCTAAAGCCTTTAGATAGCTGCTTTCAGTATCTTATTTGTGTTCCATAGTGGAGAGTGGTAGTTGTTCAGGGAATCTTACTATGCCATTATTGAAAACGGAAGCCCTTGGATGAAGTTATGGACTACCCAATAACTCAGTGGCACACCAAAACTGGAATACAATTTATCATACTTAATACAGCAGTACTTCCTGTAATGATAGCATATGTACTAAAGCAGTGAATTTTTTTCCCCAAGTCTAGTAGTTAGTTAACATGTAGTGTTAATACTGGTTTCAGGAGTAGAATTTATTGTCACTTAAATACACTACCCAGTGCTCATCACAAGTGCCCTCCTTAATACCCATCATCCATTTAGCGCATCCCCTCCCTCATCAACCCCCAGTTTGTTCTCTATCCTTAGGAGTCCCTATGGTTTATTTCCCTCTCTCTTTTTTCCCCCTTCCCATATGTTCATCTGTTTTGTTTCTTAAATTCCACATACCAGTGAAATCATATGGTATTTGTCTTTCTCTGACTAACTTATTTCGCTTAGTATAATACACTCTAGCTTCATCCACATCATTATAAGTGGCAAGATTTAATTCTTTTCAATGGCCGAGTAGTATTCCATTGTGTGTGTGTGTGTGTGTGTTTGTGTGTGTGTGTGTGTATATATGTGTGTGTGTGTGTATATATATATATGTTACATCTTCTGTATCCATTCATCAGATGATGGACACTTGGGCTCTTTTCATTGTTTTGGCTATTGTTGATAATGTTGTTATAAGCTCGGGGTGTATACACCCCTTTGTGAATCTGTATTTTTGTATCCTTTGGGTAAATATCTAGTATTGCAATTGCTACATTATAGGGTAGTTTTATTTTTAATTTTTTGAGGAACCTCCTACTGTTTTCCAGAGTGGCTGTACCAGTTTGCATTCCTGCCAACAGTGAAAGAGGGGTCCACTTTCTCGGCATCCTCACCAACATCTGTTGTTTCCTGTGTTGTTAATTTTAGCTATTCTGACCAGTGTGAGGTGGTATCTCATTGTGGTTTTGATTTATATTTCCCTGATGATGAGTGATGTTGAGTATCTTTTCATGTGTCTGTTAGCTATCTGTATATCTTATTTGGAAAACATGCGTATTCATGTCTTCTGCCCATTTCTTAACCGGACAGTCTGTTTTTGGGGTGTTGAGTTTGATAAGTTCTTTATAGATTTTGGATACTAACCCTTTATCCGACATGTCATTTGCAAATATCTTCTCCCATTCCATAGGCTCCCTTTAAGTTTTGTTGATTGTTTCCTTCACTGTGCAGAAGATTTTTATCTTGATGAGGTCCCAATTGTTCATGTTTGCTTTTGTTTCCCTTGCCTCTGGAGACATGTCTAGTAGGAAATTGCTGTGGCCGTTGTTGAAGAGGTTGCTGCCTGTGTTCTCCTCTAGGATTTTGATGGTTACCTGTCTCACATTTAGGTCTTTCATCCATTTTGAATTTGTTTTGGTGTATGGTGTAAGAAAGTGGTCCAGTTTCATTCTTCCGCATGTTACTGTCCAGTTTTCTCACCACCATTTGTTGAAGGGACTGTTTTTTTTTTTCCACTGGATATTCTTTCCTGCTTTCTCGAAGATTAGTTGACCATAAAGCAGTGAATTTTAAACCTTAAGAAGAAGGTATTTGACATTTATGGTTAAATTCATCCAATTACCAAAATATATTAATAATCTTGATTATTATATGGTATTTTACCTTTAGTATTAACATATTATCATCATATCTTAGTTATTATATAATAAAATTATGTTGAAAACAATTGATAATTATAAGGATTATATTTCTAAAGATTCTAAATTTCCTTGTGCTGCAGTACTGCCTTTGGGGGTGAATTGAAAATGCAAAAGATTTAATTCAGTGTGTTAGTGACTAAATTGTAACTAGCTTATATTTATTGATTTATAATGGGGGAAATACTTTGGTCGAGGGTTGACTAAATATTTTATTGATTTCTAGGTTCTTCCCCTCCCTTCCTTTTTTAACTTTACTCAAGATTCTTTAAGACACGATTGTTGCTACCTTTTAATGTGAGTTAATCTTTAACTTGCATAACAATTATTATGACAGTACTATAAAGAAAGACATATTAAGTGAATTCTTAACTAAATATTCACAGTAGGAGAAGGGAAGAGAACTTTAAAATATTTTTCCCTTTGGTAAGGTCCAAGTTAATAATATCTTCTAGCAGGCCATAAATTAGAATTAGGTGGATAAATCAGTGGTACAAGAAGTATGTTTTATCACATCTTATGCCCCGTTATTTTAAAGATAATACTGATGATTATCACTAACAGAAATTTTGTAGTAGACTGTATTATTACAGAACAGAATTTTTCAGGTATTTAAAATTATATACCTGGAGATACTTAGCAAAATGATGAAGGACCAGTGTTGCACTCTGCAGTAGTAGCAATAAAAACAAGTCTCCTCTTGGGTACCAGAACCCTGTTCAAGTAAGCTTTTTTTTTTTTTTTTTTTTTTTTTTTTTTGCATTTCCTAATTCACGTTCAGATCATACTTCCCAGGTGTGTGAACTGGAACTGCCACCCCCACAGTTGTGTTCCTGTCAGAGCTTCCTAATATTCTGTTGCATCTGTATGCTCATAACTGATATAGTAATAGCTGTTCAGTCTACCTAGGAAACTCCTTCTCAGAAATTTGTTATATCTTCTCTACAGGAGGCAAATTCAGGGTTTTGTTTGTTTGTTTTTGTTTGTTTGTTTGTTTGATCCATGCTCAGCATGGATCCTGACGTGGGGCTCAACTGGTGGCTCGACTGTGGCTCAGTCTCACAGCCCTCAGATCAGGAGTTGAGCTGAAATCCAGAGTCAGACACTTAACCACCCAGACGCCCCTTCAAGTTCTACTTTAAAGTACATTGGCTTATTTTTAGTGTGAGAATTGAAATTCCCAAAGTTGGGTCAAAAGTGAAATGTTCATCAGGTACATAAAAAAACTTAGCAGGTATTATATTCTGGTAAGTATTAGGAGGTGACGTAAGAGCTGTGAGAGATAAATTCTTTGGTAGACAATGAAAAAAGAGACATTCTTTGTATCTTATAAAGTGCATTTCTTTTTCTCTGTTACTGAAATTACCTAATTTATTAAGCTAATCCGATTTCTTTGATAGGTGATACTCTTGCATATAATGAGTAAGGGCTTAAACATTTAAATGTTTTATGTTTAAGGAAGAAATAAAAGTTGAATTGGATAGACTTTGTTTTGATAAAAGGAAACAAGAATTTCCTTGGCACGAACTCTTCAGAAAAGGGTATAGCATCAGCAGTTGTTCTGTACCTTCTTTGTATCAGAGCTATTGTGTTGTGCAATTTTTTTTTCAGTAGATAATATCTCTGGAGATGAATAAATGAGGAATCAGAAAGATTGTTGTTAGCTACATAACCTGAGACAAGTTAATGACAGAACTCATGATTTCTGAGCCATGATTGTTGACCTGAACGTACCCTTTGCACGACACCTTATACCAGTTGGATGCATTGATTTTTAAACACATAATAATAGATACTCGTTATTACAATGTTTTACTTACGTTGGGAAGCATAATGTCTGAGTTTTGATATTTCCAATTACAATAAAATTCCATGTCAAAATGACTTTAAGATCTATCTGCTTCCACTACTTAGCAGGTAAGATAAATGGCTTCAGTCAGAACTTTAACCATTACTCAAACTATCCCTAAGGACTTTATTCCTTTCTATCTCTACCTTCTGCCTTGACCAACTTAATCCTAAGGCTGATTACTCTCATGATTTTAAGGTGGTGTCCAGCATCTCACTGACCATGTGGTTTCTAGTTCACATCAGGGCAGAAAGAGTGACTTTGGCCTAGCCTTCCAATTAAAAGTTTTGAGATTTACTCTACTTGAACATGATTAGATCACATGCCCAATCCTTGACCAGTCACTGTGGGCAGATGGAATCATCTTACCTGAGACCAGTTAAACTCCTAAGAAGTAATGGCAAGGGGGGTCTAGGAGAGGGCGTAGATAGATGTTGGGAGTTCACAACAAATCTATACATTCCAGATTCCAAACTTGAACATTGTTATTTGCAATGCTTTTAATTTGGAGAGAGGAGAAAATGCCCGTGTTCAATTTCAAGTTTAAAACTTTTTAGGTACTAATTTACTTTGATTCTTGACTGGCAAACATCATCTTTCTTTTCAGGTTATACCTCATAATACTGATTTAAAACATCCCATTATTATAAGCTAAAGCAGTATAATTCTGATAAAATTTCATTACTAGAGTGGTAATAAAAACGTTGCCTCTTCATTAATTATGTGGTGAAGTTTATTGTTCATGAAAATGAAACTAATGTATTACTTTGTGGGATCACCAAACAGAAAGCAGAATGGTACATAGTGCTCTGTATTGGTTAGTGCAAATTTTAAGCTTGTCTGTATGAAAAAAAAAAGGGCTTAGTATAAATTCAAAACTATTAAATGCCATGTTTTAAAAGTTACATTTCTTTTTGTTTATTTTTACACAGTCTTTGTTTATTTGGTTGAATAAAGGAATTGTGTTCAAATGAAAATTTTTCTCTTTTTTAGGTTCAGTCTTCTGTATCTAGATTTAAATTTTTTGGTCTGCTTTCAAAGTAGGCATCTATACTTTTGCTTAGAGATAATGATTTACTTAATATTATTGCTATAATCTGTCATCAACTTCTGTTGCTCTTTTCTGGAAGTGCTTCTTTTCTTTTTCTACTTCATTCTGTTTTTACTACGACTTCTTGGTTCAGGTTTTTATGCTTTGTAACTGACTTTAGTAAATAAATTCTTGCTGGGCCTCTCTTTTTCTGATCAGTGTGACCCTGGGACCACCTGTGTTAGATACATTTTGTTTAAAATGCAGAATCCCAGGGTGCCTGGGTGGCTCAGTCGTTAAGCGTCTGCCTTCGGCACAGGGCGTGATCCCCGAGTTCTGGGATTGAGCCCCACGTCGGGTTCTTCCGCTGGGAGCCTGCTTCTTCCTCTCCCACTCCCCCTGCTTGTGTTCCCTCTCTCGCTGGCTGTCTCTCTGTCAAATAAATAAATAAAATCTTTAAAAAATAAATAAAATAAAATGCAGAATCCTAGTCTGCACACTAGCAATCCAGAATCAAGGAGAGGCTGGGAATCACCTGTAGCCTAGGAGATGTTCGAAAATCACTGTTCTAGCCTCTCCTTTTTCTAGATTCTTCTTTCAGGAGTAGTCGTTTCTAACCATTCTTATGACCCATAGTGACTGTGTCCAAGAATTTGAGTCTCAGACCATGGAGGGAAAGAAAAATGCTTTATTTTTACAAAGCAGAAAATAAGTGTCTGCATTTTGTCAAAATTTCCAACTTAAGTTTTACTAATGTTGCAATATTATTTAGAAGTATATATTATTGCTGTAGTTTTAAAATATACATGAATAAAAATGTACCAGTAGCTGAATATTAAGTTTTGTACTATGCTAACTCTGCCATACAGAGATAATGAATATGTAAGGATACAATTCCTAAGTAAGAAGCACTAGCTTCATAACCTGATATGAGGCAAGAAAAGGGAAGCGCACCTAGGGTCTAGGGATATTGCTAATATTCCAGAGATCCACATCTTTGGCATATCATTTTTAATTGTGTTATAGTCATTAAGAAAATAAGATGTATCACTGTTTGTGAGTCATTGCAATTGATTATGTTACTGCCTCTTGTAAAACATTCATGCCTTCCCAGGAATTCCATTTTCTGCCTAGGGCTCAAGGCTCTTCATTGTCAAGCATTAATACGTTTTTCATTGCTCCCTTATCTGTTCTTAAATTTTCTTCAGACACATTTGCCCTTTGTGCTTTGAATGTACCTTACACATTTTGCCTTGTCTTTGCTGTATCTCTGGCTGAGTTTTATTCTCTAAGGTCCATATCTTCTATGATCCTCCTCCCCAACCCCTTTTCCTCTTTGGTTCTTATCTTTGAGCTCAGAAGCTCTCTTTATGTAGTAGGTACCTTTTCATGCAGCCATGTGCTTGTGTTGTCTTATTTCTCCAACTGGACTGTAAGCTCCTTGAAGGTGTAGGCCGTATCCTCTAACTTTCTCTCTCCCCAGATACCTAACTATGCTTTCTGCATAGCAGTCAATAAAACCATGTCAGTTTCATTGCTAGAAACTTTTTCCAGCTTTTGAGTAAGCTTGCCTAAATTGTGGTCTGGTAAATTTTTTATACTACTCTGCTTGCTTGCCCAAGAAAACATGCAAGGTGCAAATGGATGTGTTTTATTGTCTTTATTCAAACTGCGGATGAAGCAGTAAGATTTTAGATAAATGAAAGCAATATTTTTGTATTTTAATGTCTTATATTTTCTCTAGGCCTCTGTATATTTTTTTCTGTACGCTAGTCACACATGCAGATTTATATATGACATATATATAAATATGCCCAAAGATACATTTATGTTTATATTTTTAATTTGCTTTTATTACTATAACTTCAGTGTTATATTATCTCCAGCATTAATACTCTTATTCAGGTTAAAACTTAGCTAGCAGAATAATATATGATAATATGTATAGATTGTGTTTGACATAGTTGGATGAATTTTTATAGGTAAAAATTTATATGATGGAAAGGAAATCTCGTTTAAGAAATGAACTGCACTATTTAAAATAGAAACCTGAGACATTTTCACAGTGCAGCTGAGTTAAACAAATAATCTTGACAACATTACTAAGAAGTGCATGTAGTTAAAAATACATTTATACATATTATTTTTAAAAACCTAGTTAACTTTAAAATATGTAAGTTTTCTTGTCGTTTAGGGTTCTGTGAAGCTGATCATCAAGAGGGTTGCAAATCATTGGTGGTTTCTATTTTCAGATTTCCACATCCCGGAGTAATTTGCTTTAATTTCACCCAATTTAACCTATACTTCACACCATCACCATTCAGCTTTAATAGCTATGTTCTATGCATAAGAAAAGCAGATAAATGTCCACAATTAGGCTGCAAATGATTACAACTAGTTAGGGCTTTATGAAGACAAAACTTAAAGGACTAGGGCGCCAAACAAAGCCACAAAAGACGGCTGAAAATGCTGTCTCGAGAAGTCAAGTCTACCATGGCACTTGATTTATCACTTTTGTAGTTGATTTTACTTATTTTTAATATATTGGCAGGTGTGCTGACTCTGAGAAATATTCAGCTTTAAGGAATATTAGGTTTCTGTTAATGTATTTTAGTTTCTAATTTATTTGCTTCCTGAATTTCAGCATAGATAAGCCAGATTGAATCCTGTTTAAAAAATTACTCAAATAACATTTTTTAGAAATTAAACATGTTTGTTTTGAAATGTACTAGCATTTGTATACTTTGTCAGTGCATTTGTGAAAATAAGACTTTTCTGAAATGTTTATGTATATGTTTAGTGGTCCTATCAGACATTTAATGGAAGTATAATGTTACAATTCTGTATAGAATTTCATTTCTAGATGGGTCTTAGCATGCAAAATATGTCCCTATAGAGTATTACTTGTGTAATATATGTGCACATATATAAAAGATTTAGAAATTGTTTTAATCCTATTTATGTGTGCATATGTTTTCCTTCCTATATGTAAGTTCTTGTTGATGGTTCGTGCACAGCATTTAATGTGTAAGAAATTTGGTAGTTTTTTTTTTAAAGCCTAACTATTCATTTTACTATAAAAACATGTCTTCCTCCTGCAGAATAAGATCTGTCCTTTTTGTTAATGTATCTCTGTATTTAACAAGGTAAATCTCAGTTTAAAGAATGGATCTCATCTCTCTTAAAAATTTTCAGTCAAAATTTTGACACATAATTTTTTTCTTTTTAGTGAAAAAAATTGAAGGTTTTAGTTTACTGTTTAGATTTTAGTCTTTGGTCATTCTCTTAAATATTCTCTCAAATTCTACATATGAGTAACAGTACTGATGGATATTAGTTTCATTTTACAGTTTGCACGTGGGATTATTCTTGTAATTGAAATGCTCCCCATTTTAGAAATATAGTGTCCACTGTTTTATTTATTATGTGAGGGGTAATGTGTATCTATATAAAATATGTACCTCTTCTAGATAACCCTATTTTCTTAATTAATTAAATAATGTCTCTTTAATTTATTGCTGCTTAGAAGCCAAAATAAATGTAAGTTAAGATGCCAAGCAATTGTAGGTTTTTACAACATGAGTATGTATGCACGCAGTTGCTAACTTTAAAAATAATACTCAGGAATTAATAGCATGTTACCTTTCTAAAACCAGTGTATGTGGGAAAGTATACTGAAACTTATTTTTAATATATTTTTGTTTTAAAGAAAGTAGGCAATTGTCTATCCTACAAGGTAAAATAGACCAATATAGCCAGGGCAAGACAATACAGCTACACAGCTTCACAGTTGTATTAAACTAGTTTCATATGCTATATCATAAAACTTTCAGTCCAATCAGCAACTAAATTTAAATACTGCAAATTGTAGCAGCAAAACAATAATTCTGCTGATTAGCCCCTTTCCATTTCTTGTAAGTGAACTGTTTATGCTGTTGAGTACCTTTTGAAAAAAGAAAAAGCCAAAACAGCCTTGATTAGTCAAGGAGTAATTGGATGACTTGATTTTAGCAAGAGAATGAATTGGTTGATGATAGCCTGTAACTAAGTGTAGTGGTTCTGTTCAGATGAATACATAACATACAGTCATCAGATCTTGACAGGTATAACATATAAGCAGTGCTAAAATCTGGTGGTGGTAGAGATAGGATGGAGATGGAGGGGAATAAGTTTGCCATGAAGTCTTTTACTGGGAAATTTGAGGTAATATTTAAAGGAATTTAGAGAAACTTTCATATATATATATTTTTTACATTGGGGAAGGGATAGGGAGACTTGTCTTACTTTGTTTCACTATAGCCCCCATGTTTTATGCTCTAACGACAAAAGAAGTAAAGGATCATTTACTTTTCTTCAGGGGGATCAGTGATCCTATATCCTTTCATTCTTGTTGAAGATCATGGTTCATTAGTAGAGTCATGTGGGAAAGCCTTAAAGATTTCATTTGTGCTCATATTCAACTATTTAAAGTCTTAGTTAGAACTTTTAGTATACTGCATTCTTATTTATTTTCTTTTTATTTTTAAGATTTTATTTGCATTTGTATTAATGAAGTAAAGCATAAAGCGAGAAAAATTTTAATCTATTCCTGTGTATAGTAGTCCCCCCTCATCTGTGGAGGATATGTTGCAAGACCCCTCATGGATGGTTGAAACTGGGGATAGTACTGATGCCAATATTGTTTTTTCTATACATATACATATCTATGATAAAGCTTACTCTATAAATTAGGCACAGTAAGAGATTAACAAAATAATAACAGAAAAATTATAACAACATACTGTAATGAAAGTTATGTGAATAAAAGTTATGGTCTTTCTCTCTCTGAATATCTTACTATATTGTACTCACCTTGTGATGTGAGGTGAAACAAAGTGAGTGATATGGGCATTGTGATGTAGTTAGGCTACTATTGACCTACTGACAGTGCATTAGGAAGAAGAGCATCTGCTTGCAGACCATGATTGACTGCAGGTAACTGAAGCCATGGATAAGTGGTACTACTGTAACTAGGCGTCTTCAATAAACCCAAATAAATTGTCATTCCTCCCCTAACCCCGACCTTCCTCTCAGTAACCCGCCCCTTAATGCTTGCCATAGTGTACTACATGGGTCTGAAAGTTTCGTTTGCATAAAATATGATGTGACTTTATTGCCAGACAATGGAATGACTAGGGTGAACCTCCACAGCTAGTTGCAGGGGAGTAAGGGGTGTGACAAGGTGTGGGACCAGCCAGGTCCATTCTGGTACTGTCTTTGGTTTGGCACCACCTGGTGGCGATTGTTTGCTCTGGCCTAAATATTGATTGTGATGGCTGGATCTTTAGGATTTTAGGGTAGCAGTAAAATTCTAGAATGCTCTCAGGCAGTTGTACCCATTTTGTTGAGTCAGTTAGGGTGGATTATGTTGGAGGACTATGGGGATGCAGTGACTTACCTTATACATCTGCTCCCTAAGGTGTGATTGCTTGCCTGTCCTTAATCTTTTTAGGCCTTACCTGTTCTTCCATGTTTCTGCTCTTGTGTTAGAGCTGTGGGTTATTGTATTTAAGGATGTAATTATTTTGTAAGGTATGTTATCTGGTTTTAGGACTTCTGCCTTCATAGTACTTTTCATTTGGACCCACAAATGTGTTCCCTATTATTTAATGTGGATTTAGTCAAAAGATCACTTCCTGTTCTAACACCAGAGTCCTCCCTTTTCTATTCCTCTACTCCCCCCCTTCGTATTGTAGAAAAACTGGGTAAAAGTCATAATCCATTGATACTATAGATAAAGCTATAAAATAGTTATTTTTAAAATTAATAGCCAGCATTTACTTGACTGATTAATACCTGTCACATGTTTACATTTTACTAGCATTTAAACACCAGTTTCAAACTCTAGCCGAGACAATATTATCTCTTATCACAGCATCAATATACTTAAATATGGGATTAAAAAATAATTTATACTTCCGTCAAAACCTGTACATGAATCTTAATCTAAATTTTAAATGGCATCTACATAACTCAAGTGTTCCAGTTTGAAACCTTGAGACTGTCTTCTTCCATCAGCTTATACTGAATACTGACCCCCTTCCCGCTTCCCTTCATCCTGGATTTACTTTCTTGTAATTATGTGCTGATCTTTCTCCCCTGTTAGATTGTAAACATCTTTGAAGACAGAGACTAATCTTATTCAGCTTTTTCTCATCTCTGAAATTTGCCTTCCTGCTCCTGGCGCCATTCTGTTTGTGATTAGCATTCAGTAAATGTTTTTAAAATATGTCTTATAATTGTATCTTTAACTGATATTACATACCTCCAATTTTGTGACTGGCCACATTTCATTTCTTCTCAATTTGATACCATTCTTCCTATCCAGTAGATACACAAAAATCTTTGTAAAGATTTCCTTCCTTCCTTTCATTTGATCCCTTTCATATTATATCTGTAACTAGTAGCCAACAGTTTACTGTTTTGTGTGTGACCATCAGTATCTCTCCAAACTATTAGATCTGGTACAAAACTGATAGAATCAATTAAAGAGAGGGTGAGTGAATAAGGAGGCAAGAGCAAGATCACAAGAGTGCCTCTCTGAAAATCTCCGTTGGCATTTGATAAATGTAAGACATTAAATTTCAACTCTTCCATCAGTGTTAGAAGTTTTTCATCAGTTGAGGGGCACCTGGGTGGCTCAGTTGGTTAAGCGTCTAACTCTTGATTTCAGCTCAGGTCATGATCTCTGGGTCGTGAGATGGAGCCCCGTGTTAGGCTCCACACCTACTTCAGATTCTCCCTCCCTCTCTCCCTCTATCCCTCCTCCCCCTCTTAAAAAAAAGAAAAGAGGTTTTCCATCGATTGACATCTGCATATTTGCACCTGTGGTAGTATATTTTTAGTTGCTGTAAAGGACAACCTTTGTCTTTTAGTGTATACCAGTGGTTTTCAACTGTGGATTAGCAATGTCTGGAGACTTTTTTTTTTTTTTAAGATGTTATTTTTCAGTAATCTCTACACCTGACATGGGGCTTGAACCCACAATCCCGAGACCAAGAGTCGCACACTCCACCAACTGAGCCAGCCAGGCACCCGTCTGGAGACGTTTTTGATCTTCACAGCTGTAGTGCATGTTTGTGTGTATGTGTGCACATGTGTACGTTACTCGCATCTACTTTGTAGAGGCCAGGGTGCTGTTAAACATCCTGTAATGCACAAGTCAGCCCCCACAACAAAGAGTTATATGGTCGAAAGTGTTAGTAGTGTCAAAATTGAGAAACCCTGGTATATACTTGTTTTTAGCTTTCCATTTCTCCGTAGAGCTCATGTATCCTAATTACTTACTGCCTACCAGGCACCATCCTAATATCTTCACATATATTATCATTTTTGATCTTCAGAACAGCCTTAGAGGTAGATATTATATTTTTTTATATTTTACAGATAAGAAAACTAAGGCTCAGAGAAATTAATCACACAACTAATGAATCAAATAGTCTGAAACCCAGGTTTGAATCTATATAGTCTGATTCCAGAATCTGTGCCCTTAATCACTTCTGCCATGCTTATATTTCCATTCTGCTTGGAATGTCCTCTTGATTCTGCTTCTGTTTTCTGTTATCTGTCCCTGAAAGTCCTCATTTGTATTCAAGCCTTCCCTCCTTAATCCTGATTTGTGCTGATTAATCCCTTCTCTCTCCTTTTCTTTTGCATTTATTGATCTTGGTTATAGTTTATAGGCATGTTTTTTCATAATTTGATTTGTAAATTTTAAAAATCCTGACATAATACATAATCCAGTGCAGTACACCCAAGAATTCCTCAGAAAATAACTAAATGAATATTCATCACTAATAGTCAAGCAGTTCAAAGGTGAAGAGATGAAACACAAAAACTTCTCACGTCTGTTATTGGAGTTTGCCATGTTTTATGTTTTACTTACTCTTTTAATTTATGTGATTGACATGCTTAGCACTGGTTTCTTTGCAATACTTGCTAAATATCTTGTTGTGTGCTGTGAAATTTATCCTTTACTGTTGTGCTACGTGTCTAGCTTCATCTAGAATCTATAGTTCCCCTCTAACAGTTTTTCGTTCTGAGTGCTGAGTGCTTGAAACATTCATTCATTCATTGATTCCTTTATTCTTCACTTCCCCTAATGCCTAATTGTGTATCAGCTCTGATCAAGGCACTGGAGAGAACTGGAAAGGCATATTAAGACAGAATCCTCGAGCTTAGGTAACTAGGAGATAGAATCACATATTCTAATACTAGATATACATGCTACAGATCATGTGAAAAAAATAGATACTGCTAACAGTTCAGAGAGCAGATATGGTTAGAGAAGGTATCGTGGAGGTATCATTTCAGTGACATTTAATTAAGGCCATGAGAGATAGTAACTTTTCTTGAAAGGCGGAAATAGGGAGGAAGACTAGTCCATGCAGAAGGATTAGTAACAGCATTGAAAATGTAAGATGAGGGGCGCCTGGGTGGCACAGTGGTTAAGCGTCTGCCTTTGGCTCAGGGCGTGATCCCGGATCGAGCCCCACATCAGGCTCCTCTGCTGGGAGCCTGCTTCTTCCTCTCCCACTCCCCCTGCTTGTGTTCCCTCTCTCGCTGGCTGTCTCTATCTCTGTCAAATAAATAAATAAAATCTTTGAAAAAAAAAAGAAAATGTAAGATGAAATTACTGAGAATGGATCAGTTTGATTAAAAGGTGAGCTATTAATGGGCACCACCATTAGAAAAATTAAAGCTCTGATTTGCTCTTTGGTTTATATTGTGAATGGTAGAGTCTCCGTAACTCCTTTATTCATTGCTTATCGTATTGGTAGTAAAGATAAAATTCTAGTTTTTATTAATTTTTCTCTTTGCCTTTTTCCCTGCTTACAACATAACTCTGTAAAAGGTATAAAAATGGATCTTCCCAGGAGCCAAATTTAGGGTAATATTAAGCCACTAATTTTACCATACTTTATTTCAGACAAGTCCCTACAACTCCTCTTATGACTCAGGGATGGTAGACATTTAGACCTGGACTCCTCTAGAATTGTCTTGTAAGATGAGGGGAAATTAAAGTATGCCTTTTAGAGGTGGATTTGATTTGTAATGGAAAGGATATATATCTTTGAGGCCCAGGGAAGGAAATGGGCAAAAATAATGACAGTTGATGTGAAGAACTTTCTTGGCTTCATGAGTCAGTAGAAGTTTGACCTGAACTGAGAATTTGTGGAGGGTGAGGGTGGGGCAAAGCCATCTTATAGAGGGCTTTTTCTATGGGCAGAAGGGTAAATGATGTTTTAGAAGCGAGGAAGTTAGTGAGATGGCTATTGAAGAGGTTAATACAACAAAAGCAGCTAGCTCAACATTAGGGGTAGAGCAGAATCTCAATAAATATTAATTTAAAATATCATCCACTAAAGTTGCCTCTTATACATTTAAAGTATCTGTTATTTAGAATAAGTACTGAAAATCTTATTGAGAGATGAATATTAGTTTTCATTAAGGTGCATTTCTGCCTATTTCTCTGGAAAGAGTTGATATGAAAAAAGTTGATATGTTTCAGCACCTAAAAATGTAAAACCCTTGAGCAATTGAATATAACTAAGTACAGGTGTTGACTCTGGATTATAATTCGTAACTTTTAAGTGATTTTAAGGATTCTTTAATGGTGTGGATATCTAATTGTCTGCAATTAAGTACAATAGCAGTAACTGTAAGGCAGAGTTTTTTAGCGTTCTGTACATTTAAAGAATTATATTGTATGATATTGTAATGTGTTGCTTTTGATCAGTTAAGTGGTATCAGTGATAACCAAAAGGCTTTTTTGCCTGCTACTGCACTAATATAACATTCAGTTTTACTGGTTTTCATGTCTTTGTATCTTTTTTCTCTTTGTTCATCTCATTCTTCCTACTTAATGTTTTGTTTTTGAGTTACTACTTAAAAGCATCATTTTTAACTTCTATGAACTCTTAAAATTAGAAGAAAATAACAAACAAAAATTTCTAAGGTGTCTCAGAACCTGACTGATCTACTTTATTGTTCTCTCCTAAATATCTATTTGTCTCAAAGTTGGGGATGATTTTTTACTTCTAGCATTGCTTGATTACTTCCATATAAATTAACTACTTTGTTAAAAGTGCTGCATAAGTCATTTATAATTTCTGTAATTTTAGATTGGTCTCTCAAAGTCAGCCACATATGCATTTTATCTTTATCAAGCTTTTTGAAAACCTTGGTAAATTTTTGAATATGTCAGAGGGATGGTACGTTTTTCTTCCTTTTGGCTAGGATTTAGTTTTCCTATAATGAAAAGTGGAGAGGAGAGAGAAGAGAAGCAAAGCAAAAGCAAATTCTTTTGGCTACTCATAGTTCTATTTTCTATTCCAGCATTAAACAATTAGCCTGAAGCATAGACTGGATTATTTGGGGGCCTTTGCTATATCTCAAATAATAGGTTTTCTCCTGGAAAATGAAGGTTAAAGACTTTAAAGGCTACTTTTGATTGATTTGTTATTGTAAATAAGTACAACCCACTAAGTCTAGTTATGCTATTCCGCTTGTGCCATTGCATCAAGTAATTAACAGTTTACGTTACTAGACCAATTATTTTCACTTTTATGTTTACAAAATATTTTATTTCTCCAGAGGTCTATAAATACATCCATTTAATGTAATTAAAATTTGATTAATAGAACCCTTTTCATTTGCTTCAAACTCTGAAAGCTTAGAGGCTTAAATCTATGTCTTTTTTAGCAGAATATTGTTAGCAGAAAGATTTTTTGGTTCTTTTCTTTATTCCTAGATTCTCCTTGTTCTCTAATATTTTTAAGAAGGTAAATTGATTTTTGAAGTAAATATAATAAGTCAAGATGCCCTTTTTCCACTTTATAACTTAAGGAAAGTAGCTTAAACTACACATCTTACTTAACACAGAGATAAACATTACAAGATTGAGGTCCAGCTATGAATTAGACTCTTTTTGCTCAAATTGCTTTTATTGTCAAGGTGGGAAGGGACTTTATGTAGATTAAGACTAGAGTTTTAAAGTGCATCTGTAAACCTGGGGTTAAACTACACTACTAAATCAGAGCATCTGGAATATTCAATAAACAGCTTTAACTCCTGCTTTAAACCACTCTTCTCTACCATACAATAAGGAATTTTTGTTATGTCATTTACAGAAAGTAAATAGGAACTGGCATTTTCCAGTGTTTATGAATAAAACTATTGATGTTAAGTGAGTTATCAATACAAATTTAGCTCTCTCCCTTCTCTTTAAATATTAATGACCTATAGAATTATAAGAAAGTTGGGAATCACAGTTCTGATACAAGGCAGGACTCTGAAGAATGGATTAGAAATTTGAAAAGGTAAAGATTTTTTTTTGAGCAGGATATCCTTGTCTTGATTTCTAGCATCGTATTTAATAATATTTCTTCTACTGGTTTAGGAATATGGCCCCTAACCTTTTAGTGATTTGGGGTGGGACTCTGGATTAGAATACAGATGTTCAAAACATTTATTTTTACCACATAGGAGAAATTGGAAAGAATGTGAATTGTAATGTGGCATACAGGATGTTTTGGTGCTATGATTTAAGATTCAGTATATTTGCATAATAATTTTTTCTAGAGTTTGTACTGTATTTTTTATTTTTATTTATTTATTTTTCTTAGAGTCTGTACTTTAGTTATGTAACACCTTTTCGTTTCATGCTTGTTTTGGGCTTTGAATCTTACATGTATTGATGTTGCCTTAAATGCAAATAAAGATCTCTTGGCTTGAAACCTGACACGCTCTCTCTCTGTCATTGCTTTTATCTAGTTGACATTGTTTTCTTTGGTTAAGTCTCACCATTCATCCTCCTTGCCTCATATCTCCCATCAGCATCCTAGTGCGCTTCGGCAGTGTGTTTGGAGTATAGCAGTTCTCTTTCAGCTGGTTCCCTACTTCTGGTTAGCTTTTCTAAATGCTGCTTTCCATTTCTTACTACCACAAAAACCAGTGTTGGCTCCTTGTTGATTATCAGTTGGGATCCAGACTTATATTCCTATTTGGACTTCCCTATCCTTCACACCTAGCTGATGTAATAAACTTCTATCTTCTACTACTCCTCGGTACAATTTCTCACTATACTCAGCTTTCCAGTAAGCCTTGTTTATTTCAGTCTTTATTTTTTTTCCTCTGATGCTTTTTCCTGTTACTTGTCATGCCTTTCTTCATCTTCTTTACCTATACTATTCTTTTCCTATATTTAAAGGCCTTGATGATTAATTATTAATTAAATCTATACTTAAAGTCCTTGTTAGTGAATATTGTTCTTTTTATTAGATTATATTTGTTTTTCCAAGCACATTGTCCAGTCATTGAAACCAAGATCCTATTATTTTGATTTTTGTTTCTAATTCTCAAAAGACTTACCATATTGTTAGATATATAAACAAGCTTTCTTTAAATGGGGAACTTAAGGGTGCCTGGGCGGCTCAGTTGGTTAAGCATCTGCCTTTGGCTCAGGTCATGATCTCGGAGTCCTGGGATCGAACCCCATGTCGGGCTCTTTACTCAGTAGGGAGTCTCCTTCTCCCTCTCCCTCTGTGCATGCACGCTCTCTCATTCTCTCTTGTACTCTCTCAAATAAATAAATAAAAAATCTTTAAAAAAAATAAATGGGGAACTTATATTTAGTAAAGCATATTGTGGTTTATATATGTGTTGAGGGGGTGACAGTTTATGCACTGGTTAAATAACAAGGAATTCCTTATCTCTGTATTGTAGTGATAAAGGATGGAAAAAAACATAAGTCAAATTGGTCCATCTTGACCACATACCCTCTTATTCCCAAGAAAACTTCAGACATGCAGTTTGGAATATAAAGTTTCCATGACAGGTGGTTTATATAAAGTGCTGCTGTGAAGCCTGTACACTTAGATACATCATGTATTTTAAAATCTCTTTCTACATCTAACTAGGATGCTTTGTTTCTGAAAACTGAATACAGTCCAAATTTAAGTAGAAATGTAACAAAGCAGTTCACTGAAGTCTTGAGTTTCTGAAGTATATTTTTATTTCTAAAATCCTTCCCAGTTAGATTTAGCATCCTAGACAGTATGGATTTATCTTTCTTATTCAGGTCTTTATGGAATAAGATATTAGACTTTGAGAGGCGTCTGGGTGGCTTAGTAGGCTAAGTGTCTGATTTGGTTTAGGCTCAGGTCATGATCTCAGGGTTGTGAGGTAAAGCCCCTCCTCCAGTTCTGTGCTCAGTGGGGAATCTGCTTGTCCCTCTCCTTTTCCCTCTGACCCTCCTCCCCCATCACACTCTCTATAAAATAAATAAATAAGTAAAATTTTTTTTAAAAAAAGAAGGATATTAGACTATGAATGAATGAATGAATGAGTAAATTGATCAAACTTAAATCCATTTATAGTAATTGAAAATAGTTAACTCATTTCTGCCACATCACACAGGAAATAAATACATAGAATGTCTCATGCCATATGGGTAGTCAAATGTATCTCACCAAGTAAAATATTTCTGTTTTTTGGCTGGTTCTTAGTAAAGGAGGCACACAAATATTTAAAGTTATAAGTTTAGGGGGCCCCTGGGTGGCTCATTCGGTTAAGTGTCTGCTTTCAGCTCAGATCATGATCCCAGGGTCCTGGGATCGAGCCCCATGTCAGCCTCCCTGCTCAGCAGAGAGCCTTCTTCTCCCCCTCCCTGTGTGCCCCCCCCCGCTTGTGCTCTCTCTCTGTCAAATAAATAAATAAAATCTTCAAAAAAATTTACAACTTTAGTATAAGCATTGACATTTTACATTTATTCACTTAGTAAATAGATTTTATAGTAGAAATGATTTATATAATAACCAAAAAGAATTTTTGGTTCATCTTATTTGCTATGACCTCAGAATATACTGGAGCTACTCAGGAGTTCTGGGCTGGAAATTCTGTTAATGAGTGTGTAATAGAGGGATAACAGAAGACAGCGAAGAGGGACATCAATGTTTATGTGCTAGTTGGAGCAAGAAAAGGAATAGCCTAAGAAGAAATGGCTGAAGAAAATAGGAGAGAATCAGGAGAATGTGGTTATAAGGAATCAGTGAAAGAGACTATGTCAGTGAAGTTAGCTGCTGAGAGGTCATACAGAATTCACAACGAATGGCTACTTGACTTAATGTCATAAAGACAAATCATTGGCGTCCTTTTTGAGATCAATTTCTGATAACATGGTGGAGGCATACCAAACTGCAGTGGGCTAAGTTTTAAGTAGGAAGTCAAGAAGTAGAGCAGGCACAGACAGTTCTTTTAAAAATTTTGCTCTGAACCGGAGGAAGGAAAGCAATACTAGAATGGGGATTCATGTCCAAGGGTGACTGACGTGATTGATTTACTGTAGAATCTTAAGCCTACTTCAGTGTTCATGGGAGAATATTAGTGGAAATGGAGAAGCTACAAATATCAGAGAGAGAGAGAGAGGTGTCATAGATTGAGGTCTCAGGAAATACAAGGAACAATCTGTGGAGTGAATTTCCTTGGGAGAGGATAAAATCCATAGCAGAAACAGTAGAGAGATTGGTCATAAATCGCAGGTAATGTTTCGCTTTTACTGCTGGAGAGAAGGAAGATTGGGTAAAAACAAAATGCGGCTTTGATATTCCAAACATCCCATGCATTTTCCCTATGAAGTGAGAAAGATTAAGTCTTTGCTGCTGGTTAGCAAAAGAGAAAAGTGTCGGAAATGTGAGAGAAGTGAGGAAAGGTGCTTTGTTACGAAAGGAAGCATTGCAGGATTGATGGGTAAAAAATCTTTGTGATCTCAGCCTAGCTTATGGTTAATTTTCTTCTTTAACAAATCTTTGATAAGGAAGCCTTACTATAGTTGGTATTATTTTCAGTCACCTATTTTATATGTATAAAAATGTATAGGTATAAAATAATTTTAATGGTAATACTGATTTTCTCCTTGTGGCTAGTCACTGCAAAACCAAAATTTGAAGTAAAATTCGTGCAAATTTTTCTGCAAATTAAACTCATTTATTGTGTTTAAAAAAATGACTTCAAAAATGACTTGTGCAAACAATGCGTGTTCATTATAAAAACTTTAAAGCAAGATGGAACTGTTGAAGAAGATTTAAAAGTTGCTCAATAACTCACTGTCCAGGAATTATTAGCATTTGGTTAATCATTTATTACCATTAGTGTTACTGAGAGAGAAACAATTTTATATAAATGTGATCATTAGTGTGTTATTATAAATAGAATTAGATGTTCTATTTTAAATAGAATACTACGGGGGTGCCTGGGTGACTCAATTGGTTAAACAGCTGCCTTTGGCTCAGGTCATGATCCCAGGGTTCGGGGATCAAGTGCCAAGTCGGGCTCCTTGCTTGGTGGGGAGTCTCCTTATGCCCCTCCTTCTCCTCCTTGCTCGTGCTCTCTTTCCTTCTCTCAAATAAGTTTTAAAAAATTTAAAAAAAAATAGAATACTACATTTTATTTTATTGAGTTTGAAAGAAAGAAAAAGGACCAAAGCAACACAGAAGAAATGACTGAACTTAAGGTAGTTTTTTCACAAGAGATATGTTCTCTTTCATGATTCTGCTAGAGTGAAGAAAGAGGATCATGAGAACACTAAAAGATGGGAGAAACTATTTTTTAATTACATGTTTCATTTTTATCTGTCCATCTGTTGATCCCATATTGGGAAAGATGAGGAAATTAGCACATTTATGTTTTTACCTCCTTTTCCTTGTCTCTGAATTTTTGTGTTCTCATTCTTAACTTTCCATAGTTTATAATATATATGTTCTATTTTGTTAACTTAATTCTTGCAGTTGATCAGTGTTATATGTTAGAGTGTATTAACGCAGAGTCTCTTTGCCGTTAATCTCTATTCCTGTGAAACTCTATCCCTGAAACACAGACTGGCTGGATGTAAAATTCTTGAGTCACAGTCTCTTTCCTTAGGACTCTAAAGACATTGCTCTACTGTCTTTTGGCATGGGGCTGCCTTGGAAAATCCTGAAGCCTTATGTGTGACTTGATGTTACAGATTTTGTTCTTGACATGTGTGATGTCAATTATTCCGTATCCGTTGGTTTGCCACCTTGCAGTTGGTCAGTGTTTGTTTCAGTGTTTATGCCAGCTTACACGGAATGTGAAACTTTGAAAGTGGCCGTGATTTCTAAGTGGGCCATCTTCTTAAATGATAGATCTTACTTTGTCACCCCTTAGTCTCTTTTGTCAAATCCTCTTTCCCATCAAACATCTGAGTGTTGGAGTGCTCTCTTCACATGACATCATCTAGGCCCATAATTTTAAACATATCTGATAACTCCCAGTTTTATATCTTCACTCATGACCTTTCATCCTACATATGGTCCACCTCTAAAATACATTTCCTGTCCAAACATTTCTCATCTTCTTTATTTTATTTCAAGTTACCACTCATTTGGTCATCTCTCATATGTACTACTACTACTACCTCCTAACTGAGTCTTTCTGCCATCATTCTTGTCCCTTCCCTTAAAGTTTGTTCTTTTTAAAGTAGCCAAAATGGCCTCTTGCCATAAATCGTATCTTATTACCCTACCTCCTCTTTACTTCAAACTTTCCAGTTAATGGCTTCCCATTATAGCTAGAGTAAAATCCAAACTCCCATAACTTACAAATGTATGTGAACTGCTTTACTTCTCCAACTTAACCTCTGTTTACCGTCCTCCACTGTGGTTCACCCACACTGACCTTCTTTCTATTTCTGAAACACTTCAAGCTTGTTCCCATTTTAGGGATTTTATACTTCTTCTTAGAATGCTTTTCCTTCAGATCTTCACATTACTGCCTCCTCCTGTCCATTCTGGTCTCAGCTCTGGTGTCATCTTAGAGAGGCCTCCCTTACTATCCTCCTTAAAGTATTGCACAGCGACGTGACCACTCCCCGACTGCACATACATGCTATCTCACATCAGCTTTTTTATACAGAATAATACCAAAGAAGTTTTAAAAGATCAGATAAAATCCTGTCACCAAAATGACCGTAGTTAGTATTTTCAGAAATTTCTTGATTTTATAAAAAAAATGTGATCTAATGTTTTTTGACTAAATTAAACAGGAAACTTTGTCACTAATATAAGTGAAAAATTAGTATCACTTGCCAAAATTTAAGATAATAAAAATAAATACAATGAAAGCTATGTATTAAATTTTTAGCCTTTAGAAGCTCTGAGACTGAGGTCTGCTCTGTTGATAAAAAGATAAATTTATAGATGTTAGATATTAAAGACCAGCAGCATCAGACTGAGATTTTCTCTTTCACATATTCAAAAGGACTGAAGAGAATTGAGATGGAAATAACTTTCTTGTCAAACAATTCAGTGGATGTAGTATAGTCTTCAAGATGAGTAAAGTCTTCTTCTTTACCAGTACAATATTTCCCCCAAAGAGGAATGATGATAATAATTATAACAATTATAATAATCATTGTTTTAGTTAAAGTGAAGTTGAAATAAATAACTCTGGCCATGGACTAGGGTAAAAATGTTCTGGTGAAATAAGAAGAATTAGTGGGGGGGAATCTCTATAAATTCACAAAACTTTTATTAACCTATTCCAAGGTGAATTGAATGACATGAAATGATATTACTAAAAGCTAATGTTTGAGTATATTACTATGAAATTTCTTCTAAATTACCAATTCCTACATCATTAAAAAAAGTAGTGTATGCCTCAATTACTGAAAGAGTTTATGTGTGGGGCTTTCTGCTAAGCGCTTTACATATGATATCTGATTTAATCATACCCATTCTCTAAGAGGTAAAAACGTCTTCATTTTAAAGATGTGAAGATAAGATCCTTAGGGGTTTAATTGTTTTGTCTAAGATTTTATGACAAGTAAGCCTGTCTGACTCGAAAACCCTTACTTTTAACCACTGCATCTTATACTAAAACGGATAAGATGTGGAAGAATGCTCTAATGTAAGTATACAGTAAAGTGTGTTGACCTAGGAGTGTATCTTTGGGAAGTAATCTCTAACTTTTTAGAAACTTTCTAAGAAATGGAAGTTGCCCATATGGCCACCAAATTTCTGTAGCTTATATTTTACAGCTGTTTTAGGCCTCATTTCATCACAAGGCTATTCAGTTTTAAAGGGTAACTTTAATGTTGCCTTCACTTAATTTTTATCTTAATTTTTGGCAATACTTATCAAAAAAATATAAGTTCTTCTCATAGTATGTTACCACCTCACATACAAATTAATAATAATAATAACAACAACAACTTTCAGGCATAGGAACAACAGTGCAATCCAGAGTGTATAAGGTTTGTGTTTTGAGTTTTTTTCTTACAGTAGGGGAATGGATTAGTGATGATACAGTCATAACTTCTCTTCTAGCCAAATCCCTGAAAGACTCCAGGCAAAGTGCAATCTAGAGGATAATTTAAAGGTTTATAAAATAGGCAAGTGCTATTTCCCTTTATTCTAGTTTTCTGTTTGGATTAATTCAGATGATCAGAGAGCTTTATTTTCTTTGCTTCCAGAAGAATTGCAGTTCCTAAGTTTCTCTCTGTTATCTACTCAATTAAAATTGAGGGTTGCGTTAAGAAATTGTCATTTAAAACCTGATGCATTTACTGTTGTTGAGGACATCGCTATAGTTAACTCATTGGTTCTTACATAAAGATGACTACATAGGATATTTTTCATTTGGAGTGTCATAAAAAGTGTAGTTATTTTTATAGCTGAACTGACCATACTGTCTTCGTTGCTCTGCCACGAAGCTTTCATTTTTATATTTTCCTATTTTATTTTGTCATTTGTGTAAGATGCCTCAAAACATGTTAAATATTGTACTTCTAGGAAGTCTTTTTTCATACTTTCCAAATATTCAAAAAATGTACCTAAATCACTGTCTGTGTAGTGTATTTACCAGTAAGATATAATATACACCCTCATTTCTTGCTAATTTTGTTCATATAATTTGTATGGCACTATTTAACATATCATCAGTTTAATGCCAAGAATACTTTATTATTTTAAATACTTATATTTTAATTGCAACAATATACTTATGTTTTTTAATTTATATTACTGAATAGTTGTACGTTGAGATACAAACAGCTTAATTATTTTAAATTCTAGAAAATTATATTTAAAAATTCTTTGTAAACTGTAATGAGAATATCTTGGTCTTTGATACAGAAGAATGAGCTATGGTCACTGTTTTTCTCTTATTAAAACTCAATCAAACTGTCTCTCATGATTCCTATGATATCTTTATCTAAAATAATCAATGCTTTATGTTTGAAAACATCTCATTTTGGGTATATAATCTAGTTGGTAATTTAAATTAAATTAATTTGTTTATAAATGTGTTTTTTGTTTTGTGGGTATATCACTGCTTTCTGTTTATAATATTTCTTAGTATTTGTTCATTTTTGTGATACTGTTCTTTATCTGGTAATTTGAGTAAATCCCAGTTGAATTATGTTGCCACATTATGTCTTCAAAAGGGCATAAAGTCAGTACACATGCTTCAGTAATATCTGGTTGTTTTACCCTTATGTTTCCAGTTGGCAATTTGAAATTATGGCTTCAACTGCACTTTAAATATGTGATAATAGCATGTGTTTCTAATAAGGGCCAGCACCATTTTGTTCAGATAGTGTGAATGGTTGTCACTCATATATGACAAATGCACCTTCATCTGCTTCTTTGATAGCCCCCTAAAAACCATACCCTCAAATCAGGCCGATGAAATTAGCTGCTGTGTAAATTGTGTGTCTGAGTGGTTCATTATCTAATCACCGTCAGAACCACAGTGATAAAGTAGATTGAAGCAGGGAAGAGGTCTGCCAGATGATTTCACCCACCCCCCCACCCCAAATCCGGTTTCCCTTGGAAACCCTAATAGTGCAGTTTAGAACTTCAGGCTCTCATGCCTGCAATTCAGTATCTTTTAATGTACCAAACCTGAAAATAGCAGTAGTTCTGGAGCATAATTTTCTTTCTGTAAAGATCATAATTTTATTTATTTCAATCAGTTTTTGAAATGTTGAAGTTCTTGAATTACTGTTTTGTTGCTGGTGCCCTAAATATCACTAAATAGGTCAAAATATATATATACTATGTGCTGCTTGCAAGAATTCAGAATAATTTGAATAAGTTGTTAACCTTCTAGGAATCTTTAATAATGGCTTTCTGTATTGTTTATTGGATTGCTTCTCTTTAATTCATTTTAGGTGCTTTTGAAGATGATGATATCACGCATGTTGAAGGAAGTGTAGATCCTATTCGAGATATAGAAATAATACACGAAGAACTTCAGCTTAAAGATGAGGAAATGATTGGGCCCATTATAGATAAACTAGAAAAAGTGGCTGTGAGAGGAGGAGATAAAAAATTAAAACCTGAATATGTAAGTAAAAATTTATAGCTTCTTTGATACTTGAGTTCATTTTTTAAATTAAATTTTTAATAGTAATGCATCTAATAAAATGAAATACCTAATATTGTTATGGAATTTTAGAATCCAAGGATAATTTCTGTTAAAAAATCATGGAGAAACTTCATTTTCTTTTGGTAACAGAGGGTCATTATGACAGGCTATTTAAGGTGTTCTTAGCAAGGCATATTTAGCAGTAATATTGAGTTTTCATATGGTTTCTATGTATATTCTCAAGTTTTAATGTTAGAGAACTGTAGTTTTATGATGAAAAACTTACGGATTTAGAGCAACAACTGAATGTATGAGTTTTGTGGATTTGAAGAAGTGATTTATACAAGAAATTGGTCTTCCATAGAGGTTGACTGAATGAATGTACTTTTAGAAAGACAATTTTAATCTTTATGGAGTGAAAACACATATCATTGTCTTTAATATTCAAATTTTTTTTATCATATTGTACTGAGTAATTATTAGTAAATATAATGTTTCAAAATCAGTTTTGAAGATTTTAGTTTAAGTATGATCAAATGGTCTTTTACGTTAAAAAAAAATGGCCTTAATTATGTATTTTCTTGGGGCACCTGGCTGGCCCAGTGGGTAGAGAGTATGACTTTTTTTTTTTTTTTAAAGATTTTATTTATTTATTTGACAGAGATAGAGACAGTCAGCAAGAGAGGGAACACAAGCAGGGGGAGTGGGAGAGGAAGAAGCAGGCTCATAGCAGAGGAGCCTGATGTGGGGCTCGATCCCATAACAGCGGGATCACGCCCTGAGCCAAAGGCAGACGCTTACCCGCTGTGCCACCCAGGCGCCCCGAAAGTATGACTCTTGATCCTGGGCTTGTGGGTTTGAGCCCCATGTTGGGTGTAGAGATTACTTAAAATCTTTTTAAAAAATTATGTATTTTCTCACTTACTAATATCTTCCCTAAATTGTACTTGCTTTTTAAGCTTTTTTTTTTTTGTCATGGGAAGGATTTTCTATCTTTGTAATTTTTCATGTATTTTTAATAGATGCGTTTATTTTTAATTTTCTTATTTTTGGAAAACTCAGTTGATTAGGGAGTGCTGCACTCTTTTTTGTTGTTGTTAAAGATTTTATTTACTTATTTGAGAAAGAGAAAGAAAGAGAGAGCTGGGGGAGAGGCACGGGGAGAGGGGGAAAATCTCAAGCAGACTCCGAGCTCAGCACCAAGCCCACCAAGGGGCTTGCTCTCACAACCCCAAGATCATGACCTTGCAGTCATGACCCGAGCTGAAACCAAGAGTCCAACGCCTGACTGACTGAGCCACTCATGCACCACAGGAGTTCACACTCTTAAGGAAGAAATCAGTTACAGAATCAGCCTCTAAAACTTGTGCACACTATCAGTAAATTATGGTGGACAGTGCCTGGTCTTGGAACAGGGAGGCCTGTGTTGGGCCACTGGTTTCCTTGGTAGTCTGGAACAGCCCAAGTTATCTTACTTCTCTTAACATCATGACTATTTCAGTTATTTCCTATTCATATAGAATAGAGGAAGGAGAGAGATTTGTCTGAAGGAATTGTATGAGATTTAGGACAGAGAAAGGGATTAAAAGTATGGGTATGAAAAATATTCCTTTTTAAAAAGAAAAAAAGGTTGTGAGAAAGATGTTGGGATTGAAAGCAATTTATCTGCCCCAAACAGCTTGGTTACTGATTAGAATAAATTCTTTTTTTTTTTTTTTAAGATTTTATTTATTTATTCGACAGAGATAGAGACAGCCAGCGAGAGGGAACACAGCAGGGGAGTGGGAGAGGAAGAAGCAGGCTCATAGCAGAGGAGCCTGATGTGGGGCTCGATCCCATAATGCTGGGATCACACCCTGAGCCGAAGGCAGATGCTTAACCTCTGTGCCACCCAGGCGCCCCTAGAATAATTTTTTTTTTAAAGATTTTTTTTTGTTTATTCGACAGAGATAGAGACAGCCAGCGAGAGGGAACACAGCAGGGGAGTGGGAGAGGAAGAAGCAGGCTCACAGCGGAGGAGCCTGATGTGGGGCTCGATCCCATAACGTCAGGATCACGCCCTGAGCCGAAGGCAGAAGCTTAACCGCTGTGCCACCCAGGCACCCCCCCTAGAATAAATTCTTAAGCAGTCATCCCTTAGTTTATTGAAACTTAACATATCCTTATGTCTTTTAGAAGAATTACTATCTTAAAAATAAAGTTATCAATGTTGTTTTTTACTGAAATGGGAGTAAGGGACATCAGGTTCTTCTTAAATTCTTGGGCAACCATTTCCTGGCTTTTCCTCTCAAAGAAAACTAGAATGTTGAGTGCTATTTTTAATACCTTGTTAACTGTATTTTCTTTTTATTTCTAAAATATTCCTGAAATTTCTGTACATGATTTAAAAGCATTGGTTGAACTCATGTTTACAGAAAAATCTGAACACCTTCTCCCCATTAATTTTTCCCTTTCCCCATTCAACTTTTCTGGATAGATGGAAAGCATTATAAGCTAATTTTCTTGTTTCCCAAAACTGATCATTCCATCTTTTAATTTCCTCATATTAGATTCCACTGCTTCAGAATAAATTACAGATCCATGTTTCTTAACCTTTTTTTTCATTATCACCATCCCTAAGGAAAAAAATTAATTAAAATTTAATTTAAATTAATTAATGTCTCACTAATGAGAGAAATTAAATACTGATGAGTAAGGATTTGTTGGCTAGGGTTGAGCTTTGGAGGACCACAAGCCATTTTAATAACTAAGTATTTTTCACCTGTAAGAATCAATCTTTTGCCCCTCTATGAATAATATCACCCTCACTGCGAATATATGCTATAGATTCTTGTAGCAAACCCAATACTGGTAAATATAGTAAAACACATGGCTTTTAGAAGATTTTTTTTAGTTGTTAGCAAAAATAGGATTTGGGTTGGCTCAGTAACTCAACTTGTAGAGAATTAAGATCTTTTACAGTACTGAATCATTTACTGCAGGGACATCTTATTTTTCTCATTTATTGAGTCAGGCACTGTTGGACACTTTTTATATATGTTATCTTATTTCAACTTCACAACATACAAGTATATATATTATCTCCATGTTAAAACTAAGGAAGCCTAAATTTCAAGAGGCTTTATGAATTGCTCGAGATTTCATGCTTAGTAAATTGTAGACCAAGTTTTTCAACCAGATCAGTCTGACTACAGGACCAATAAGATTTTTTTTTTTAAGATTTTATTTATTTATTTGACAGAGAGAGAAGACAGCCAGCGAGAGAGGGAACACAGGCAGAGGGAGTGGGAGAGGAAGAAGCAGGCTCCCAGTGGAGGAGCCTGATATGGGGCTCAATCCCAAAATGCTGGGATCACGCCCTGAGCCAAAGGCAGACACTTAACGACTGAGCCACCCAGGCGCCCCAGGACCAATAAGTTTTGTTTTGTTTTTTTTTTTTAAGTAAGCTCTAGGCCCAACATGGGGCTTGAACTCATGACCCTGAGATCGAAAGTCAATGCCCTACTGACAGCCAGCCAGACACCCCTGTCTTTTTTTTTCCTTGTAAAATTCCAAAAAAATGTATTGACCTCATATGCATTTAAAAAATAGTTGTAAAATAAAGGCTAGCAAAACCTACTTGCATGTCAAGAAATAGAACATTATTAGCACCCAAAAATATCCCCGGTACTTACCAGTCTTAACACTCTTCACCTTCCCACAGCTAACTGCAGTTCTGAAATTTTATAATAATAATGTCCTTGCTTTATACTAGTGTACGTGCCACCTAAAACAGTATGAATTTGTTTTTCCTGATTTAAAACTTTATATAGTGTCATGTTATATGTATTTATATGAGCATTTTTCACTCAACATTATTTTGTGTACTCATTCATGTAGCATTTACCTTTAACTCATTTGTTTTCCTTACTGGAAAATATTTTATTGGAAGAATATGTCATAATTAAAAAATCTTTTCTACTGTTACTGGGCATTTCAATCCCCCCCCAAGTTTTTGATAATTATGAACAATGCAGCTGTGAACATTCTTTTACATCCTCGTGCACATAAGGGTAGTTTAAGGCATGTGTCTAGAAGTAGGAGTATATACATACCTTCAACTTTCCTAGATAACACTGTTTTCTTAGTGTATGAGAGCTCATCCTTTTGTCATCACTTGGTATTGCCAGATTTTTTTTTTCATTTTCGCAATGTGATACCTGTGTGATGGTATTGGTTATGGTTCTAATTTGCAGTTCTCTATTTAAGATTGGAGACCTTTTTTTATATTTGTTGACTCTTGGATTTCCTCTTTTGTGAAATGCCAGTTCTAATTTTTCCCATTTTCTCTTAGATCAATGTCTTGTTCTCATTACTTCGTTAAAGTTATGTATTTATTCTGGATACTAATCATTTGTTTTAAATGGATTGCAAATATCTTCTCCCATTCTGTAGCTTTGTTTTTGCTCTTTTTATGGTATCTTTTAATGAACAGGTCTTAATTTTTAAGTAAAGTGGTTTTTGTGTCTTAAGAAATCTTTCCTACTTTAAGGTCATCAAGAGGATCTTTTATATTCTATACTTTAAGGTCATCAAGATGATCTTTTTATGTTCTAAAAGCCATATTATTTTACTGTTTTCAGTCGCCTGCCTGGAATTTATTTTTTGTAAGTAGTACAAGGCAGGCGTTGATTTGATTTTTTTTTTTACCTGTTATTCCAACACCATATTTTAAAAAGACTGTCTTTCCCTACTCCTATTGAAGTGTCTCTTCTGTCATATATCAAAAAGCTGTGGCATCTTAGCTTTTTCCTGAGGATTGGCAGATGACCCCAGGTAATAGTGGCCAAAAGCAACAGTGGGATGTCAACACTGTTGAGTGGTGAAAGTGAGAAGGGGAAGATAGAATGAGGGATTGATACACAGAGTCTGGCCTTATATGTGTTCACCAAATCATTTCTGTACTTTCCTCATCCCCTGCTGTCCCTATCTCTAGTCTAGATCAGGGACAATTAAAGTGTGGTCCTCAGACTAGCAATATCACCATCACCTGGGAGCTTGTTAGAAATGTAAGCTATAGGGGCGCCTGGGTGGCGCAGTCGTTAAGCATCTGCCTTTGGCTCGGGGCGTGATCCCAGCGTTATGGGATTGAGCCCCACGTCAGGCTCTTCCGCTGGGAGCCTGCTTCTTCCTCTCCCACTCCCCCTGCTTGTGTTCCCTCTCTTGCTGGCTGTCTCTGTCAAATAAATAAATAAAATCTTAAAAAGAAAAAAAAAGAAATGGAAGCTATAGATCTTCTATATCAGAATCTCTGAGGATATGTTTTAACAAGCTCTCCCAGTGGTTCTTAGGCATGCTAAAGTTTGAGGTTCACTGCCATACAGCGGGCAACCCCTCCCCCGCAAGGATAGAAGTGGCTTAGCATCCCTACCTCCAACCCTTTTCTTGGTGTGGTACTGCCTCATTATCTTATTAGGTCCTTGGTATTATAAGGTATTTCCTCCAGTTAGACCTGTTTTATAGTTGTTGTTAAGAGAAATTTGCTCTGAATCACTTAGTTCATTATTACTGAAAATGGGGGTCTTGGCAAAGGTATAAATGTAGTGATCTAAAGGGGCACCTGCACCCCAATGTTTATAGCAACAATGTCTACAATAGCCAAACAATGGAAAGAGCCCAGATGTCTGTTGACAGGTGAATGGATAAAGAAGATGTGGTGTATATACACAATGGAATATTACTCATCCATCAAAAAGAACGAAATCTTGCCATTTGCAATGATGTGGGTGGAACTAGAGGCTATTATGCTAAGCAGAATAAGTTAATCAGGGAAATACAATAATCATATGATTTCACTTATGTGGAATTTAAGAAACAAAACAGAGGAGCATAGAGGGAGGGAGGGAAAAACAAAACAACACGAAGTCAAAGAGGAAGACAAACCATAAGAGACTCTTAACCATAGGAAACAAGCTGAGGATTGCTGGGGGGGAGGGAGGTGAGAGGATGGGGTAATTGGGTGATGGGTGTTAAGGAGGGCATATGATCTAATGAGCATTGGTGTTACATACAACTGACGAGTCACTGAACTCTACCTTTAAAACTAATATACACTGTATGTTAATTAATTGAACTTAAGTAAAATAAAATATTAAAAATGCAAAAGAAAAGAAAATGGGGGTTTTGGGGCACCTGGGTGGCTCAGTTGGTTGAGGATATGACTCTTGATTTCATATCAGGTCATGATCTCAGGGTTGTGAGGTGGAACCTGCTTAAGATTCTCTCTCTCCCTCTTCCTCTGCCCCTCCCTACCCTCTAAAAAAAAATAAATAAAAATTTAAAAAGAAATTTAAAAAAAAGGAAAATGGAGATCTCCTAGATATAATTTTACCAGCGATTTCCCTGATATCATAATGTAACAGTATGACAGTTGGTGAAGATAGAAACCAACTTAACCAGGGAATGATGTTTGAAGGTGGGTTAATTTTATAAGTAGTTGGTTTATTTTTACATCATATATATATATATATATATATACATATATATATATATATACTTTTATAACTACTTTTGCCTTAAAAAAAAACAAGTCACAACCATATTTGTAGTAAAATAAGTATGGAAACACCCTCAATCATGTTAACAGTAAACATCTGGAAAGTTTAAAAAGTTTTAAGAACTAAGTATTTGGAAAAGGAAATGGGTGATTAGGGTGAATACTCTGAGTACTTATACTCTACACCTCTCTGTTACTAGACCTTTTTTTTCATAATAATGTATTATTAGTTTTTTTTTTTTATTTAGAAAAAAGCTCTAAGGAAATTACTTCTTTTAGGTGGCCTCCCAGAAGAGTTAAATGCATATCCGTTGTCCTTAGCTGTTTCTGATCTGTATTCATCAAGCTATAATTTTAGCTTTGCACTGGAGAAAGAGTTTTGAAGTTTCTGTCTAAACTTGGAAAAGGAATATAATGGGAGATGTGAAGTTGGAAGAGATGCACATAAGAGAAGTTATAGGCTTTAGGATCACTTCCATCTTCACTCACCTGAAAAATTATGTGGACAGTGTAATTTATAAACAGAGGTTTAGAAGAAACTCCTTATGAGTTTTCTCAAGACCATTCCATTTGGAGTTGCAAAGCTATTTTGAGTCAAATATGAGACCCTTTGCCTTTTCGTCTAAACTTAGGTTAAAGTTTTAGATTTGGTTTCCTCAGAAGTAGACACCAAGGCAAGGATTGGAGTGCAGGTGGTTTCTTTGGGAGCTATTTTAGGAGGCACACTTCAGGGAATGAGGAGTTAGACCAGGAAGAGACGGAAACCCGACTTTAATTTTGTTATATATTATTTAATATGTAAACAAGCAGGTAGAAACCTGAACAGCCGGGGCTCAGTCCTGTTAGGGACCTCTGAAAAATAGTATAGAAAGTTTCTTATAGTTTTTCTATTGGAATGATGAGGAGGCGGGGTGATTATCAACTAATTTCCCTCAGTCACTGGTTATGGGCTGCTCCTAGGATTGTTAACTCCCTGGCACCTGTTGTCCTGTGATCTGAGCACGGCACTTAGGCAGAGTTATAGATCCTTACAGTAAGAAGCCATTAGCATGTACTGGACCTGTGAGGGCAGAGGGGATATGGACAGCCAGCAGTCTCTGCTATACATTCCTTCACCCAATGTGCTTTAAATTTTTTGTCCGAATCATTGTATTTACTTTTGGTTATTTTTGGAGATCACAGGTTTAATTTGGTGATGCTTTATATTTTTCCTTGCTTCTGATTTATCTCTAGCTTCCCCAAGACAGTACCTATGTGATTATATTAAGTATTTCTTGTAGAGGAGTGAAAAAAAAAATGTTTCCTTACATTCACTAACAAATGGTCTAAAGGTATAAAATGATTGGTGGGACTTTAATTGGACATAGATCCTAGGCTGTAAAAGAGGTAACTACTTGAAAGTTATAAAAAAATTAGGTAGATCAGTTTGTTTACTAGTTACCTATTTTCTAGATAATCTTTCAAAAATTCAGCATTTCTAGCCTCTCTTTTTATGAAGTTTCCATTTTCTAGATTTGAATATCATTTGTATTTTTATGTAAATAAGCAGGAAAAACTTAGAACTTTTTATTTTTTTATTTTTTTTTTTTTAAAGATTTTATTTATTTATTTGACAGAGATAGAGACAGCCAGCGAGAGAGGGAACACAAGCAGGGGGAGTGGCAGAGGAAGAAGCAGGCTCATAGTGGAAGAGCCTGACATGGGGCTCGATCCCAGAACGCCGGGATCATGCCCTGAGCTGAAGGCAGACGCTTAACCGCTGTGCCACCCAGGCGCCCCAACTTAGAACTTTTTAATGCTAAAACAGAATCTCTCCTAAGTGTAAGGTATATTCTGACGTAAAGTCATCTTTTATAGTGGGTCTTGCTGTTTGTGGTAAAACTGAGGCACTAAAGAAGGCAGGTGTGTGATAATCATTTTCTATTGGTATTAACTAACCAGTAAATTAGTTTCCTAGGGATGCTGTAACAAATCCTACAAACCGGATTAAAACAATAGAAATGTGTTCTTTCAAAGTCTAGAGACTAGAAGTCTGACATCAGGGTGTTGGCAGGGCGATGTTTCCTTTGAACCCTCCTGAGGAGAGTCCTTTCTTGGCTTTTCAGCTTCCGGTAGCCGTAGACCTTCTTTGGTCCATGGCTGTATAGCTCCAGTCTCTGCCTCCATCTTCACATAGCCGTCCTCTCTCTGTGTTTCTGCCAAATTTCCATCTTCTTACAAGGACACAAGTCATAATTGGGCTGAGGGCCCACCCCTACTCCAGTATGGCTTCATCTTAACTAATTCTCAATTAAGGTCACACTCTGAGTACCAGGGGTTAGGACTTCAATGTATCTTTTTGGAGGACGGTTTATGATATAACATTAACACTAGGACATTAAGATCAAAGTTGATTTTATTTCTTGATTTGAGAGAAGGTTTATGCGTGGGTGTGCGGGCACATGTGCAAACATGAGCAAGTGCAGGGTCAGAGGTAATCTCAACCAGACTTCCCTGATGTGGGGCTCGACCTCATGACCCTGAGATCATGACCTGAACCAAAATCATGAGTTGGACACTAAACCTGCTGAGCCACCCAGGTGCTGCCAAGGTTAATTTTTAAATCTATTCTAAGTGTGTATACATTTCATTTGGAAAGACAGAATTTGAAAAATGTAAGTAGGAGGCTTTAAGGAATGATTTACTTTGTATTGATCAATTATTTGGAAATTATCACACTTAAAAAATATTCATAGAACAGTTAATTAATTAGACAAAGAAGGCAGCCAAGAATTGTGATTGAGTCTTTTTTTTCCTGTCAGTATCTCTGAGTTAAATTATTAATGTCCTCCAAAAGATACAGCTGTTAGTAGATCGCTTCTCATTATTCTTATGGCAGTTTTTAAAATTGATTTTTACATAACTTTAAAAAAGTCATTAAAGATATTTGCATATGTAATACGTATATTTTTCACTAAAATCAAAAGATTCAAAAGGGCACACTGTAAAATGTAATGCTTTCACTTCTGTCTTCTCATTTACACTTTTTTCCTCTTTAAAGTAAGTATCCTTTGAGAACTATTCTTATATGACTTAAAAGATTGTTTTCTTAAAGAAAAAGATATTACAAGTATGTGGTGAAGCTGAACTACATTCATTCGTCTTTCTCTCCATTGTCTCTGTTTTCATAGTCTCTACCTCAGTTAATGGAACCAAATTGTTTGAACTGAAAACCAATATCTGACTACTTTCTCCCATTATGTCCCATCCTGTTGATTTTATCTCCTGAATATTCCCTATATCTCTTTCTCCTTATTTTCATGACTTTTTCAGTTTAGGCTTCATTGTACTTCATTTATTTTTGCAGCTTAACTTACTTCTTTGCCCTTCTTGCCCTTGTTTTCCACAAATATAAAGTACATATCTAACTATGTTATTCCCTCGATTAAAATACCTCACCATCTTTCTGTAAACATACTGCCAACATAAAGTTCATGGCTCACATTTCTTTGTGATTCAGCCTTTCCTGACTTAACACTTTCTCAACTTGCCTGACAATGAGCTAATAAACATTCTTGTTTCACATGAGCTCATTTACTGGAAATCTCCTCTTTTGCTGCCCCTCCATTCTTGTTTCTTTCTTTTCTTTTTTTTTTTTTTTAAGATTTTAAAATTTATTTATTTGACAGAGAGAGACAGCCAGTGAGAGAAGGAACACAAGGAGGGGGAGTGGGAGAGGAAGAAGCAGGCTCCCAGCAGAGCAGGGAGCCCAACGCGGGGCTCGATCCCAGGACCCTGGGATCAGGCCCTGAGCCGAAGGCAGACACTTAATGACTGAGCCACCCAGGTGACCCTCCATTCTTGTTTCTTCGTCATCTTTTTAGACATGGCCTACAGCAGAAGTTTCCTACACTTTAAAAAATGTTTTGATTGTGATGAACTGTATATAACATAAAATTTACCACTTTAACCATTTTAAGTGTACAATTTAGTGGCATTAAGTACATTCACAATGTTCTACAACTATTACCATTGTCCATTTTCAGAATTTTTTCACCATCCCAAACTGAAACTTCTCCTTCCCCTCCTTAGCCCCTGGCGGCCTCTCCTCTACTTTCTGTATGAATTTGCCTATTCTAGGTACCTCATATAAGTGGAATCATAATTTTTGTCCTTCTGTGTCTGGCCTATTTCAGTTAGCATAGTGTTTTCAAGGTTCATCCATTTTGTGGCATGGATCAGAATTTTATTCCTTTTTAAGGTTAAATAATATTATATTTATGTACCACATTCTGTGGACATTTGAGTTGTTTCTACATTTTAGCTATTGTGAATAATACTGTTACAAACATTATGGTACAAGTACATTGTGGTTATAACATTTTTTTAAAAAGATTTTATTTATTTATTTATTTGACAGAGATAGACAGCCAGCGAGAGAGGGAACACAAGCAGGGGGAGTGGGAGAGGAAGAAGCAGGCTCATGGCGGAAGAGCCTGATGTGGGGCTCGATCCCAAAACGCTGGGATCACATCCTGAGCCGAAGGTAGACGCTTAACCGCTGTGCCACCCAGGCGCCCCATGGTTATAACATTTTTGAAATAGTCCAGAAGGAAATACTAAGCGATAATAGTGGATTAGAGAGATAGAGTTATGAATGCTTCCTCCTTAAATAATTTTCTCTTAATTTTATTGCTTTTATAAAATAAAGTTATGGAAATGAACCCCAAAGTTAAAAAAATATTAAATATAGCAACCCATTTAGAAATACATGAGCCAGGAATGTGATTAGAGATTATTGTAGTTCATTATTTAAATCTACATAATACACATGCCCCCAAACTAGGAAAGAGGTTATAAAATTTTCAAAATTAGAATGACAAGTTGCTTAATTTAATGTGGCAATACCAATATGAGAGTCAAACTACGCTAGGTAGGACTACTTTATTGGTTTAGGAGAAATTATTTTCATAGTAAGTATTCTAAGCATAAATGAGGTATTTTTTACAATGATACTCTTAGACAGCAGTGGGAAGGATTGAGGCAAAGTGTCTCCTTTTTCATGAACTGGAATGAGAAAAATGAGGGTATAAATGTAATTGACCAGGATTCATTAAATGATCATCTTAACACTTTGTAAGGTATTTTATTTTCTCGGTTTATAGTCATTATTTTAAGCAAATCATTGTTTTTCTTTTAAGGTTTTAGAAAAAATTTTTTTTCTTATTTGGTAATATGTGAACATACAGGGAAGATCTGCTAAAGATGAAAATCTTCTGAGTGATTTAATCTGAGAAGTTTTATTGTATTTTTTCATGTTTAGTTATAAGGACCAAGGATTCAACTTAGGCTATTTCAAGAAATGGGTTTTTATTTTTAAAATACAAGGCAATAAGGGAAATGGAAATCCAAAAATGTTTAAGATCGGGAAGTGTGGTATAGCCAGGCCTTTTGGAGTAGAATTCTAAATCAGCCCAGGGCAGCACCCAGGAATTCAGAAGTCTGCACCTTCTCTGTGTGGTGCCCTGCCATTCATGTAACTCAGATGGTCGTCATTTCTGCTTCACTGGAATTCTGCCTTTTTTTCTGCTGCCACCAGAGTTCATCTGCTTTTTTACATACTGTTTTTATTCCTGATTTCTGCTTCTACATAATTTCTCCTTACTTCTAATTAACCTTTGTCACGTCATGTAATTTACTCTGTCTTATGTTCATTCAGTGTATCTTTGCAGCTTAAGTCTCCAATTGTCTTATCTCAGTATTTCCTGATCCGGATTCCTAAAAGCAAGCATCTGATTGCCTCAGTTTATTCCCATTTTCGCAGAGTTTTTTTCACCTAAGACCACTTCATAGGTCAAGTACCTACCAATTCTGGCCATGAGACTGTTTTTGGGTAGGACTGTTTCCTCCTCAAACCTCTTATTTATGCCCACTCCCTGTTTCGTCCATCCTTACCTTCAGGAGATGACCTTGCCTCCTACTTCAGAGATCAAAATAAAAGCTACCAGACAGGAATTCACTCAGTTTTCACTCCTCTTAATCTGTGGCTAGTTATTCCAATTCTTTGGATCCTATCATGTCCTAACTTTTCAGAATGTCCAAACTTTTCAGATGACTATTAGTCATCCTTTCTTTTTTCCCCCTTCATTGCCTTTACTTTATTGAGATAAATGCACATATCATAAAGCTTGCCCTTAATATCCAGTGGTTTTAGTGTATTCACAAATTGTGTTTTAATCACCAGTAATCCCTTCTTTCGTGTATATACAACTTGTCCCTCTCAAGCCAGATTGTTTTCTTTAACAATTTGAAGGTATCCTTTTTAATCTTGTGGGGAAGCACTTCTTTCTTAATATTGCATACCTTGTCCTTCATTTACTATATTTTCACTTCCGTTCTTCTTAAAAACTTCTTGAAAGAGTTATTTTTTCTACCTCGTAATAACTCAGTCTAATCTACCTGCCCGTCACACTCAAACAGGTTTCACCAGGGTAATCAGTGACTTCTGCAGTTTTAAATCTAGTGGACATTTTCAGTCATTGTGATTTTTCAGTAGCCCTCCTTCTCTAGCAACTTCTGTTTCTTTTGCAGGCTTATCCTCTTAATATTTTTGTTCTTAAATATTGGCATTACTTAAAATTGAATCTAAGGCTCTCTCCTCTCAGTTTCCTTTCTATGTGATATCATCCGTATCCACTGCTACAATTAACTGTTTAAATACAAATAACTTCCAGATTTGTATCTCTAAGCCTTATCAGCCCTTGGAGCTCCAGACTAATCTATTTCATTCCTGACTTTGACATCTTATGGATTTCTCAAAGATATCTCAGAATTAACACATCTAAAATCAAACGCGAGGATCCCCTCCTTCACATCTGATTCTCTTACACGGGTTTTTATTTCAGTGAAATGTACTGCTATCTATTAGATTATGCAAACCAGAAACCTAGTCATCTTTGACAGTCTCTTCCCATCATTTCACATATTTAATCTGTCACTGAATTCTGGCAATATGTAGATATATGGATATAATAATATGCCTATATTTTCTTGTATGTGTAGACATAGAGATAAAGGATAAAACAAATGTGGCAAAATGATATATTAATGAATCTGGATGTACAGACATTTCTCTATTATTCTTGTAGCTTTTCTGAAGTTTAAAATTATTTCAAAATAAAAAAAAATAAAATATTTTATGATTTTAATGTATAGAGATACAGTGAAAATACATGACAATAATAGCACAATCCATGTGAGAAGGCAATAATAGAATGAGCGAGTAGAGTAATAATACTCCAGTTAAAAGACAAAGAGTTTGGTGGTTCCTCAAATAGTTAAATTTAGTTAAACATAGAATTACCATATGACCCAGCAGTTAAATTCTTGGATTGATATTTCCAAAAGAATTTAAAACAGGTACTCAAACAAATATGTACATGCATATTCACAACAGTGTTATTCACAATAGCCAGAATGTGGAAGACAGCCCAATGTCTATCAGGGATGAGTGGATAAACAAATTGTGGTATATACATACAGTGGAATATTATTTAACCTTAAAAAGTAAATGAGTACTAGAGAAAGACAAGCCAAGAAACAGACTCTTAACTATAGAGAACAAACTAATGGTTACCAGAGGGGGGGTGGGGGGGGGGTTTGGTGAAATAGGTGATGAGGATTAAGGAGTGTACCTGTCGGTCATGAGCACGGGACGATGTATGGAATTGTTGAATTAGTATATTGTATACCTGAATCTAACCTTCAACTGTATGTTAACTATATTGGAATTTTTTAAAAAAGGAAAAAAACAAAACAAAAAGTAAATGACTACCGATGCTAGATGTGGATCAACCTTGAAGACATTAAGCCAAGTGAAAGAACCCAGACACAAAGGGCATATATTGTAGGATTCCATTTGTGTGAACTCTCTGAAATAAGTAGATTCATACAGACAGAACTGCAGATTGGTGGTTACCAGGGACTAGGGGAAGGGGAGAATGGAGAGAAACTGCTCAGTGAATATGAGATTTTATTTTGGTGTGATAGAAATGTTTTGGAATTAGAGAGATGTTATAGTTCCATAACACCGTAAATATACCAAGTTTTTAGTACTAAATTACTTAAGAATAATTAATTTTATGTTTGTGAATTTATGTGAATTTTACCTCGGTAAATTTTTAAAAAATTAAATAAGACAAAAAATGGCAGATTGGATTTTAAAAGCCTACCTCTGTGCTGCTTTCCAGACACACATCTTACATGGGAATGTAAAGGTCCAAAAATAGTCAAGTTGGTCTCAAAGAAAAACCGAGTTAGAGGATGTGGTACACATGAACCTTATATCAAGATTATTCTAAATCTGCAGTGATTAAGACAGTCAAAGATAGACAAATTGATCATGGAACAGAATGGATATGCAGACACAAATACAATTTGATTTGTGGTGAGGATGGTACTGCAGAGTAGCAGAAATGAATGATTTTCTTAAGAAATGGTGTTGGGTCAGTTGTATATCCTGTGGGAGAGAAAATAAATCCTCACCCACCTCACCACTATACAAAAAAAGTAAAGTCTACATAGAGTAAAAAGTGAAAATGAAACTCCTACAGAATAAAACATCTATTATATAGCATAAAATATTTTCTTAACCCTGTAATAGACAAATATTTTTTTAAGCAAGATACAAAAAGCAGTAATCATAAAGGAAAAGATTTTATTTTTTTAAGGATTTATTTATTTATTTCAGAGAGAGGGAGAACAGTTGCATGTGCACATGGTGGGGAGGGGCTGGGAGAAGGAGAGAGAGAGTCTCAAGCAGACTCCCCTCTGAGTGCGGAGCCTGATGTGGAGCTTGATCACCACCTGAGCCAAAACCAAGAGTTGGACACTCAACTGACTGCACCACCCAGATGCCCCTAGAGGAAAAGATTTTAAAATTGGACTATATTCACATTAAGACTTCTGTTAAACAAGAGAGAGAAAAGGTAAGCTACAGAGTGAAAGAAGATATTTGCAGCATCTAACAATGAACTTGTCTATAGAATATGCAGAGAGCTACAAATAAATAAGGAAAAGATAGCCCATTAGAAAAATGGGCAAAAGATTTGAACATGTACTTCATGGAAGAGGAAATCCTCCATTAATCATTAGGGCAATGCAAATTCAGACTACACCCTAAATTAAGAGCACTGACAATACCAAGCGTTGGAAAGAAAACCGATTAGCAATATATTCTAAATTTGGGTAAATGTATGATCTATTAATAGAGCCCCTCCAGTCTTGGGTATATACTCAAGAGAAATGCATATACAAATTTACCAAAATACATGTACAAGAATGTTTATGGCAGCTTTATTCATAATAGCTTTTAAAGTATAAACTATCTTAAGTGTCCAACAGTGGTATGGATAAATACACTGTGGAATATTCCTGCAAGGGAATATCACATGACAAAGAAGATATGTACTACTAGTACATCTAACATGGATGAATTTCACTATGTTGAACAAAAGAAGCTAGACACAAGATAATACATATTGTATGATTCCATTTCTGTAAATTTCAGTAACAGGCTAATTTGTGATGCAAAAAAAGCCAGGATAGTGATTATCCCTGGAAAAGAGTGAAACATTGTGACTGCATTGCTAATAGTATTTTGTGTATTGATCAGAGTAGTTATAGGTATGTGTTCATTCTGTGATACTTCATCAAGCTATATACTTATGTAGTTTACACTGAGTATATTTGATACTTTAGTATAACCCTTTCTCAAGTTTGACATTCAAACCATTGATTATCTTCTGCTTATATCAGTTGAATTTTCAATTTGGATTTTTATTTTCTGACTTTCATTTTCTACTTTCTACTTAGATTTTGGTTTCCTTATAAATTTTTCTTAGTTTGTCAACTCTCTTAACATTTCATCCATTTTTTTGACATTACTCTTCTCTCTTTATGGCCTCACGCTCCTGTTTCATAGAGCGTTCTGCCAAGTATGCCAGATAATTCATTAAGAGGGTATTGTGCATGCACACGTGCATGATCATTTTCTTCTTCCTTTCTGACATTCCTTATTCAGTAGCCTTTTTATTAAAATCAAATTTGTGGACTCTGCACCCCACCCCCACCCTCCTTCCTTGAACATGGTAAAATCCATTCAGACTGATTTACAGGAATCATACAGGATTGTTGCCTTCTTCTTTTTAATAATGTTCAAGTCCTCTTGAAATCTATACCTCAAGAATGAATTGGGTGTCCATTTTGGTCGCCACTCAACTTATGGTTGACAGGCCAAGAGCTTTGCTGTGTTTAAGTTCTTACTGTTTACTTCAGTGAATCACATAACTAAAAACCCACAACTACCAACATACATTCTACCCAGATTATTGGTAGAATTAACCCATTATTTCAAATCTTGGATGACATCTTCCTTACACTTGCGTGCGCGCACACACAGAGCCATGCAGAGCATTGCTGACAGTTGTCTTAGTTGAGTCTTTTGTTGATACTTTTCTGGGAGTTTTAGCCACTCAAGTATGTAAAAAGATGGTAGTCAAGGATCAGTACTCTGGTCTCCATAAACAGCATTCATTTAGTAGAGCAACAAATGTTTAATATTCTGATTAGGGCAGATCCTAAATATCAAGTTAGAACATACAATGGAGGTCTGTTTCATGAGAGAAAACATAGATTGGTCTTTCCTCAACTTGGGATATTTAAAGGGGATACTCTGGGTTGGAACAAGAAGAAGCTGTATTACTGGATTCCTAGCCAGACTATTTTGAGCTGAAGCCCTGACCCCCATTATTTTGGTCTGAGTGCATTGTTGACTGTGTATTAGTATTAGTTAGAAGCCACCTAACCAGCACAGATCAGCTCACCTGGGTGTCAGCATCAGGTATTGGGATAGTGGATTTGGCTAGAGGGAAGTATCAGACTTGGAAGCTATAATTATTACAGAATAAGAGTGAGTCACCTTGATAAATTGCCAGGTCTTATCTATTTAGTCCTCATATTTTAGGATTACAGATGGTGAGCAGTGAATAGATAAAAGTCCTCCCTTCCCCCTCACACTGTAAATATCTTTTTTTTTTCCTGTTGTAAAGATGATGTTTTTTGGTTAAAAATAAATAAAAGAGCATTGTAGTTTTAAAAAAGAAGGCAGAAAGGGAAAGTTTCTCCGGTATTCAATCTTCTAGAAATTTCTATCACTAACAATTTGATATGGCAGTATTCAGTTTCATTATTTGAGTGCATTTGTTTGTATGTATTATATATAGTTTCAAAACCACAAATGGAATCACATTATACATTCTGCCATAAATTATAATACTTAGTACCTATTGAGTATTTACTGTGTACCTGGAGCTGAAGCAGTTACTTTACACGTATTTTCTCACTTAATCCTCATAATCACCATGTGTTGAATTGGAGTTATCTCAATTTTATAAGAACAGAATTAGAGATGTCAAGTAACTTTTCCAAAATTACACAGGTAGAAAGTGGCAGAGTCAGAATTCAAGCCCAAATCTTTTTGATGGCAAAATTCATATTCTTAACTTTATTTTGTTGTTCTGAACCTGCTTTTTTCACTTAGCAGTGCATTTTGGACATTTTCCCATGCAAATGTACATATAGCTATGTCTTATCTTGATAAAAACTTCTGTTATATGAATGTCCCATAATATATTAGCAAATCTCCAATTAATGGTTTTTTAGGTTGTTCCTAATCCAAATCTCTCTTCTTATGTTAGTATCACACTATTCTGATTACTGTAGCTTTGTGGTTTAATACATAGCAAGGCAAGTCATGTATTTTTCTCTTTAAATATTTTGTACTTTAAAGCAGTTCATTTTTTTAGAATAATGATATATTCAATTTATAACGTTCTCCAACATCCCTGTTAGGATTTTAACTAGAATTCTGTCATACATTATAGTGGCTAGAATTTTTATCAGCATGGTGTTGATCAGTAAAAATGAATTTTGAGTGAGGGTCTGGCTGAAACAAGTTTTAAGTTAGTGTCTTTGGACCTCAGGTCTGGGAGTCCATGGACCTAGAACGTTTATTTAATTGGCTGTTGTTGGAGCATTTGAGTATTGCTACAAAGTCACGCACAACCCTGATTCCTGGATTTTGGGATGAGGAATTCCTTTTAAAAGCATTTGGAAGATATGTGCCATCATCCGTCAAAGGCACATAAACATAGAACTTTATATACAATTTCATGGTGTTAGGGAAACCCTGAAATCTATTTTTAGGTCACAGATTAATAATTCTTGCTATGGAAACTGAAGAATATCAAAATAGAGAAATCTAGTATGTGGTCTTGGAAAGTCAGTTATGTTATTGTGTGCAAAGAAAAATACTAATTTTTGTGATACGTAGATTGACAATCAGATATTATTAATCCCGAATAGTAGGATTTTAAATTTCCCTGATGACCTTGGACCAAGAATGAGGACCTGGAGTAACAACCTTGAGAATAACGAGGCTAAACAAAGAGCAATTGGAAAAACTGTAAGGAAGACAAATAGGCCAGGGTGATTGGACAGAACATGAATTTTTGAGTCACTTAGACCTGAATTTGAATCTTAGCTCTGCAGCTTACTGGCTATGGGAATTTAGGCAAATCATACGTTCTCTGTGAGCCTATATGCATTACAGCTGCTATGAACAATAATAAAATACATCAAGAAAATAGAGCATTTCTTAAGTTAAATGTGAGACTATTAGTAAGAAGAGTCAAAGCAGATGAGTGAGGAATTCAAGGTGAGTTTGGATTTTCCTTTTAGTTAAAAGGTAGTTGTTCAGTAAAAACTAGTTCTTCTTAAGACTAGACGCCTGAATTGAAATTTCACTAAGAAAGCCAGTATTGTTGGTAAACCTTGAGAAATTTGAAGAAGAGGACTAATGAACAATATTCAGATTGGAGAAGATGTGTATGTGCTTTAAGGGAGTACCCAAGAGATTATGTTGCCATTTTGCAGATGACTAATATTTAATTTTTCAGTTTTCATAATAACAATGGCAACAGCTCACATTTATTGAGAACTTACTCTGTGCCAAGGACGGTGCTAAACGCGTTACATGCATTATCTCTTTTGCTCTTCACAATAACCTCCAGGAGTAGATAGTGTCATCATCTGTGTTAATCAGTGAAGTAATAAGTGACAGACCTTGTAAATGGTAGACCTAGGATTTATTTTCACGCGTAAGCATTAAGCTATTACCTCTCCAATTAGTATACTCACACCACTGCAAAATAACCAAAAAGTTCAAATATCCAGGAAGTTTTGCATAATCTTCATTATGTGTATAGGATTTTGAAAGTGAGGACTTTGTTAAAGTTATCAAAACAAAAGTTATCCTCCTACATCTGTATCTCTATATGATGATGTTGCTAAAGAAATTAATAAAATTCTAAAGTAACTTCTGATCCCTCGAGCATTAAGGTGTTTCTATGTTTTTATTGTATTCCAAATTGTAAGGAGTAGGGTAAGTATGTATTAGATTATTTTCTCAGGTAACTATATTCAGTTAACTGGAACCTTTTACTGTTCTCACCGTAAGTATTAGTGTGTGTGTGTGTGTGTGTGTGTATGCATAAGAAAAATTTTAGTCCATTAAGTATTATATACAAATTTGTCCAAACGTTTTCTCTCATCTGATTAGAAATTTTTCAGATAAGGAACATAAAACATCTTTTAATTTTTTGCTAAAATTAAAATGAAATCTAATGCAAGAAAAACAGCACATCACAGCTATACCATATAATGATCATTTATGTATGATATTCTTATCTGAACGTGATCTTTTTTGTCTTAAGTAAACTGGCGTCTTTTAATAATCTGTCTTTTCTTGGCTGTTAAACCTTTATGGGGCTAATGAAGAGAGTATTGGGTAAAAAAGAAAACATTTTAAATTTTGAAACATTTTTACTTTGAACTCGTCAAATATTTGGTTATACTCTATAAATTTTTCTTAAAGGGTTTGAATGTGGCTTTAATGAATAAAGTTTGAGAACTTTAATTATGAACAAATTCTCTTTAAAATTTGACTGTTTCTAATTGGTAGTATAATGTGTTGGTGTGAGGAGAAAAAAAAAAAAAAAAACTAATGCCAAAAAGATTATGTGATAAGATTTCAGTGTCTGGAGTGATTGTGTAGTTAATTTAAAATGGAAGAGAAATACTGAAATTCCTTCACTAGTGATCATCATTTATGGAGGCCCTTTGGTTTTGTAAAAATGTTTATAGTTACAAAAGTATTTTATACTTTTTATATGATTAAAATTTAATTTCCTTCCTTATTTTTGGTTTGGCTTTCTTTTGTCTATTTTCTTCTCTTTTCTTTCTTTAATTGAAAAAACTAATGGAACCAAATATAAGATGGTACCACTGTTTTCTCCTTCTTTTGTATAATCTTGTTGCGTGTCTCTACATAAGCTGTTCTGGCCACTCATCATAGTAACCAGCTGGGCCATTTCACCTGCTGGAGCCATTAAAGAGGACTCTCTCCCCCTAGATTAATCCCCTCCGACATTAGTTTTTTGCACTGACAACTGGAGCAGGCATTCAGAATTTGCAGGTGGCCAGTGTGACGCACATAATTGCCTACAATTTTAGGCAATGAATAAAAATGGTCTACATTACTTGTCAAAGGTTGTATATGCAGTGCCAAGTGAGATCTATGGGAAGCCTTTTAGGGTTTAAAGAACAGTTAATAGCAAGGCTGCACAGGGCTTTTTTAATCATAATGCATTTGTAATATAGCACTTTGATCTTCTCCTTGTAGGAAATGGTGTTACATTAGCCACTTTTAAACATTTATGAGTGAAATTCAGTTATAGAAGAGTAAAAGTGATTATTCTTAAGCAGAACATGTTAGATTTCATTAAAAGTTTTCAGCTTGCCCCTTCCTTGTTAAAATCTGTGGGAAGTCCTTTTCCTGGAGAGTTTCAAATCAGGATCTAAGGACATAGAGCTTTTTCCTTATTTTTCCTGTTGGTAACAGCAAGATTTGGAAGGAAGGTATACTAAATATTGAGGTAATTTATACAAGTGGATATTTATAGAAAAATAACTGATTTATGGTAAAGTAAATACCATCGATGAAAACCTAAAAAATCTATTACTAATAATTGTGTGTTACAATAAATTTATGAGAAATGCATATTTAAAACATATTCATAAATTATCTTTAACAACAACAACAAAAAACCAGATGACTCTCAAACGCACTTCTTCTGGAAGAGCTAAGTTTGACCTTTCAGACCCAAGAGCCTTTTATTAACACCTGCCTGTAAGAAGAACCTTGCCACACGCAGCTTTTAGATTCAGAACCACAAAACTGATGAGGAAAGACTTGAAGGGTTCAGTTTGTGTCACTTGCTGTTTGCCGTTTCCATTTCACAGATGATTAATCTTTCTGTGAAGAAAGGCTAGAGAAACAAAGCACATTGGGCTCTTCCTGCAGTTACTCCTTCTGAATGCACACTAGCTTGCTAACTAAAAGGCCTTTAGATTTCCAGCAGAGAGAGATGTTCTGAAAGTGAATGCAGCTGGTTGGAGGTCACCAGTGCAGGGCTCTTGCCATTGTGTAATGCAGGCTTTGGCAGGTTGGGTGGGGGGGGGGCGGTGTTGGAGCCGGTACAGGAGAAGTGGGCAGGAAGAAGGTGTTGGCAAAAAATTAATTCCGAATTAAAAGGGTTTGGTCAGTTGATTTAATATTTTGGAGGGTAGATCATCAATAATAGGTTCAATTTCGTCTATTTTGTTTGTTTTTCTTTTTAAGGAAAAAATTATAATTCAGTCTCTTTCCAGTATTCCCCCTCCCTCCATTTCCTAATAGCATGTTTATCTTGCAAGTGGCATCACTAGGTGATGTTGAAATATTATTAGCTCTTACAGTCTTTGGTGTATGTGAATTGTCTTATTTTTTAGAGTGTTACTAATTTTGCTGGTATTCTACATTTTATATATTAAAATGTTAATGCCACAACATTTCATTGGTATTTGGATTTTTAATGAGGTATTATAAAATAATGTGTGTGACTTCATGCCCCTTTCATATAAAATTGACTATTTTTACTTTGAGGATTTGGAAACTTTTAATTTTAGTAGTTAGTATCTAAATGTTTAGTGTCCATCTTGAATTTACTTTTTCCTCAATCTTGTGCAGGATATAATGTGCAAAGTCAAATCCTGGGTTATAGATCAGAAGAAACCTGTTCGCTTCTATCATGATTGGAACGACAAAGAGGTAAGTTATATAAATATCAATCCTTCTATTCCTGCCTTGACTTTGACTTCTTAGAGAACAAATTAGATTTTTCATTGTTTTATGTATTATTACTGTTAATATCTAGTTAAACTTTATTGCTGTCAACGATTGCTATTCCCAGGCTTGTTATTATTTTCTTTTCCCCTACTCCTGATATTTCCCCTACTCCTGTTAATCTGTTAGAAACAAGAATTATGAAAATGAAAATGGCTACTTGTTTGAAAAGAGTTTATTTTCAAGTTGTTCAATGACTTACTTAACTTTTAAAAGGGATTCTTTCTCTATCTCCCACTTTAGATTGAAGTGTTGAATAAACACTTATTTCTGACTTCAAAACCAATGGTCTACTTGGTTAATCTTTCTGAAAAAGACTACATTAGAAAGAAAAACAAATGGTAAGTTTTTCCCCCTCAGATATATTCAGACATATCCTGTCTCTACCCACACAAACACACATACATATGAGCTATCTTAGATTTTAATGTTTTTCTCCTTATTATTAAGAAGTTTAAAATGGATGAGAAAGCTTCGTCTGGTTTTGTACATTCTGAGATGAATCTCCTAATTGATCTGCACTGAGAGAACTTAAAAAACAAACAATTAAATTAGGCAATATTGAGTCATGCATATTTACTTATTAAATTTAAATTTAATAGACATTATTGTTTGTTTCCTTTGCAAAATGAGAATAAATGTAGTTAGACCAATAACACTTTTTAAACTGGGAATTTCTAACTGTGTTGATATTATATGTGGCCTTAAAATACTTGTTTGAGATTACAGCTGGGCATAAGTTTTAAAATCCAGATCAAATGCTTTAAAATTTTTTTTCAATTAAAAAAATTGTGTATGGAAAGGGGAGAGGAAGATGAGGGATCTATTTCAAATACTTTTAAAGTGTACAAAGGTAAAAACTGTGCATTCACGTGTTGTCATTTTTGACATGTAACCCAAATGTACAAGGTTTTCTTTCGTTCACTAATAACTTCAAAAAGTCATATATTCATATAACATGTGGTCATGTAGACATTTGGCATTGCACTCACTTCGACTTGCCTCACGGGACCGTCAGTATTTTATACTATTAAGTCATACAAACAAATCAAAACTATCCAAAGCAAAATATCTGCGTTCTCCTAAAATATATTGTCGGTTTTTCCCTGTACTTCATTAAGTACTTAGATGCACATGGTTTCAATTTTCCATTAAAAATTCTCATTTCCATATGATATCAAAGAGTGAGAAGCTTTAAACTGAAAAATAAACATTCATAGACTGGAAGCCAAAACAATAATTAATGTCAGATGGTTAACTCCAATAAATGATTAGAATAAATTCTGTGAAATTACTGCAACTAAAAATGCCCTGTTGATATTACTTTAAGACATTTTGTGTTCCTTATAGGAAACTGAATTTGTCCTCTTTATTGGTAGTGTTCTAGAAAGCATAAACTTAACATGAAAATTCAGTTCTGACTGGTCAGTGTCCTCCAATAGATAATTAACTTTAAAATAATCAGTACTGTCTTGTTTCAAATTCTTATAAATTTGATGATTAATGCGTTAAAAATTGTTACCTTTGGAAGGAATTTTAAAATTTATTACTTGACCTCAGTTAATAAATCTTATTGTAGTGTGAATGGTAAGGTTTCCTGAGGCTTCGTGAAACAATACAGACATCAAAGTTTACATGAAAAGGGATGAGTCGGTTTCCTTGCCCAAAGGGGCTTCTCACACCTGTATTTGGATTACAGGTAGAACTCCCTGGCTCTAATTGTATAGTAAATACCATTTCCCAGACCCTAATGGTAGACAGACTGCTTGGGAGACGCCAGTCTGTGATTTAGCTGTCGCCAGACACCCCATGTTTTTTGTGAGACCAGTTGTGATGATGATATGGTTATAGCCAATTGAAAGCAAACTCTTGTCTAAATAGCAAATTTTAATTTATAAAGATGTAGAGGTATGGACGATCCTATTTATAAAACCAAATTTTAGATTTTATATATAACTAATGATCTGGTTTGGGGTTGTGTGTATGTTTGGTGGGAGGGGGATCAGATCTTGTGGAAGTTAGTGTAATTGTAGCTGAAAGATCAAAGACTGGGTAACTGAGTGATGTTCCAGAAGAGAATTTACCACATAGCCATTTTCTGTACAGTTTCTGCCGCCTGCTGTTCCTATTTTCCCTCAAGCTAGCCATTGACTACCCCCTGTGCATCCCTGCTCGTAAAAAATGATTGAGGAAGTATTTGTCATGTATTTATGAGTGGGAAACATTGTGTGATAGGGAATGGCATCTACTGGAGCCAGAAAGATTGCCATTTTCCTTTCATTCAGCCACTCTGCTACAGCTTTAAATCCTCTGTTTATGCAACATAGCCTTTGTATTAAAGTGCAGAATAAATTTTTATTATGAAGGATATGAACACTAGGTTTTCATCGTTTATAACACTGCAAGCAGATGTAAATAGTTAAGATACGTTTTAACTACTAAATCCTTCTAATTTGTGTTGGCATCTCGTTTTTTGGTAGCATTTCTATCTAAGTTTCATTTGCATTAGTTGCTCCTTTAGCAAAAGAAAAAGTTTTTGTTTTTTAAAGTTATTATGTAATATTACTGTTGCAAATTAAGACTGATGCAGGAAGCAGTAATAAATATTTTCATGGGTCTTTTAGATCTAGAAAACTATTTTAAATGGTCAGGAAAGAGGGGGAGGAGGAGGAATTTGTGATTTGGGCCATAAGAGGAAGACTATAGGAAACTGTAGTTTAGTGGGTCACCGTTTCAGACCTAATGAACATTTTAATTACTAGAGTTTACTTTAAATTTAAATGGTAACGTTGTTTTTCAATCCTGAAAAAGAAGGAAGCATTTTGAAAGATAAGCCTATTTTGTTATTGAGTAGGTACATTGACCTATTGAAAGATGTAAAAAACTGAAGTCACTTCAGACATCTACTCGCTGTTTTAACAATGTTGAATTAGTCATTTCGTTGATATATGATTAAGCCCCAGCCCCTTGAAGAGCAGCTGACATGGCAGCCGGGTTAGTTACAGTTGTGTTATGGGATCAGATGACAGTAATCAAGATGTTGTAAGGGGAATCCACCGAACCCTTTTTTGTTATTACAAATTGCTGTTCTTTGAATGCAGAAGTTGGTGGTGGGTGCCAGTGATTTTCGAACACTTGAGGATTTCATTTTTTAAACACGATCAGTTGTTACTTATAACTAAAATTGTACTGTCTGCCGTATTAATTTTCGTTTGAGATTGCCTACTGAGTTATGGTATCAGGCGGTACAGGACATTAGAACTCTCAAACCATTGCTTAATTAGGGGTTTAAATTTCAATCTTTGCACCTTTGTTGCTCTGTAAGTAGTATATGCCATCCAGTTATGACATCAGTAGAGCAAACTAATTTTAGATATTTTGGATACCTACATAGCTTCTAATTATGTTTCATTTTTGTATTCTCTTGCCCCTATCTTAAAACTATTGGTAAAGAATAATTCCATTTTATTGCTTATTATATACTACATGTTAATATTCAACTGGAAAATATAACATTTAAGACATTCAGACTTCTTGTGTGCATTCGTGTGTGTATAAACATGTATATTTGCATATGCCTTGGTGGGCTTGTGGTCACTAAACATTACCCTTTGACTAATATTATATGAGTCCGGTAATCTGGGTATTGAAATTGATTCAAGATAGGTAGACAAATATTTGCCATCTTTGAAGTTGTTGTGTAATCAAGGGCAGTGTGTCAATTTCACTAACTGAATTCTAAATAGAAAAAGGTTTTATTCCAACTGTTCTGTGATTCAGTCCTCTCATCCCCACTTTCCTGTTTTGGTTAGTTTTCCACATAATTTGTATACAACAACTGGAAATAGTTTGGTGATACCATACATTGTTTGCCTGGTTAGGGGGAGAATCATGGAATAAATCCAACATTTCCTTGATTTCTCGAACTGTGTGTGAGAATTACAGGTACTGTATCTCAGCAACCCTGCATGAAGAAGGAAGTATATTCATTTTTTACATATAATTTTGTATGTCTATATATCTATATACACAATACAGATATACATGTATATACATATATCCATATAAAGGTAAAACTATTTCTATAAAACTATTCTAAGAAGTCATCAGTTTCTGACAAGATTATTTACTGAAGTAGAAATTTATGCTGCTTTGAAAAAATTGCATTGTTACACATTTGATTTACTTGAAACAGTTAAGATGAGAATAAGTAATTCGCATAAAGTTTTCAGAAACATACCCTGTTGTATAAAGCAAGATTCACATGTATGAGATTTTAAATGTTTTTACCATCCACTAGTCTGGCAAAGGAAAAGCCCTGAAATATCCATGCAGTGTTTTGGGGCGGTTATAATTTCTGTTTTTTATCATTTGTGGTTCCTACAGTTTTGGGGGGTTTTTGTGTCACCTTCATCTTGAAGTACCTAATATTGTGAAACCTATGAGAATACATTATTTATTCTGAGTGTGTTCCTACCTACTTCAAATCACAACATAATGCTGGGAAGTTTATTTTAACATGTAAGGGGTTTTTTAGCTGAATTAAATTTTATAAGCTATAATTTGTAATGATTTTCATAAATCAAATACTTTTTTAAATGGTGATTCCTTCATGAGGACTGGTGCTTATATGCTCCTTTGACAGATGTGAAGGGGTGATAGAGCAGGTCAAGGGTATTCTGGAAGTCTAAACTCAGCAATTTTTTTAAAATATAGGATTGATTAAATTGGTGAACTTCTGTACAAAATATTCTCAATTTTACTTGTTATAAATGAATCTAAAAATTTTTCTTTAGACCCCTTCTTTGTTTTACAGTTTTTTGTTTTTGCTACTAGATGATTCTCAACTGTCTGCTTTTGAATTTGTATTATGATAAAGCTTTGAAACAGTGTCATATACACTGTGAGTTAGGATTTCAAATAATTTCCGGTGAGTGGATTTTGTGGAATTAATTATTTTCTAATTTCTTGGATCAGAATCTTGAGAGCTTAAGAGAATATACTAAAGCAAAATAATTTTTTTTTTATATTACAAGAGCTGGAACTTTAAAAGAAGTGTGAGGGAGAAGACCTTTGCTTATTCAGGAATCTTTTTACTTGGAATTTTCTTTTGCATTTGTACATATATATACATGTAATAATACTTGTGAATTTCTTTCTGGTTCTCGTTAAATGGATTTTGCGTACTCTTTCGGCAATTTCATATTCTTGTCAAGTGATATTAGTACCCTAGAGTACTTAGTCGTAACAAAACCAAGTAGCACTCTGATTCCATATTATGAAAAAGATAATTATAGAAGAAATCACATCTTTTTATAGGAATATAATGCTATTTATAATGCTACCCACTGTGGTATGCATTTTAGGAATTTCCCCTGGCTTATTTGGATTTTTCCCCATACTATTTATAGACAATAATTTCTTTTTTTTTTTTAAAGATTTTTTTTTATTTATTTATTCGACAGAGAGAGAGACAGCCAGCGAGAGAGGGAACACAAGCAGGGGGAGTGGGAGAGGAAGAAGCAGGCTCATAGCGGAGGAGCCTGATGTGGGGCTCGATCCCACAACTCCGGGATCACGCCCTGAGGCGAAGGCAGACACTTAACTGCTGTGCCACCCAGGCGCCCCTATAGACAATAATTTCTATTTGCGAAATAGTTCACTGAATTTGAGAAAGTGATACTTTTGGGAGGGTCAGTTATTTTCATTAGCACATCTGTTGACTTACTGTTCTGTGAGTGATATAATTAATCAAATATGTCAGGATGTTTATCTTTTTTAAAGTAGCTGAAGAATTTCACAGCATAGTAGGGAAACGTGTCACAGAATTGTGTCTAGCTTTAAGAGACTAAAGCTCTTTTAAAAACACAAGTGTTCACTTGCCAGAGGAGAGGTCAATAGAGGTATGTGTGAAATAGGTGATGGGGACTAAAATGTACACTTATCATGATGAGCATTGAGTAATGTACAGAATTGTTGAATTACTCTATTCTATATCTGAAACTAATATAACACTGTATGTTGACTATACTGGAATTAATTTTTTTTTGAAAAGGAACAATTGAAATGTTTTCCATACAAAACAAACAAATGTTCTCTAGGATTCTCTCATATGAAATTAAAATAAATGTTCTCCATACATGCACGATACTCATAATCTAAGAAATGAAAGGGAAAGTTTAACTTACATAGTGTTTTTCAAATTATAAATGATTCAAGTACACAAAAGAATTAAACTGCCTCTCTACCCCACTTATTTGGTGAATACTTTAAGGGCTATTAATATTTTTAAAAAATTTGTGCCCCGGAAATGAAGGACCTCTAGTTCAAATTTTGTTTCCAAAACTGTGAGTTGAGATGAGCTACACTAATAAAGTAGGAGTTTTGACTAGTAGTAGTTGGTAGAAGTGGAGGAGAATTTTGAAGCCTAGAAATTTTAGCACTGTTGGGGGTAGAAGACATAAGACAGGGCCTTATGAAGGGATTAGAATGGAGCCTTAATGCAGTATACAGAAAAACTGAATAAGTTTTTCCTAGGAGAAGGCTGTAGAAAAGGAAAGGAGAGGGTGCCATTTTGGGCAGTTTTCATGTTTTGTCTAATATCCTGCTTGTGCAGACTAGGAAAGGAGTATTATTTCCACTGCCCTTCATTCCTGTGTTCTCTCCTGTGTTCCCCAGTCACAAGATCTACCTTTGGAGTTAATGTTGTAGTCCAGCTACTACATTATGAGTTAAATAGACTTTTGAAGGCTAGACCAAAATGTTGGGTACCATTGATAACATTGGGTCTATAAAGAAAATGAATCTGGGGTGCCTGGGTGGCTCAGTCAGTTAAGCATCCAGCTTTTGATTTCGGCTCAGGGTTGTGAGATCAAGCCCTGCATCAGGCTGCATGCTGAGTGCGGAGCGTGTTTGGTATTCTCTCTCTCCCTCTGTCCCTCCCCGCTTGCATGTGCTTTCTCTCTCCCTCTAGAAATAAAATAAAAAATAAAATCTTAAAAAAAAAAAGAAAGAAAATGAATTCTAAGAAACTTTGAGCATATAGTCTATTTATAAATTAGCTAGTGTGTATTATAAGGAATTTTGGTATGTTAAGAATACTGCTACTTTAGAATTTGAAATATTAGTGCAGTGGTCCTTATTTGCTGCTATCTAGGTCTTTGACTGCAAGCAAATTACTTAGTCTTTAATGTATTGAAGACAGTTCATCAGAATGTTCACATAAAATGTGTTCTGTATAAATAATATCTCCCAAATTTAATTAGCATACTCAAAAAGAATAATAATAGAAAAAGGACTTGTTTAGTCTTCTAAATGTGTCTTCTGAATATATTCCCTTGGTTTTTCTTTTCATTATATGGATAAAGGAATAAAATGTGTTACATATATGTCTACAGCTGTAGTTTTATGCTTTGAAACAGTTGTACTCCAAAACAAAACGAACAACCGAGAATCATCTCTATTGTACAGTAGCAGTAGCAATAAAACTCCCGTGATACACTCACCATCTTCCATGACTCTGCCCCTGTCTCCTTCTCAGATTGGGCTCTGTGACTTTACCATTCACAGCTTAGAGGATTTTATTGTTATTTCTTGGCTTCCATTAGATGAAATCATTGTTTATTACAATAGCATTTTTTTAAATGGCCGTTTATTCTTTAAAAAGCCTTTTAAAATGGCTCCATTGTGATCTTCTATATCTCATATATCTCATTTTCCCTATTTTGAATATATATATATGTGTGTGTGTTGGAGGTGAGGCAGTGAAGGTTAGTTAGTAAAGATCATCTCTAAGATTCCCTCTTCCAGTGCTAGAATTTTACGATTTTAAAGAATTGGGTTACAGCATATTCACAAAGAAAAGATGCCCATGCAAATATCTAGTACCTTCTCAACCTTCATGTACAGGTTTGTCATGGTAGGATTTTTTTTCCTGTGGAACTATATAGAGCATTACTGAGGTTGCAAAGACCGAATTTATGAGCAACTTTTCTGTCTGGGTTGGAGATAAGACCTGATCTTTCCCCTACTCTCATTCCCTCTCTCGTATCTCTACCCCTTGAAAATAAATCTTTTCTGGGTCTCACCATGTTCAGATCCTTCCTGATAGTGAGTAGCTATTGCTTTGGCTAGAATGAGAACAAAGTGGAAATAAAACTTGTCTGTAGAATTGACATATCTGTATTTGAGGCTAGTTATATGACTCAAACTATTACATTTTTAAATTCTGACATGACCTGGAAAGCATTTCCCCATCAAAAACATTAGATTATGAAATACCTTCAAAAGCCTCCTTAATTCACAACATAATAGAAATAGTGCAGTTTGAATGAGACATATTTTGGTATCTGTAACCATTTTTTACCACCAATTTTTAAATTCTCCTTAAAAATATGTTCTAATGGGGCGCCTGGGTGGCGCAGTTGTTAAGCGTCTGCCTTTGGCTCAGGGCGTGATCCCGGTGTTCTGGGATCGAGCCCCACATCAGGCTTCATTGGTAGGAGCCTGCTTCTTCCTCTCCCACTCCCCCTGCTTGTGTTCCCTCTCTCGCTGGCTGTCTCTGTCTGTCAAATAAATAAATAAAATCTTAAAAAAAAAAAAGCATTTAAAAAAATATATGTTCTAAGATAACTGACTTAGGAACTTTGAGTACACCCCTATCTATAAAGTTCAGGGCTGCACACTGATATCCATTCAGTTTTTAAATGCTTTCTTAAGAGAAATTAATTTCATAAAAACTATGATTATGAATATACATTTCAAATTTATGTCTCTTATGAAGATTGTGAACTCATTGAGGAGGTGGGAACTATGTTTTCTTTTTCCTTTTGTAAGCAGATAATCATTGAGCCCTTCTGTGTGTCATGTACCATTTTAGATGGTAAACAGAAAAAGCCCTTGCCCCTTAAGGCTTATAGTCTCATGGGATAATAGACAACCAGTGAACAAATATTTAATATTTAATGTCAGGAGATAAGTAAAACAATGAAGAAAAATAAGGCAGGGGAAGAGAGGTGCCATTTTAGTTAGAGTAGTCAAGGAAGGCCTTTATGAAGTAAAGGAGTGTGCCATGAGAGGATCTGAAGAAAACTCAGTCCAGGGAGAGGGAACAGCAAATGCAAAGGCATGTGTGACAGGGCATTGAAAAAAAGTAAAATCTGAAAACAACCACTTGAAAAGAACTTTGTAAATTCTTATTCAGATACATTGCAAGTAAATAGATTTTAAAACGTATCCTAAATATGTTGTAAAAGTGAATTCAGGTTTTTAAGAATGGCCATCATTTATCTTCTGGCTTGCGATAGTTAATTTCTTAGAGTCCAGAAAGATTTTAGATTGCCAGGTGTTTTAAACAACCTTTAAAGTAGTGTTTGCAAATATATAGATTTACTTTGAGTTTCATCTTTCCTTTTTTATGCTTGTCTAGCAACTTGGTTATCCACTTTACCACTCATAAAGCACTTCTTTTACAAGTCCCTCAATGTATAACCTCAAAGAAGTAGGTTGAACTTTACTAAAAATAATAGCTTGGGGCACCTGGCTGGCTCAGCTGGTAGAGCTTGCAACTCTTGATCTCGGGGTTGTAAGTTCGGGCCCCACATTAGGGATATGGCTTACGTAAAAATAAAATCTTTTTAAAAAATAGCAACTTAACATTTGTCAAAACTTTATAACATCATAATTTACATTAGTTCATTGGATCCTCAGACACATCCCAACCTGGCCCACACAACCCTGAACTATTTTGGCCTTGAATTGATTGTTCACTAAAATGAAACATTTTGATCGTTGAATTAAGAGATCTGCATTTTAAGTTAGGAATGGGTTATGTTAGCTAAAGGTAAATGAAATTAGTGTGTCCATTAATAGAGATATAAAGGTACCTTTTTAGAACTTTAAGTATTTGTCATTAAGCTCGAGGAGTAGTCACCAGTATTCGTGACGATTATCAACAGTTTCCTTAGAAATTCTTTTAAAAAGAACTGTGTAGTCTGTGGAAGACATCTTTGGGTTTAGTCCATTTTGATACTTAAAAGAAAAATAATGTCTGTCTGTTGATAATAGTTTTTGGCTTTTTTTCTTGTTTTAAATGATGTTTCAAAAGATTTTTCGCAAAGAGCATTTCTGGATGTCTGAAACATGAAAGTAACTAGTATTTTTCATACATAATTTATATTTAAAATTGTTGCCTTAAATGGTGCCATTTTTCTTTTGTCTCTTACCCCTACCATCCCATTAAGTGACATTGACTTAGCTTTTCCTGTACCAAACCAAAAGACATACATGGCAAACCATCATTTATTATTGAGCTCCTACTATGTGGCAGGCACCCTTTTGAGCTTAGAAATTGGTAAGATGTTAATAGAATAGATGAGACATAGGAAAATTTTGTGAATATTTCTGAAGCATAGATAGTGTCGTGCCTGTTTTATAGATAGGGCAGTTGGAGGGATTGTAGAACACGCCCACGTTCTTGTAGCAGGCAGGTATTAGGAATAAACCCATTTGACTTGAATGTTTATGCCTGTTCCACACATGACAGAACAAGATATATTTGTGATTCTTCACATATCTTTGAAAGTATTGCTTTAATTAACTTGAGCATTCTGTTATGTTTTATCTCAGAAAATACCATCTCTACCAAATTGTTTAGTGTTAATTAAAAGAGATACTTGTCAAGGTGACAACTGTGTATCTTTCTTAGGATAATAAGCTTTAGCTGTTGGTGTTTTTGTCTTGCCTTATCATTTTATTATATTAATTATGTAATAATGTTACAGCAGTATATTTTAGCACCCTCTGTATCAACCATTTTTAAACATATACCATATATAAAAATTTTGTTAGAGAAAATACAATGGCTCTTACTGAAAGTAAAACTAAAAATTACATCAAGTTGCCATGTCTAAAATAGTAGTACAGAATAGACCCCAGAAAACATAGCTATAACCACAGATCATTAAATATATATATATATATATATTTAATATATATATATATATTAAAATGGTAAGCAGAATTTGCCCCCCCCCCAGCATACCATACAATTTGTTAATAATTCTACACTGCTAGGGGTGAAGGAATTGATGTTTAAATGAACAGGGGAGTGAAAGAATATCATGAATTAGAATAACAACAAATTCATGTGTCTAAAATGTTGTATTAGTTGTAGTCAGCGTCAAGTAACACTTAACTGACCATTTAACTATATTCCAGTTACATTTAAGACTCCCAAAAACCTTATAAAATCGTTACCATCATTATTTTAAGGAAAGCAAAGCAAGTAAAGAGCGCTTGAGGAACTCGGCCAAGCTTGCATAGCCAGTCAGTGGTGCCAAAATTCAAACCTAAGCAGTTTATTATCTCCAGAGCCCATGACCTTTACTGCTATGCCATAGTATTTCAGCATTGGGCCATTGGTGGTGGGAAAGGTAGACAAGGCCTGAGCAATAGGTCATATACTAGCTACATTTACTATCACTATAAATTTCATTTAGATAAGGTTTTGTTGTTATTAAACAGTTAATGCACTGTGAAATTTGAAGCTAAAAATTCACTATAACCTGATTAGAGAATGCCAACTGAAGGTAATATAAAAATTGTTGCCTAAACTGTATTTTAATTTTCATGAATTTGTCATTGAAAACTATATTCCAAACATGTGGCAATTTAATAGCCCTTTATAGGGACAATAGTTAAAGTAGTTTATATATTTTCACATAGAAAAATACATATTATCGATCATTTTTTAAGATAAGTACTTTCTTGGGGCGCCTGGGTGGCTCAGTCGTTAAGCGTCTGCCTTCGGCTCTGGGCGTGATCCTGGTGTTCTGGACTCCTCCTCTATGGGCTCCTCCACTATGAGCCTGCTTCTTCCTCTCCCACTCCCCCTGCTTGTGTTCCCTCTCTCGCTGGCTGTCTCTCTCTGTCAAATAAATAAAATCTTAAAAAAAAAAAAAAAGAGAAAAAAAAAAGATAAGTACTTTCTTCTACCACTTGGTTGTTTTGTATGTGTGTGTGTTTTTAACCACATAGTAATTTGTTCTATTCTTTGTGTTTTCAGTAACTTGGAATTTTTTTAAAACCTTCTTGAAAGTGGGAATCGTACATGTGTATGCATGTGTGCATATCTTTAATAGATGAAGTACAGATAGATAATGTGTATAATATTCTGCTTAAATTCTACATTCATGCATAGCAGCATAATGGAAAGAACATACATGCATATGTCTTGGGCAAAATACTGACTACCATTTGTTGAGCATGTGTTATATGCTGGACTTTGGGGCACTTACATAGTATGTTCTCTCTCTCCCTCTCTTTTTAAGATTTTATTTATTTAAGATGGAGAGCATGAAAGCATATGCACACACAAGCTGGGAGAGGCGCAAAGGGAGAGGGAGAAGCAGACTCCCCGCCAAGCAGGGAGCCTGACGTGGGGCTTGATCCTAGGACCCCAGGATCATGACCTGAGCCGAAGGCAGACGTTTCACTGACTGAGCCACCCAGGTGCCCCCATAATATATTCTCTTATTTGGATTAACCCTCATAACAACCCTGAAAGGCAAATAATTACCTATTTACTTAGAGAAGTATAAAGTGAGAAACCTAGTTAAACATTTTAAAGACATCTTTTATCTTGAGCTCGTGAGAAAAAGTATAAAACATTTTATTGCATTTAGAGCAAGTCTTTCATGGAACAAGAATTGCACAGGGTTGTTTTTTTTTTTTTTTTTTAGTTGCATGCTAGCAAAAATTGCACAGAAACCCATACAGCTAGAAGATCAGAAATAAAAGAAATATAAATAAATAAATAAATAAATAAATAGTCAAGCTATGACAAAGGAGGCAAGAATATATAATGGGTAAAAGTCTCTTCAATAGATGGTTCTGGGAAAACAGCTACATGCAAAAGAATGAAACTGGACCACTTTCTTACACCATAAAACTTCTGGAAGAAAACAGACAGTAATTTCTTTGACATAGGGTGTATAAACATTTTTCTAGATATGTTTCCTCAAACAAAGGAAATAAAAGGAAAAATAAGCTATTGGGGTCTACACCAGAATAAAAAGCTTTTGCACAGCAAAGGCAACCACCAACAAAACAAAAAGGCAGCCTACTGAATGGGAGAATATATTTGCAAATGATATATTTTATAAGGGGTTAATGTCCAAGATATATAAAGAACTTATACAACTCAATACAAAAAAAACCCCCAAAAAACGAAAACCACAACCCTAACAATCCAATTAAAAAATGGGCAGAGGACCTGAATAGACGTTTTTCCAAAGAAGACATATAGATGGCCAGCAGACACATGGCAAGATGCTCAACATCACTGATCAGGGAAACGCAAATCAAAACCACAGTGAGATGTCACCTCACATTTGTCAGATTAGCTAAAATCAAGAAGACAAGAAACAACAAATGTTGGCAAGGATGTGGCGAAAAAGGAACCTTCATGCACTGTTGGCGGGAATATAAATTGGTAGAGCCCCTGTGGAAAATAATGTCCAGTAATTCCACTACTGGCTGTTTACCCAGGGAAAACGAAAACACTAACTTGAAAGGATATATGCACCCCATATTTATTTGCCATAGCCAAGACATGGAAGCAGCCCCAAATATCCATCTCTAGATGAATGGATAAAGAAGATGTGGTATGTGTATATCTATATATATACACATATACACCACTATATATATATATATAGCGGAATATTACATGGCCATAAAAAGAATGAAATCTTGCCATTTGCAACAACATGGGTGGATCTAGAGGGTATAGTGCTAAGTAAAAGCAGTCAGTCAGAAAAAGACAAATGTGATTTCACTCATATGTGGAATTTTAAGAAATAAATGAACAAAGAAAAAAAGACAAAAAAAAAAAGACCACTTAAATACAGAGAATAAACTGGTGGTTGCCAGGGGGAAGTGGGTGGTAAGATGGGTGAAATAGAGAAAGTGAATTAAGAGTACACTTACCTTGATGAGCACTGAGGAATGTATAGAATTATTGAATCATTATATTTTACACCCGAAACTAATATAACACTGTATGTTAATTATACCTGAATTGTTTTTAAAAGATAGCAATTTCCATTTTGTTTTATTTCTCCTAAATATACATATTTTTGGTTTTTATAATATTGTAGTGTTCTATCTTCTAAAATTTACAAGGATATGGTCACCTATATTTTTCCTTCTTTTCACTGTACTTTCGTTTCTTCTCTCCTTCCCTCAACACGCCCCCTCCCAAATTTTTAGGATCCAGTTAAAAATTTGTTTAGACATAGAACCAGACTTCATGTTTGGTGAGATTTTACTGTTTTGTGAATGGTCCAGACTTTTTTTTTTTAATTTTATTTATTCATTTGAGAGACAGAGAGCACAAGCAAGGGGAGAGGCAGATGGAAAGGGAGAAGCATATTGCCTGCTGAGCTGGGAGTCTGACATGGGGCTCCATTCCAGGACCTGGAGATCATGACCAAAGCCAGAGGTAGGCGCTTAACCATTGGAGTTACCCAGGCGCCTCTCCTCAAGACTTTTAAATGGAACAGCAGCATTTAGAAAATCTTGCTGTGTTTTTCTTTTTGTTAATCAAGGCTTACCCCTATACCTTTCCAACTCCATCCAAATGGATTTTCCCTAGTCCTATCAGCAGGTATACTATAACACTTAAGTATATAACTAAGAAAATTGATGGTTTACAACACAGTTCATAGATGTTAAGTTAAAAAAGAAAAATCCAGGGACACCTGGGTGGCTCTGTCCATTAAGAGTCCAACTCTTGATTTCAGCTCTGGTCATTGATCTCAGGGTAGTAGAATTGAGCCCTGTCTTGGGCTCCACACTGGGCATGGAGCCTGCTTAAGATTCTCTCTCTCCATCTCCCTCTGCCTCTCCCCCCTAAAAAACACCCACAAAAAATGTTTCTGGTTTGTTTTTTTTGTTTTTTTTTTTTGGAAGTGAAAACAGAGTTTATTGGAGATAAATACATTGAGATATGGACAGTGTCCAGGAGACTCAGAAAGGAAAAGAGCATGAGTCTCATCTATGCTTGGGGTCTGGGTTTTTTTTTGTTTTTTGTTTTTTTTTAAGATTTATTTATTTATTTATTTGACAGAGAGAGAGCCAGCGAGAGAGGGAACACAAGCAGGGGAGTGGGAGAGGAAAAGGTAGGCTCCTAGCGGAGAAGCCTGATGTGGGGCTCGATCCCAGAACACTGGGATCACGCTCTGAGCTGAAGGCAGACGCTTAATGACTGAGCCACCCAGGTGCCCCAGGGGCCTGGGGTTTTTACTGGTGATTGTGGTCTGGTGCGTATGTCCCCTTAGACAACCAGGAACTGGTCAGAACAAGGAGTGGGTCTAGGTGTCCTTCATGAGTCATTCATTCCCTGAAGTCAGGGGTCTTGGAGAATGTTTGCCTGGTCACTGGGATGTTATCTGTCATGCTGGAAGACTCCAAAGATATCATTATCTCTTTGTCCCTTACAAGGAGGACATAGGCTGTTTGTGTTACAAGACATGTGTACAGTGGGGTGGGGAGATTTGGCCTGAAGTAAAATTCTATGATGTGAGAGACATTCCACACAAACTAATCTATACAATCTCCAAGTAAGAGTCAGAAAAAAACCACTGAAGTGGCTTAGTTAGTGTGGATTAGTTTGCATGGAATGTTTCTCACATGGTAGAATTTTACTTCATGCCAAATCCGAGATAGAGACTGAAGAGGAAAAAAAGAGACCAAGAGAGGGAATATGGAGAATATTGACCTTTTGTTTCCTTTCTCATGTTCAGAGGTAAACATCTTAGTTGTCTAGATCTCTGGAAATGAGTACTTTTAAAAGCCTTTAAATGTTACTAGAATACATTGTTGAAGTCATATCTGGTTAGTTTTCTGATTAAGTATAATTAATTATGTTTCTATAATTGCACATTCTATAATTACGGGGTATGATGGGACATTGTTTTACATCTATTATTAAGTGAAATTTGTATGGGTGGCCAAGTATGGTTTTTAATGTGACTTGGTATTACTTAGACATTTTGGATATATAGTTTAAAGACTACCAGATTAGACTGGGATATTCTGTCAGCTTTGTAATCTTGGAAAACTGAAACAAAAGAAAAAGCAATGCCTATTAAGCATCCTTAACCATAAGCAGGGGAAGGTATGTGTGTGTGGCTTAGCTAATAATAATGACTTTCTTACTATGTGTCACTTAAAGAATTTTTTTCTGTGAAATATTTAATAGCTATACATTTGCTGTTTTATAGTTATTTCAGTGCCCTGTTGACATCAAGGGCTACTGATTGTTGTATTAGTAGTTCTTGACAAATAGAAATTATTTGATATGCTAAGCCATTTCTGACAGAAGATATAAAGTTTTGACAAACATGTATGGCACAGCAAGTGTCCAATTCTAAAGAGCAAAATAAATGCAAACCACCATTATGGTGAACACAAACAGCCTGAAAGCAAGTTATCAGTAAGCAAATAATTGTTGAACTGTTATGAATGGAATAGGATGTTGAAATAGGGCATGATTGGCTGATGTTACATATGTCCTTGATTACCTTCCTTGTGCTTTTATCCTAATAAGTGACATTCTTTGTATTCCCTTGGATGGCTAGACAGTCTGACACTGAAGAAGAATAAATATTGCATGTGGTACACATTAAGCTGTCATCCAAGACAGCATTTATAAAAAGTAACTGCAGAAATTCATAAGAAATTCTGCACTGCTACAGTTTCCTGGCTCCAGTCATAATTGTCAAAGTTCTTGACACATTCAGGTCTTCAGAAATGATTTAGGTTTACAATGGCTTGGTGTATGAATAATTATTAGGATTTGTGTTCTCATATTGCCTTAAGATGTTAATGTTAGTTACCAAATGTTATATTTTACAATAATTTTTTATTTTTAAAAATGATTCTTCATTGGTAATAGTAACATGTCTCCCATCTTATGGTCTTTCATAAATGGATTTTAGACCATTCATGTATTTGAAAGGAAGAACAGGAGTTTTTTAAATTCTTAGTTTATCCTTAACCTGTTGGAAAATATAACTTACTTGTATTTAGTGCTACCAAACAACTCTGACAATAAATATTTTTATTTTTCTTCTCCAGCAGCACTGGTAAGCCTTGAAATGGTCCAAATGAATACCATTTTAAGACTTTTTCCAAAAACAACCAAATCACTACTTGATGTTTCATTTTAAAATATTGGATGATTTTATTCAGGTACTTTTATATATTAATATAGTTCTTTGAGGTAGGGCAGTGTTTTATTTGTTCTAGTCACTGTTAACCTCTTAAAATTTCTTTTTGGTGGAGGATGGGTAGAGGACATAATATTGTACTAAAATAAGCACACCCAAATAAGAGGTAAATTATGGACGCAAATTTAGCGAACATTTCTAAAGCCCCTGTTTCTTTTCCTTATCTAAAATACTTCTGTCATCCTACTTATGTGGTATGCCACATAACTGAAGGATACCAAAAAATTTTTTTTTCTTTTTTATATTTCTGTAACCTGACACTATTATTCTAAGGCATTTAAAATTAAGTAATTAGTATTCCCTTTTTATAATCTAATCAAGAATATAACGTATTCTATCAGCTGATTACTAGGAAAATGTGATTAAGTATCAGAATGATTTATGATCCAACACAAATACAAAAATAAAATACAGCGTTGAGTTCTAAATTACGAGCTGTGTTTCAGGGATGGCAGGAGGTCAGTCAGAGTTTCTGTGACAACAGTATTTTGTGTTAGTTTTAAAATTATATAATATTAATTGAGGAAATGTTTTTAGGGTATTCTCTTTACTTTGAAATCTTAGCCATCCATTTGGATTGAAGGAACTTTTCTCCAGGTATAACACTGCCCGAATGTTTCCTATAGCTTTTAACTCTCTAGGCCACTACAGAGCACAAAATATTTGCCCAACTGGTAAATTGAACTGTAAGTCCCACTGTGGGAAATTGCTTTGCTGTGCTCCAAACAGCAGTTATCTTAGTAATTGTACCTGAATTCTTTGTGGCTAATAGAGCGTAGACGTCCATTTTACAAACAAAATTATTTCTCTTAAATACTTTAAATTATAAATCCCTCAAATAAAATGTGAATCAGCAGAGTATAGTGAGACATTAAACTGCATCATTTTTAATTGTCAGCGCAGAAGAGTGAAATTCTTTTTTCCTTCCAGTGTAAAACTGTTCATATCCGACATTTCACATTCTAAACTGGAGCTCCCAACAAGGAGCTTATCAGAGTAAATTGTCTAGTCCATCCCCTTCCTCACTCAAAACCTAATGACCCTTTATCATCATGGTTTAGATTGCTGGACACAGATGTGAGAAAATACAAGTAATCTACAGGTAACTACAGTTGCTGCACTGATGTTCTCAGAGAACTGACTGCTGGGAAGATAAAGAGCTTCCCACAGAGTCTGTGACTCTCTGGCAGCAAAGCACATCATGAGCTCATACATGAAGTTTTATTTGCTGAAGATTCACAATAAGATGCATTAGAACATTCAGCAGGGACTCTTTTTAGATGAGCACAGAAATTCTGGAGGATTATTAGTTGATGCACCAGTGCATAGCATCACACTAAATTTTTTTGAAGTTCAACAATATTAATTTTTTGTGTAGACATCAAAGACCACAGCTACAATGCAGCATTAATATCCAACTTCTTGATATTTATGTGATCTACTACAGACCCTCCTCTCTTTCTCTTCACAAAAGGCTGATCTTCTTGCTGAAAAACAGTTTGGTTAAGATTTTCAGTGTGAAAACAAAACAGCGATTTTTCAAACTTTAGTATGAAATTGAATTTCAAAGGACTTGTTTATTGGCCAGGTGCTCTGCTTTTGTTAGCTACTGAGATTGTGATCAGTGAGGTAAACTCATTTATCTATTTGCATGCAGTTGAGTAATTTACCATGAAAAGAATGATCTGGTTTTTTGTTTTTTTTTTTTTTGGATAAAGGTACTGCACCTGTAGCTTAGTTTTATAATTGTTAGTTTGACTATTATTTGCAGTGATCATAGTTTCATACAGCTTTAGAAAACTACAATGCAAAAAAATGCTTAATCTTTTTTGTGTATGCAATGTTTTGCTTGTAGTCATTGAATTTGGTTTAAGTTTACTAGATTGGGGTGAATCAATATGAATTAGACTGCCTGAACTTCAGGTGTGTGTTTCTTTTTAAAAATAATTTGCTTGTCATATTTTTCTAAAAGCTAATTAATTTTGTTTTTGTAAAAACTACCAACTACTGGATTAGGAATAGTCATATTATGTTATATGTCAAAATGAATTACAGTCCTCAAATCATTTTTAGAAATTACCATTTTCGTAGCTGAAAGATAAAGATGATTTTCAGCAACCAGTATTAGTTAAGCAGTTCACAGCCAACAAAAAGAGTAGTGAGGTATTTGCTTCATTCTTATATGATTGTATGGGTTATGTACCTAACTGCTCTTCTTTATGGGAATATTGAAATGCTCAGAAAATTAGAGGAGATGTTTGTTAAGTCTTTTTGGCTAAGTCCCTGCTCATTTTTGCTTTGAAAATATTTTAATGTTGTACTTTTAAAAATAAGTTTTTCCAAGTAGAGCACCAAAATTACATCAAATATACCTGCGATCTCAAGTAGTTAATTTAATTTTAAGTTTCTGGTTTAGAAGAACCAGTGAACAAAGTAAATATCATACCAGAAAACAGAAAAGACTAATTGTCTATAAGCACTCTAGTCATTGTAATTCCTATTATTCTTCTAATAGCAATTAGTACCACTCTTTTTGGAGGTTTGTATCAATAAAGATTTTTAGTTTACACTGATATATTTGAAATATTCATAGTAGCATGGCATAGATTAATCTAAAAAATAGAACATTGAAGAATTGTTTGAGGCAGTATTTTGCATTAATTCTGGTTTTAGTTTGCTGTAAGATCTAAAGAAAAAACTGTACTTGTTTCCATTTAGCAGCAAATAGGAAACACAGAACTCAAAATTCTACAAAGCACATTTTCCTTACCCTCTTTGTGTTTAAAAAGAAAGAAACCAGAGGAGCATGTGCAGTATGAGATTGTTTTGCATTTTTGTTTTTACATCACCAGATTAAGTATAATGAAACCCATCTGCAAATTATAGGAACTGCTCATTGGTTTTTGTCAAGGACTGTAGTATGGTTTTTCCCCTTCTTCTACAGTTTTTTTTTAAATTTCAACAAGATATACAGAAAATTAAAAACCTTGTCTGTTATAAAGTTTTGTTTGAGCTTTTTAAACTGAGTGATTAGCAGAAATAATGACCCTGTCAGCCTTAATCACATTAAAATGTGGTTAACATCATTTAATTTTTTCCACTTAATATGCAAAAATTTCCAGTAGATTTGCAGTGAAGGCCATTGAAATTCCATTAGAACAAGAATAAAAATTTCAGGCATCATTTATTCAGAGAAGGAATAAAGGTCTCGATTGAGAACTGCTGAATCTTTCTATTAGAGACACTATGAATCATTACATTGAATGTACCGTACATTTCGATAGACCTGTGTCTGGCTTTTTAAATGGTTGAAAACCATGTTTTCTCTCTTTTTCATAAGGAGAAATAAACTAGAATTGCGTAATTTTATAAATATCTGAAAGATTACCGAATGTTTTATTTTGTACTACTTCAGTCTGTTTAAATTTTGAGTAGGAAGTTATTTATGTCTGAAAAACAAGATAATGGAAGAATTATTTTAACATGGAACAAACTGCATAGCCAACCCAGAGAATGGACAGGTTGTGTCTTAAACAGTTGTTTTGGTATATGCTAAGTAAGAAATTTAGAATTAAGAATCAAATGACACCAACTCTTTCCCAAAGTTCATAGCTTGTCATTTGTCAAGCTTCAACTGATATGTTATGCTGCATTAGCTATGTATGAATTAGAACCGAAGAACACTCTGGTTTCTATTAGTGTTTATCCTTTTATGCTCATTTTTGATATTTATTTGTTGTGATGTATTCATAGAATAAAAAAGTAAGAAAAGCTTAATTTTGTTTTAAGCAATTAAGAAATGCCTACCATTTTTACTTTCTTTGGCATGTTTGCATTTGCCAGTATCCTGTAAAACTTACATTGTATGGAATGTTTCTCCCCCATTTAAAAAAAAAAAAAGAAAGAAAGACTGTTACTGTATATACCTGATAAGCGGAAATGGTTTTCTGGAACCATTCCTATCTCGCGGGTAATTAAGTAATTATATAGTGGTGTGTGTGTGTGTGTGTGTGTGTGTGTGTGTGTTTTAATTTGTATTTTGTTCCCAAACCATATGAACCCATTATATAATTGCACTGTGTATACTTTGTAGTGAAAATACCATTGGAAAATTCATCAGGGAAAGTGTTCCATGTGTGCTACTCAGAGTATATGAATTTCTCCTTCCTCTTATGTTTCTATGTCTGCAGAAATGTGAGAACATTTAATTGTCAGCCCTCCTTATTCACCACATCCCTAGCCCCCACCATGGTTGGCCCCTGTGGCCTCCTCAGAAATACCTTCCCTGACTACTCTGTCTAGAGTTATCTCCCAGACTCCCTTTTGTTCACAGCATCGTGTGTATTTACTTCAGAGCACTTATCACAAGATATATAATCTTGCTTATTTGTCTTTCTGTCTCATGAGAATTTAAATTCCAGGAGAATAAGGACCATGTCTGTATTTTCTGCATTTTGTATCTCCAGTGCTTGCCCTCAACTCAGTAAGTACTGTGGACCGATTTAATAGCTGGCTGGATGAAATCAGTTGAATGTATCCCTTATGTTTCAACACTGACTTTTAGTCCTCATTGATAGAAGTATCTAGATCAGTGGAAGTCCTTCTGTTCTAGTTAGATACATCTAAGGTTTAGCGTACAGGTATAGCACACAGGTGGATGAACTCTCTATCCCAGGGGCAGCAATGTTCTGTGGTATGTGTTACGTGGTAAGTATTTCCAGTTTTGAGGACCACACAGTCTCTTGTAGCTACTCACCTTTGCTGTTAGACTGTGAAGGCAGCCTTGGACAGTATGTAAATAAATGGGCATGCCAGTGTCGATAAAACTTCACTTATGGACACTGAAATTTGGATTTCATATAATTTCACTGTCACAAAATATTCTTCCTTTTTTTTTTTCATTTTTGAGAAATCATTTTAAAATGTAAAAACTGGGGAGCCTGGCTGGCTCAATTGGTAGAGCATGCGACTCTTGATCTCAGTGTTAGGTGTAATGATTACTTAAAAATAAAATCGTTTAAAAAAATGTAAAAGCTGGTCTGAACTTGCAGGCCTTACAAAAATGTACGGTAACTTGCTGACCCCTGGTCTACGTACTTAGCCAAAGACAACCTTTTAGTTGTGCACATATATCTCCATTCATCTACATCTCCTCTTTCTCTCTCTCCTGTATCATCAGTTTCCCCCCCACCCCCCCATAGATGTTTCCTTTCAGTATATTAGCTTGCTTTTATGTCTCCAGTCTTTAGAACAACTTATTTTGGCCCCACATTCCTTTTACACTACAGCCTTTTCTCTTCTTCCTCCTTAAAAAAGCTATGTACGTAGTAAATGAAATTACACATGTAAGATGCCTGCCAATTTCTCCTTTCCTTTTAAAAGAAATGCAGTTTGGGGGCACCTGGGTGGCTCAGTCACTAAGTGTCTAACTCTTGATCTCAGCTCAGGTCTTGATCTCAGTCAGGGTCGTGAGTTCAAGCCCTGCATTATGCTCCACACTGGGTGTGGAGCCTATTTTAAAAATAATAATAATAATAATAATAATGAAACAAGAAGAAACTAGAGAGGGAGACAGACTGTAAAAGACTCTTAATCTTAGGAAACAAACAAGGTTGCTAGAGGGGAGGGGGTGGGGGGATGGGATGACTGGTGATCCTCATTGGGGAGGATATGTGTTGTAACGAACACTAGGTATTATATAAGACTGATGAATCACAGATCTGTACCCCTGAAACAAATAATACATTATATGTTAATTAATTGAATTTAAATTAAAATAATAATAAGTGAATGAATGAATAAAATAAAAATAAATGAAATTTTATAGTAGTATTTTTGTATTACTTCATTTGCAGATTTCTCTTATTTAAAGGGAAACTAATATGGAAAATATATTCTGAATAATATTTTCTTCAATGCGATATGACCCTCATGTTGTTGGGGGGGGTCTATAATAAATGAAAGTATGCATGTACCTGTCTCTGTCTTTTTGTCTCTGACCCTACCAGAATAAATTTTCTTTAGAAACTTGATGACATTCTCTTCTGCTTGGGTTTTGGGCGACAGGTATATTAGCCTTTCACTTCTAGTCTCTTTACTGATTTTCTCTGTGCTTGGCCATGACTCTTCTCTTCCCTAGGGATAGTAATTGAAGACTCTTTTTCACTTTCCCTCTGTGCTTATACCTTTGACTCTAACTTATATGTGCAGGTGGTTCTCAAACTTCAGTGTGCAGCAGAATCATCTGCAGGATTTATTAAAACACAGATTGCTGGGGTGCCTGGGTAGCTCAGTCAGTAAAGTGTCTGCCTTCGGCTCAGGTCATGATCTCAGGGTCCTGGAGTCAGATTCCTGCTCAGTGGGGAGTCTGCTTCTCCCTCTGCCCACCCCCCAGCTTGTGCTCTTTTTCTTGCTCTCTCTCTCTCAAAAAAAATAAAGTCTTTAAACACACACACACACACACACACACACACACACACACACACAGAGCAACACAGATTGCAGGCCCCACTATGGGAGTTTCTGAGTCAGTAGGTCTGGGATGGGGTCTGAGATCTGTCAGGTCCAAGAAGATCCCAGGTGATGCTGATGCTGCTGGTATGTGGATGTTGTGTTGAGAAGTGCTCCTCTCTGCTAATGATTTGCAAATCAGCAGCCTTAGTTTCTCCTCTTAGCCCTTTTCAAGTTTCATTACTATTGACTCTCAACAAGCAGTCTCCACTTGGCTTATTCCATTATCATTATTAAGCTTTATATATATAAAACTAAACTCCTTATTTTTTCCTGTAATACATCCACAGTGGAATCTACTTTTAACTTTCCTCTTGGTTAGTAATACTAGCACCCTCTGAATCTTAAGTTCTTCAAATAATTTTAACATATCTTCTTTCATATACCATATTCAATTAATCATAGGTTCCATTTTTTTTCCTTCTAAATCTGGCCCTTATTCATCCTTTTCTCTTCAGTTACACTGCTCATCAACCAGGACGAAAACCTCATCACCTCATTTTTCAGTTAGGTGACAGCCTCCTACCTTATCAGCCTTGACACTTTAGCTTCTTTTCATCTGCAGAGCATTCTGATTTGCCTTAAGCAGATCACTGTGCCATTTTCTCATTCCATAATCCTTCATTGAAACATAGGAGAGTATTGGGGCGCCTGGGTGTCTCAGTCATTAAGTGTCTGCCTTCGGCTCAGGGGGTGGTCCCAGAGTCCTGGGATCGAGCCCCACATCAGGCTCCCCCACTGGGAGCCTACTTCTTCCTCTCCCACTCTCCCTGCCTTTGTTCCTTCTCTCGCTGGCTATTTCTCTCTCTGTCAAATAAGTAAATAAAATCTTTAAAAAGAAAAGAAAAAGAAACATAGGAGAGTATCTTCACAACTTGGTATAGCCAAAGATCTCTTAGATGCGATACAGAAAACACTAACAATAGGGGTGCCTGGGTGGCTCAGTCATTAAGTGTCTGTCTTTGGCTCAGGGCGTGATCCCAGGGTCCTGGGATCGAGCCCCGCGTCAGGCTCCCTGCTCCACTGGGAGCCTGCTTCTTCCTCTCACTCCACCTGCCTATGTTCCCCCTCTCGCTGGCTGTCTCTCTCTCTTTCTGTGTCAAATAAATAAATAAAATCTTAAAAAAAAAAGAAAACACTAACAATAAAAGAAAAAATTGGACTTCATCATAATGAATAACTTCTCTTCATCAAAAAACATTGCTAAGAAAGTGAATAGACTAGCCACAGACTAAAGAAGAAATATATTTACTACACATATATCTGACCAAGGACTTATGTACTTAAAATTTCTATAAATAAATAATGCTGTGACCAATTACCCAATTTTAAAAATGGACAAAAGACTCAAACATACACTTTACAAAAGAAGATACATGAATAAACATGAAAGTAGGTACTTAGCATCTTTAAGTCATCAGGGAAAGGCAATTTAAAAAACCACCACCAAATGTGGACAAAGAAGTGGAACACATTTGTCATGTATTACTGATGGGAAGATAAAATGGTACAACCACTTTGGAAAATTGGCAGTTTCACATAAGTTAAGCATACATCTACCCTGTGATCCTGTAATTCCTAAAAGAAATGAAAATATATGCTCATATGTTACAAATGTTTTTGTTACACAAAATAATAGCAGCCTTATTGGTAATAGCCTAAAACTGGAAGCAACTTACATGTCTGTCAGTAGGAGAATGGATAATTAAATTGTGACGTATTTGTACTGTGGGAGTCATACACCTCACCAATAAAATACCACAGAGCAACACGGTGAGGCAGGAGTGGGATTGGCTGGAAAGGATCATTAAGGGAACTTTTCTGGAGAAATAAAAATCTCTTTATCTTTGTTGAGTTGATGGTTACATGCGGATATAAAGTTTTCAAAATTCATCAAACTGAATATTTAAGATCTGTGCATTTTATTCTTTGTTAATTATACCTGAATAAAAAATAAATTAAAAAAGACCATCAGTGCTTCCTTGTTTCCTATCAGGTGTGTATCAGTATACATAAAAAATACTTAGATCAACCTGGTAAGGCTGACTTGTTAAGCTCTGTGAAGACAAGGACAATGTCTGTCTTCTTTATTACTACCAATCCACTATTTTGCTAGCACATAAGTCAGTATTTGATAAATACTTGTGTGAGTGGATAGTCTTAATGAGCCATGAATATTTTTCTACCTATTTTATAATGCTTATAATTATCATATACCATGCTATTGTATCAATGTACTATATTTTATCCAGATCACTTGTGTTTTCTATTGAGTTTATTTGACCTCTTTTTTAAAAAACTTAAAATTAATAAGGTACAGTGGACATCCTTGCAGCCATTCAAGAAAGTACATTTCCTTAGCCTCAGTCAACACTGTTATTGTTGTTTTAATCTTTACTAATTTGATAGACAAGAAGTGGTATATTATTTTTATTCTTTTGACTACAGTATAAAGATAGGATTTTTTTTAAGACTTATTTATTTGAGAGGGAGAGTGTGTGCAAGTGGGGGAAGGGTCAGAGACAGAGGGAGAGGGAAAGTCTCAAGCAGACTCCCACCGAGCACAGAGCCCCATGACACAGTGCATGATCCCATGACCCTGAGATCATGAACTGACCTGAAATCAAGAGTCGGACACCCAACCAACTGAGCCACCCAGGCGCCCCTAAAGATAGGGTATTTTTAATGACTGCTAGACTATTAGAGAAAAGATTTATCTCCCCTGGAAACAAAATAAAAAGTGGGCTTAAGTCAATTGCATAACATTTAGATTCTCATTTATAATTATTATTTTGATGTATTCTAAGAGCAGAAATCTTAAAGTAAGAGAAACCACTCAAGAATGTGTATTTTATTGTAGTATGTCATTAATTACTTTTGGCAATTTCTTTGAAGGGAATTTATTTAAAACGGTAGATATATGTAGCGGGCAGTGTGTCACTGTGGTAGAGAGAAACTTTTGAAGGGGGAACAGGAGTAAAGGACTAAATGTTTAATCAATTTTGTCTCTCCCAAAATGGCCAGGGAACAGGGAGTGACAAGTCTGAGTAATACTGGTTCAGAAATTGTAGCAGGGTCAAATATGCTTCCTACTGCTTTACCTTAAATCTGTTTCTTGTGTGATATTCGTAGCCCTAAATAATTTTTTGCCCCTTCTTAGAAACTGGAGGAGAATCACTCAGCAATGCTTTTAATGAGTAGCAAACTTGCCATTTTTAATAAGCAGACAGGACAATATAAGGAGGAAAAGAAAAAAAAGAAATACCTTAAATAAATTTTGATGTGGTTAGCCCTTAGACCTGCCTTATCAGAAAATAGCCAGACCATGAGAGACTATGGACTCTGGGAAGCAAATGAGGGCTTCAGAGGAGAGGGAGGTGGGGGATGGGATAGGCTGGTGATGGGTATTAAGGAGGCACGTATTGCATGGTGCACTGGGTGTGATACACAAGTAATGAATCATGGAACTTTACATCAAAAACTAGGGATGTACTGTATGGTAACTAACATATCATAATAAAAAATTTTTATTAAAAAAAAAAAGAAAATAGCCAGACATAGATAAATCCAACACAGTTCTGTTTTGAGAAATTGTGTTCTGAACATTGAGGTATTTTAAAAAGACACAAGTTGTCATTTTTTAAAACTATTTTATATATTTATTTATTTGTTTGTTAGAGAAAGAGAAAGAGAGAGCACAAGCAGGGGGAGCAACAGAGGGAGAGGGAGAAGTAGGTTCCCCACTGAGCAGGGAACCTGATGTGATGCGGGTCTCCATCCCAGGACCCTGGGATCATGACCTGAGCTGAAGGCAGATGATTAACTGAGTGAGCCACCCAGGCGCCCCCACAAGTTGTCATTTTTAACTTTCTAAATAATAATTACGAATATATGTTGAGCACTTACCTTGTGTCAGATACCATGTTGAGCATTTTACGTGCACTTTCTCATTTAATCTTCACACCAGACTTCTGAAGTAGATGCTATTACTATCTCCATTTCTAGGTGAGAAAACAGACTTTAGAGAGGTTCCATGACATGGCTTGGGATTCCTCCTGTCTGGCCCCAGTGCTCTGTAACCATATTCTGTACTGCCTCCCTTAGCAGTACTTTAATTATGAGAGTGCTTTAATCATGAGATTCCTTTCATTGAAATAAATTAACTTTTTTTATTTACAAAAATTCATTTTACACAAAATGTCAGTAAAATAATGGACTCTGGCTTATTTTTACTTATTAGAACAAAGTACAAGCTATGAAACAAATTTTGGTAGATGTGATTCTCCTGTTTTTGGGTAAAAATATTCTATTAAGCCAGTTGGCATACTACTGATAGAGAAGTCACTTCTTTCTCATTTAACATGGTTCTATTTAGCACCTCTGAAAATACATGTTAATAAGAACTTACTTGCTGCGATTGAAGTTTGCGAAAGAGATCTTCCATAGTGCTTCTTGTTTCTCCTGGCCCCGAAATCCCTTTTCTCCATAGATACAGAAACAGAGACTTTGCCTTTTTTTACATCGACTATTTGCCTTGGTTTTGTATCCTTCTGTGTCTGTTCCTTTATGAAATTTACATGTATCCCACATGGTAAACAGAGGATTTAGATAAACAGGATCATGAGGGAATGGTCTCTTTTGTTAGACTATGGAAGCACCCTTCAGAGGCTGAATTAAGAACAACTTCAGGAGAAGGATCCATTTAGGAAAGGCGGTCTGTGCAAATGGATTCTGACATACACACCCATATTTATCTTTCCCTTGGGGGTTTCTTACTTTCTTATTGCCCCACAAAATTCCAGCTCTGTGATGAATAAAAACCCCTTTTCTGTTTCTCCCGTTTTAACTAAATTAACCTGAAAAAAAATGTTATAATTGAAAAGACAATTAAATGTATTAGTTTCTGTTTTTCTGAAATTTCTAGTTTTAATGAGGCCAAAATTTTCCTTTATTGAGATTGTGTACCTCCTCCCCATTTTTGCTGTGTCACATTACTTCCCCTATCATAACACTTATTATGCTTTTTTGTATTTATGTGTTTGCCTTTTTTTCCCTTACACCTTCTACCTCCTTTTTCAAAGTTGCACCCCATCTAGCATAATGCTTATATATTAGTTACCTGATATATATTTTTGCAATAATTGTGCTTGAATCTTTCCCTTTCAGTTATCTCCCTTTCTGTAAAGGACTGGTGAGGCAAGATTTCTTCCTAGAAATACATACCTGGTTTTTAAAAAGAACACTCATTCTTTATTCACAGGTAATCTAATAGTATTTTTAACTCTACAGTAACTATTGAGAATGACCCCCACCGATAAGCGATAGTAAGGTTGGGAACTAAAGTTTAAAGGCCTCTAATGTTCTAGCACTTTAATACTGACATCAACCTGTGAGGATAAGTAGTTATTATTTGTGTTACAGGTGATTAAACCAAGGTTCAGGAACCTTAAATGGCTTTTCCAGGATCTTATAGCTAGTATGCAAGTAAGCTGAAATTTGAGTTGATATTTGCCTTACTCCAGAATTTCTACTTTTTGTATTGATCTCTGATCTCTCTGCAGGAAGGTCAAACATTATAGTATCACAATGTGCAGAATATTAGCACTTTATTTTTCATCTTTAAAATCTCAGTTTAGCTTTTTTAAAAAAAATTTTTAGATAATTAGCATACACAAAATTCTCCCTTTTAAAATACACAATTCAGTGGGTTTTAGTATATTTACAATGTTGTGCCACCATCACCACTAATTCCAGAACATTTCATCACTCCAAAAAGAAACCCTGAGCCTATTAATAGTCATTTCCCCTTGCCTTCTCTACCTAACCCCCGGCAACCACTAACCTATTTTGTCTATCTGGATTTGTCCAATGAGGATATTTCAAATAAATTGAATTTTAGAATATGTGGCCCTTTGTGTATGGTGGCTTTTACTCAGTATGTTTTAAGATTCATCCATGTTGTAGCATATATCAGTACTTCATTTCTTTTTATGTCTGACTTACATTTCATTATATGGATATACAATTTACTATTGCCCATTTTTTAAACCTTTTTTTTAAGTTCTATTTATTTAAGTAATCTTTATACCCCATGTGGGCTCAAACTCACGCCCCCGAGATCAAGAGTCACATGCTTTTCCGACTGAGCCAGCCAGGCAACCCTGTTGTCCATCTTTTAAATTATAACCATTGTAGTGGTTTTGGAATGGTATCTCATTTCCATTTTGATTTGCATTTCTCAATAATTAGTGATATTGAGCATCTTTTCATACACTTGTTGGCCATTTGTGTATCTTTCTGGGAGAAATGTCTGTTCAAATCCTTTGCCCATTTTAAATTGGATTTCTGTCCTTTTATTACTGAGTTGTAAGTTATAATTATTATTGAGTTTTAAAAATATATATTCTGGCTACTAGGCCTTATCAGGTAAATGAGTTCTAATATTTTTTTCTATTTTATGGATCGTTATTTCACTTTCTTGATAGTGTCTATTGGTGTCCAAAATTTTTAATTCTGATAAAGTCTAATTTATTTTTTGTTTGGTTGTCTGTGCCTTACATGTCCTATCTGAGAAGCTATTGCCTAATCCAAGGCCATGAAGATTTCCACATATTTTCTTCTAAGAGTTTTATAGTTCCAACTCTTACATTTAGGTCTTTGGTTCATTTTTATTTTTGTTTGTGGGTGTCCACCTGTCTAAGCACCATTTGTAGATTGTTCTTTCCCCATTGACTCGTTTTGGTACCCTTGTCAAAAATCAGTTGACTATAGGGCATCCTGGGTGGCTCAGTCATTAAGTGTCTGCCTTTGGCTCAGGTCCTGGGATTGAGCCCCACATTGGGCTCCCTGAGCAGTGGGAAGCCTGCTTCTCCCTTTCCCACTCCCCCTGTTTGTGTTCCCTCTCTCGCTATCTCTATGTCAAATAAATAAATAAATAAAATCTTTTCTTAAAAAAAAATCAATTGACTATAACACAAAGTCAGCAACAACAAAAAACAAATAACCCAGTTAAAAATGGACAAAGGGTTTGAATGAACATTTCTCAGAGAAGATATATAAATAGCCAATAAGCACATGAAAAGATGCCAGTAGCACTAATCATTAAAGAAATGCAAATCAAAACTACAATGAGGGGGTACCTGGGTGGCTCAGTCATCAGCATCTGCTTTCCACTCAGGGCGTGATCCCAGGGTCCTGGGATCGAGCCCTGCATCGGGCTCCCTGCTCTGCTGGATGTTGGTAAGGATGTGCAGAAATTATAACCTTGGTGCAATGTTAGTGGGAATGAAAACCAGTATGGAGATTCCTTTAAAAATTAAAAATAAAATTACTGTATAATCCAGCAGTCCCACTTCTTGCTATATATCCCAAAGAATTGAAAGCGGGACTTTGAAGAGATATTTGCATATCCATGTTCATTGCCTCATTGTTCATCATAGTCAAGAGGTAGAAACAACCCAGATGTTCATCAGTAAATTAATGGATAAACAAAATGTGGCATATACATAAAGTGGAAATATTATTAAACCTTTAAAAAGAAGGAAAACCACTGAATTGTTTTGGAAAACCACTGAATTGTTTTGATACCCTTGTCAAACATATAATTGACTAGGAGCACCTGGGTGACTCAGTCGGTTGAGCATCTGGCTCTTGGTTTTGGCTCAGGTCATGATCTCATGGGTTGTGGGATTGAGCCCTGCATTTCAGCAAGGAGTCTGCTTAAAGATTCTCTCCTTCTGCCCCTCCCCCCACTTACACACACTCTCTCTCTCTAAAATAAATATATCTTGGGAAAAAAATTAATTGACTCTAACAAACTCAACATCAAAACCCTCAACCCAATTTAAAAAGGGGAAAGGACTTAAATAAACATTTCGACATATGCTGCAACATGAATAAATACTGAGCACATTATACTAAGTGAAATAAGCCAATCACATAAGACAAAAACTATGTGGTTTTACCTACAGGAAGTGTCTAAAGTAGTCAAATCATAGAAACAGGAGAATGATGGTTGCAAGGGACTGGATTTGGGGGAGAAATAGAAAGGTTTTGTTCAGTGGGTATAAATTTCAGTTTGCAAAATGAAAAAGTTCTGGAGATCGTTACACAGTAGTGTGAATATAGTTAACATTACTGAACTATACATTTAAAAATGGTTAAGATGGTAAATTTTATGGGTTTTTTGCCACAGTTAAAATTTTTTAATCAATTGATTGTAGGTGTAGGGGCTAATTTCTGAACTCTCAATTCTATTGCATTGGTCTCTATGTCTAGCCTTATGCCAATGCCACATAGTCTTGATTACTTGACACATAGTTTTATAGTAAGTTCTGAAATAGGGAATAGTGAATCCTTCAATTTTGGAGGTTTTTTTCAATATTATTTTGGCTATTCTGTTTTGGCTTTCATTTTTCATATGAATTTTAGGATGAGCTTGTCACTTTCTACACAAAAGGCAGCTGGAATTTTCATAGAATGCATCTGTGAATCAATTTGAAGAATATTGCCATCTTTTTTTTTTTTTAAGATTTTATTTATTTATTTGACAGAGAGAGAGACAGCCAGCAAGAGAGGGAACACAAGCAGGGGGAGTGGGAGAGGAAGAAACAGGCTCCCAGTGGAGGAGCCCAATGTGGGGCTCAATCCCAGAGCACCAGGATCATGCCCTGAGCCGAAGGCAGACGCTTAACGACTGTGCCACCCAGGCGCCCCCATCTTTTTTTTTTTTAAGATTTATTTATTTGAGAGAGAAAGTGAGCAAGGACAACCAGGTGTAAGGGGCAGAGGGCAGAGAGAGAAGCAGACACCCTGCTCTGAGCAGGGAGCCCAATCTGGGGCTCGATCCCAGGACCCCGATATCATGACCTGAGCCAAAGGCAGATGCTTAACTGACTGAGCCACTCAGGTGCCCCAAGAATATTGGCATCTTAACAACATTCAGCCTTTCAGTCCATGAGTATGAATGTCTTTCCACTTAATTTAGTCTTTAATTTCTGTCAATGATGCTTTGTAATTTTCTTATACAAGTATACTTCTTTTGTTAAATATGTTCCTATCTCAGGTTAGTTTTTATCATTTACAATACCATTATAAATTTTAGGCCAATATCAAAAAAGACTTGATACTAAAGTTTTCATCATGTTTATAGTACTGTGTTTCTTTGGCACACTACCACTATGACATATGTTTTGCAATTCATGCTCTCTCCCTCCCACCCCCATCTATACCCAGTCTTATTCCAAGCATCTTCTCCTCCACCTTTCCCAAGATATTAAAGGTTTTGTTTGACTTTCTTCATCTTCGTAAGTAGTCTAGATATGGAAGTCTCATTTCTGATGCCATCTACATTCTTAAAAAATTATATTTGTGTTAGTTAAGTCTTGTGACTCTCCCTATAATGTATGTTTTGATTATAGATTGCATCAACCTGATGTCTTCTTCTTTGTACAAAGGTGGAATGAAAGATACTTATCTCAGAGCCCAATGGCCAGAAGTAATCTCGTATCTATAGGATCATAAAATAGGAAGTTTTTTGCAGCTAACTGTTTCACAGTCTCAAGCTACAAATACTGGTTTCATACCTCATGACAACTATAATCACAGGATATTTCTATGTGTAATGTTTAAATCTAGAATGTAGAGATGCAAAAAAAAAGAGAGAGAGAAAGAGATTCAAGAACAGTGGCTATCAAAACAGTGCAAGGTGTTGTAAGGGTTAGGTGCAAATCCCATTTGCAGAGATCACAAATCTAGGTTTTCTTGTAGAGTCCTGGATTCACAGGTGGTCCAGAAACTGTATTTTGAGAAAATTGCTCTGTAGTATCAAAAATGTGCCCTCCTTGGGGAGCCTGGGTGGCACAGCGGTTAGGTGTCTGCCTTCGGCTCAGGGCATGATCCTGGCGTTATGGGATCGAGCTGCACATCAGGCTCCTTCGCTATGAGCCTGCTTCTTCCTCTCCCACTCCCCCTGCTTGTGTTCCCTCTCTCGCTAGCTGTCTCTATCTCTGTCGAATAAATAAATAAAATCTTTAAAAAAAAAAATGTACCTTCCTTGGGACCACTCAGTATGAACACAAGTTGTAACTTAGTAGCTTTGAAGGAGTAAGAAGCATGAGAGTTGGGGAACATCTTAAATTTTGAGGTGCTTTTGGTACATTCACAATAAACCTTGATGGTTTAGACTTGAATTATAGTGGTTGAGGCCACAGGTTTAACATGGGAATGAAAATAACTCCACTATATTGTGAATTTTGTATAGCCTTACCTGAACTAGGTATGCTTCCCCCACGCTCTGTTGGTATGATTTTTCACTTTGCCACTCTAGCTAATAAGCATGCATACTTCCAATGGCCAAGTCACCTATGGTTTACTAATTTCTAAAGGTTGACTGAAAGAACCGTATGTACTTCTGAATGTTCATTTACCTAATCTGTAAATTAACTTTCAACTTAATTCATTCCTATTCATTGATCCACCCAGCATCTAATGAGCATCCGCTTACGCCAGGCACCATTATAAGTGGGAATACTGCAGTGAACAAAATATTTTAAAAGTTCCTTGCCCTAATAACTAGGTAAGTGGATTCACCAGTGCTAGGTGGAAGACCATAAACATTAAGAACATAAGTGCTATGAAAAGTCTATGTGAAGGGATAGAGAATAACAGAAAATAGGAAGAGTTTTTTGTTCCTCTTTTAAAGATGGTGAACTGTAGGCAGCATCTGGGTGGCTCAGTTGGTTTAGCCTCTGACTCTTGGTTTCCATTCAGGTCATGATCTCCAGATTGTGGGATCGAGCCCTGTGTCGGGCTCCTCTCTCAGCAGAGTCTGCTTGTCCCTCTCCCTCTGCTCTCCCCTCCACACACACGTGCGCTCTCTCCCCCCCACCCCCTTCAAATAAACAAATAAAATCTCTTTTTTTAAAGATTTAATTAATTTGTTTATTAGAGAGAGAGAGAAAGACAACAGAACAGGGAGAGCAGCAGAGGGAGGAGCAGGTAGCCCAACGCGGGGCTCGATCCCAGGACCTTGGGATCATGACCTGAGCCAAAGGCAGATGCTTAACTGACTGAGCCACCCAGGAGCCCCATAAATAAAATCTTTAAGTAGAAAGATTGTATCTCTTGTTCAGATTCTGGCATATGCCATAAAATGGTAGTTTGCCATCTGAAACGGATCATCTACTCATGAATTTTAGAGTTGTTAAAAACAACAGAACTTTCTTCTGATGAAATCTGATGTGGAAATTCAACATGTAAGAGTGATGCAGCTGCGGTTGAAATACAAAAGTGAAGGGTCCTCAGCTTCCATGTTCCTTCATCTCTTTCCACCCTTTCCTCTCTTAGCGCCTTGAGAGCTCTGTTAGGGAACCCAGAACATGTGGAAAACCACTCATCAGTTTGCAGATGAGTCAGTTAAAGCTAAGAGTCCTTAAGTAGCTGCCCGCAGTCACTTAGCCAGTTATTAGCCTAAAGCTCTTTCCATCTTAACATCCATTCAGAAAATGTTTGAGCATCTGTGTCAGTGCTATGCTAGGAGAGTTCTGTGGATATATCCGGGAACAAAGAAAGACAAGTCCCTGATCTCAAAAAGTTTTTATTATAGTGGGAGGAGATAAGAAAAATAGTCAATTTATGGGGCGCCTGGGTGGCTCAGTCGTTGAGCGTCTGCCTTCGGCTCAGGGCGTGATCCCGGCGTTCTGGGATCGAGCCCCACATCAGGCTCCTCCGCTGGGAGCCTGCTTCTTCCTCTCCCACTCCCCCTGCTTGTGTTCCCTCTCTTGCTGGCTGTCTCTCTCTGTCAAATAAATAAATGAAATCTTTAAAAAAAATAGTCAATTTATAATACAGGGTGGAGTGTGGTAATAGCATCTGTCCATGTGGAAGCTCAGGGAAAGCTCTGCAGGAGCTGGTTTCTTAAATAATAAATTGGAGTTTGACCAGTTAAGAGGAGCCGCATTCATATACTTAAATGAAGATAACCCCAAAATGCAGTCATTATCAGGATCAGGATGCCTTCAGCTATAAATAAGACAGACCCTAGTACCCTAGTACGTCTCTAGGGTTGTTTAATTCAGTGTTCCTGGTTTTTGTTTTTTTGTTTTGTTTTGTTTTTTAAGATTTTATTTATTTATTTATTTTCTTACTAGAGAGAGAGAGTGCCAGAGGGGAAGGGCAGAGGCAGGGAGTGGGAAAGAATCTTAAGCAGACTCCCCTCGGAGCGCAGAGCCTGATGCGGGGCTCAACCTCACAACCCAGAGATCGTGACCTGAGTCGTATGCTTAACTGACTGAGCCACCCAGGCACCCCTCAATGTTCCTGTTTAATTCAAGATTGTGATATTATCAAGAAGAAGGGTTTTTCTCATCTTTCCGCACTTCCATTCTTTTGGTCACAAAATGGCTGCTAGATTTCCAGGGGTAATATCCAGACATAGTGTCCAGTAGAGACTCCTTTCTTTTCTCTGTTTAAGAGCCAAAGGACCCATTCAGAATCTTTTTCTAAAGCCCCTAGGAGGCTTCCCCTCATGCCCCATTGGCCAAAACTGGTTCACATGTCCATTCTCTAACCAGTTGCCAGCTCGAGAATGGGATTACTGTGATTTACTCAGACTAATTAGGTTTCATCCTGCTGTTCCCTCCTGTTTATTCATTGAAAGATTTTTTTTTAAACAGAGCATTTTTTGCTGAACATAGAAAATATTCCCATACAGTTGTTATGTGCTTATCACATAGAAATTAATTGCATATATGATCCTTTTTTAAGCACATTAAGAGTTTAAGAAATCCCAGAGTCACAGTGAGCTGAAAGTGTTAGGATAAGTATATCCCAGCTGTTCTAATTTGCTTTAAGGTTGTCTCCTTGTCATAACACCTATCGTTTCAGTTTCCTCATAACCTTCCAATTACTCCTAGGGTCAGAAATCTTGTTAATCCCTGAAATAGAGTCTGAAACCCAATTTTCATTTATTTGCTGCAAAAGGAATGCCCATTTCTCTAGGTTTTATTTCCTTTTATACACACACATGCACACACACACAGACACACACATAGTTGGATGTATACAAATGCCATTTTATCATAGTGACTGCAAAATAAATGGAGTTTTTCAGACAGTGGTTCTGTGAGGTCCTTATAGGGAATAATTTGTGGCATAATACTTGAAATTGGAGCAAAATACCCCATTTACTTGATAACAATTTAAATTTCACAAAGTTCTCTCTGTAGGAGTCACTTATAATATGAATCTAGACTCCAAAGCTAACTTACTACAGATGTTTTTCCAGGTATTGAAGCTTATTAGATATAAGAGAGGTGTAATTATGTCTTATAAAATAAGAAACTATTGACCATGTAGTAATTCTATCTAAATTAATTATTTTTACTGTGAATCTGAAACTTCTTAGATGTTGCGGGAGATTCACAGCAAACATTTTCCTTATACTTCCTGAAATTCTAGTGACTTTTTTCTCCTCTGCTTTCAAACTTAGAAGATGTAAACAGGAACTTTTTTGTTATTCTCACTCCCCTCATATCAGTGGATAGGTGGTCAACATGTGCTCAGTTACCAGTCGGTCTGCAGAGTTATCTCAGACATTTTCATCCTTTCAGTTAATGTGCCGTCATTTTCAAAGGCTTTAGTTCAGTGCTTCTGCAAGTTTGACATGCCTGTGAAATGCCTGGGGATCTTGTTAAAATGCAGATTCTGAGGTTCTGCATTTCCAATAGACAGCTGAATGATGTGACCACACTTTGAGGAACAAAGTTATATTCATTATCCTGTACAGTTCCATGAAATCAGACGAGAACAGGGAAATTTGAAGTCTGTTATGTACATCAAAGAGATGGGGATCTCTTTTGGTATAAGGATTAAATATTTAGACACTAATCCAATTAGACTAGAGTTTACTTTTTTTTGGTAATTCTTCTTCCTCTGCCTCCCCCCACCCACTGTCACTAACTTCCTTAATATCTCCATTCTAATAACTTTATTCAAAGAATTCTGAAGAGATGGGAATTTTGGATTTTCTAGAGCTCATTGTTTTAAACATTTTTAAACAATATCGTTTATAGGGTATATTTTAGTTTGTACATTGTATATTAATTTTAGTATTAATAATTCCAGTGTTATTTATTGTCATTTGTGAAAGAACTGTCATTTGTCATCCATAAGAGGATAATCTTATCTTCCATAGCCTTATTTCTTTTTCTTTTCTTTTAGAACACTGTAAATTGACATTAATTTTCAGTGATAATGTTTGGAAAATGGAAAAAAGGAATGTGATATCTTAAAGTCATTCTTTGGTACTCTGGGGAATTCTGATAGAAACGAGAGTAAACCTGCAAGGGAAGAGACTAGAAATGACCTCAGTGTTTTTCAGCGCCCCCTGTATTTGTGGTACATCCATACCATGAACAACATGAGAAGAACTAACGTAGTAAAGGTCAAGTCCTTAATAATGTTGACTGAATGATGTTAAATCACTAAACGAACCAGCCCTAGATCCTCCTTTGTGAAGTTGCATCATTTTCTGAATATTGACGTATGGTTCTTGCCAGCAGTTATATTCAGTCAGAAGCAAAATGTTACTGCTGATTTTTTTAAAAGTTAAGACCTAGATTCACACAGAAAATTATGTAGGTTGTATATAAGAATCTAATATTATCATATGTAACAGTTTTAAAGATTTAAAATATAGTTTGATATTACAAACTAGAATGAACAGATTTGAGAGAGTTTTAATGTTCAGCAAAGATACTATAAGTGGTAATATAACTTGGCTTTAGTGCTGGGTTGAGCCATCTTTAAAGATTTTTAGAAAATATAATCAGAATTTAGTCACTAAGAGGTAGTTGCATGGCTAGATGGACATGAAGTGTACAAAAGAGTTAAAGTTCTTATTAAAGTATGAAGGGTTTTTTTTTTTTGAAGTTGTGTTTATTTAAGTAATCACTATTCCCCACGTGGGGCTCCAACTCATAACCCCCAAGATCAAGAGTTGCACGCCTTCCGACTGAACCACAGGTGCCCCTTAAAATATATTAGAGAAAGTTATCTCAGGAGTTTAAGTTGCAAGAATTTAGTTTTATGTAGAGCATCAAATAGCACCATTGGGCTTGTCCTATTTCCCACTATAAAGGTAAGAACTGTTTTGTGAAACCTGTGTCAGTTGGATATGTGTATAAAAATAAGCTGTCTGTGCACCACATGTTTGAATCAAGTATAAAATCTATTTCTTCCGTTGGGTAATGTTCAAAAAAAGTTTGAAAGCTGTTGTATTAGAACACAATAGAATGGGAGATTTAACTCCAGTATGGAGAGCTTTCAGTTAGGATGGTGGACTGAGCCAGTACAGGAAGCTCCATTCTTGTTCTAAAATACAGAAACACCAGAGAAGATAACCAGAAAAGGAGGGTCTTAATGATGGTGTGTTATTTTTAGAACACACAGAGGACTTGAAAGCAAATAAGGGATTTTCTAGATGCCAAAAACAAAGAGGAAACTCAGTGAGAGTAGAGAGTGAAATCAATAGAGTATGGCCCTCAGGGGGGAAAAAACCCCAGCTTGTATATGGCCTAGAGGCCTTGGCGGGCATAGGAATGAATCAAGGCGTAGGCCCCAGACTGCAGGTGCTGGAATGAGGCTCACTAATAAAGCCTAGAAAAAGCAATCCTTCCCATGATCAGATACTACAAAACTTCCCATTCCCACCCCTTCGGGACAAGGAAGAAACTGCACTGTCAGGAATTAGAGACTAAGATGGCACTATAAGAGGTAGGGGGCCTTAATCTGCATTACCAATAACCTAGTGCAAAAACACTAAGCATTAAAATGATCCAGAGCCCACGACCCTTCATACATCTTTCCCTGGAAGAACAAGCATAGAACTATCCCATAGATACATTTCTAAACACAGGGGACCACAGACTCCCTTCAAACTTGAGTGCTGCTGCCAAATGACCATACGCTCCAAAACAGCACAGCACATACACAGGAACCAACTGTTGTGAGAGGCTGCTAGCTGATGATTCATGGTGGGAGGCAGAGTTTTACCCAAGAAACCAGAAGAAATTAGGGCAGCCCGGAAAGAACTTTTAAATTATCCTGTTTTGTTTTTTTTTTTTAAGATTTTATTTATTTATTCGACAGAGACAGCCAGCCAGCGAGAGAGGGAACACAAGCAGGGGGAGTGGGAGAGGAAGAAGCAGGCTCACAGTGGAGGAGCCTGATGTGGGGCTCGATCCCACAACGCCGGGATCACGCCCCGAACTGAAGGCAGATGCTTAACCGCTGTGCCACCCAGGCGCCCCTAAATTATTCTGTTTAAAATATGGAATGGGACTAAGAATTTATTAAATGAGTAAAATATTACTTTAAAAAAGCAGGTAGATTTGAAAGAGAAACAAATAGAATTTTTAGAAATAAAATTAGGGGTGCCTGTGTGGCTCGGTCAGTTAAGCATCCAACTCTTGATTTTGGTTCAGGTATGATCTCAGAGTTGTGGGATTGAGCCCTGTGTTATGCTTGAGATTCTCTCCCTCTCTCTCTGCCCCTTCCCCCCAAATAAATAAATCAATCTTGGTGGGGGGGAGAAATATGTGCACATGCTTTAAAAAAAAGAAATAAAATTAGTATCAGGGAAAAGAAATACAAACAATGTAAATGAACTTTAGGAAAATCAAATTATGAAATCTGGAATTTCAAGACTTGCTAGGAAGGTCAGATTATAAGAGCAAAGGTAAATTTGAGACATGATCTTTTGGAAATCTAATACTAACTTAAAGATCTCATTCTGCCCAACAGCCTTACATCACAACCTGCCAGTGTATTTCAAAGTGTGATCCTTTTAGTTTTAAAACTGATTGTCCCTGCTTTGTCCCCTTGCTATGGAATCATTACCAGAGAGAAAAATACGACTTATGCCAATTCTTCTTTCCATTTGTCATTCATAAGACTTTAGGGAAGTCAATGTGGCTCTGACTCCTTATCAAGAAAAAGATGGATCCCCTTGCAATAATCTGTATAAATTTGCAAAATGAGTATTATCAAAGTCTTTACAGTTTAACTCTGTGGGAGTGTACTGTCTTTACTGTTTGTCTCCCCTCATATAATTTGATATTCTATGACAATATCATTATCATTTTATTATTTTGGTTTCTAACAATTGGATAGTTTTCTTTAGATATTTGCTGACATTTGTATATGGAGATTATTATTCAGTTACTTTGACAGAATGTACTTGAAATTGTTTTTCTAGTAGTGGTACTGAGCTCAACTTTGATTTTCCATATTCCTCATATGCCAGTAGCACACATTTTTAGATGACTAACTATAGTTTGGGGTATGGTTTGTAGCAATAGAATAGACATTTTTCTGCAAAAGGTAACTGGTCCCAATGGGGTTCAAACTTGTGATCTTGGCCTCATTATCACACTTTTGTAACCATCAGACGTAATAGATTTATTTTATGTATTTCAGTCTGTAATCTTGAAATTGAGTACTATTTTTTATTACCCAAGGTTTATTTCAAATAAGTAATTAAAAATCACTTTGGGACATTTCTCACTTTTGTTTGATAGTAAAAGTAACAAAAGTAAAGCAGACAGCCAAAGAACCTAGCTCACTTTTCATCTTCCCTGTGTTTTCTATGACAGTGAAAGTCACAAAAGTGAAGCTTGCAGGCAAAGAGCCTAACTCACTTTACGGAGAGTGCTCCGGTACCTTTTTCTTTTAGTGAGGCTATAGCAGGTCTGATGTCAGTCACTTTAGAGACCTTTAGACCTCAGTGCTCATTTATTGCTAAAATGTACCAGCTCTGCTTCTGCATTATGAAGATCATCTGTCAACACTTTGAGATATTCTCCTTTGTTATTAAGCTTGTGATGCTCTACACTGTCAGGTTTTTTGCCAATTATAGTTAAGGTACAATGGTGTATTCACCAGATCAAAGTCTCACATTGGCGGTAGAGGAATGATTTGTAAGTCTTTATTCATCTGAATTGTACAATAGAACACCTGAGGAATGCAAATAATCCCTCTGAGGACTCTGCAGGAAAGGCTGTTAAAATGACAGGGTAGAACTATTGTTATTCTGAATTGATGTTTTAGCCAAAGTAATTATTTCTTATCTTGTTGTTTCATAACAGTTCTGGTTTTATTAGTTATGTTGACCATATTTATGAAGCAAAATGTGTATGATATTTTTATATTATCCTTCTACCTTGGCTTGTTTTATTTCATTTTCAATGAATCTGTATTTGGTATGGAATCTTTATACACACACACACACACACACACACACACACACACACACTTGGCTCTGTTGTGTAATAAACGTATGTTACTAAACCATATCGTTTTGTTTGAACAGTGTAAGTCTGTGAAGTAACTTAGAATCTCATAATGTTATTATAGGCAGAAGTATCTGTTTAAATTTTCCCTTTTTTGGGGTGCCTGGCCGGTTCAGTCTGTGGAATGTGCAACTCTTGATCTCAGGGTTGTGAGTTCGAGCCCCACGTTGGGTGTAGAGATTACTTAAAAAATAAAATCTTTAAAAAAAAAATAGCAAAAAGAGAAACAAATTTTCCCTTTTTTCCTTAACCAATCCTTTATAATTTTGGATAAGAAAATACCTGGTGTGGATTTCCTATTTTAAAGGACAAATACTTTATTCCAAAATAAATCTTAGGGATTGGTCCATTCTTTCAGGATGTGACCAAAGGAAAAAAAATCAAAACTACTGATAGTATTAAATAAGTAAATTACAGGCTAACCTTATATAACAAACATGTACAAACTATTATGTGAATTTTTCATTCCCTTATCCTATCCTAAATCCTACTTGGTAGACCATATTCCTAATTTTATAATAACTGATCCCCTGCCATTTTCTTTGATAGGTGAGTTTTGGTGAATTTGTGGTTTAGTTTTTGTGCTTCTTTTCCCCTGTTGCGACACTTACATTGATTATTTAAAGAATTCCTGCCACAATTTTTTGTCATAATAGCTATTAAAACCTTGGTATAGGGGAGCCTGGGTGGCTCAGTCATTAAGCGTCTGCCTTTGGCTCAGGGCGTGATCCCAGGGTGCTGGGATCAAGCCCCACATCAGGCTCCTCTGCTGGGAGCCTGCTTCTTCCTCTCCCACTCCCCCTGCTTATGTTCCCTCTCTCTCTCTGGCTGTGTGTCTCTCTGTCAAATAAATAAATAAAATCTTTTTTAAAAAAGAAAAAAAAAAACTTTGGTATAAATGTGGGAGGCTCATAGAACTATATAAGACTATGGTATGCAGTAATATTTTTAACATAAGTTTCTGTGAAATCTATATTCACTTCTATACTTCCAGAATCATAGGCATAGGGATGCCTGGGTGGCTCAGTCAGTTAAGTGTATGCCTGGGTACTGGGATCAAGCCCCGCATCAGGGCTCCCTCTCCTTCTGCCCCTACCCCCCCCACCTTGTTCTCGCTCTCTCTTTCTCTCTCTCAAATAGATAAATAAAATCTTTAAAAAAAGACAAAAACAAAGAATCATAGGCGTATAATCTGTGATTATCTGAGAATGAAAATTAGCTATAGTAACTACTGTTATTAGTAACACTAATAATCATAATAGTAATGCTGTTTACTGTATGCCAGGGATTACTTTTCCAGGCTCATTACAATATAATGTGTACTACAATTGTCTCCTTTATAGGTGAGGAAACTGAGGTTTAGAAGGGTTTGATAACCTGCCCAGGAATAAAGAGCTAACAAAGTAGTAGTAGAATCAGAGTCTGGTTAATGTATTCACTACACTTATTTCATTTATGTTCTAACTACTGCTTTGCCAGAACAACCCATAATCTGGAAGGAAAAAAAAATGACTCAAAAACATCTTTTCGGGTAACAACTTGGTGTCTGTTCCCTGATTGCGCTTTCCAAACCCTTTGTGGTTAAAGGAATTTATTTCCTCTGCAGTTCTCTTATTTGTGCTCCTGCAAAAGTAGGAACAGTGTGGATATAATCAACTAGGTTTGTAAATGTGCATTTCTGGCTGTGTTTGTTTTGATTAGCCAAAATCTCCCTCAAAGACAGGTAAGCTCTTGTTAGTCCAAAAGGGAACTGACCTAGGCATATAAATATCTGGGTGGAACAAATGATTTATTTGGCAAAAACTCTTCAAAATTAGCTGGCACTTCTTAGGTGTGGTTCCTATACAAACAGAACTTAATGTTTTTGCTTCTTAAAAATTTACTTGGTAAAGTAAGGAAAATAATGAATCATAAAATTGAGGTTTTCAAGGATATAGGTGTTAACGCTGAACAAATTTAGTGTAACTTTAAAAAGTTTTATAATATTTGTATAATGGTTCGTATAGATAATGTGCTAAAGTAAAACTAGGTTACAGTAAAATCTTATGGCGGATACCTGAAGCAATTGCTGCCTGTTAATGCCTTGACCTTGGAAAGCTATACACAAAAAGATGGCATCATAAAACCGTGCAATTCTTATGAATATGTATGTGCTACTTGATAATAATGAATGTGGTACAGTCATGCATGCACTACAAGATAATGTTGTGCCCTTTTTTGTCTACAGGTTGATAAAAATTAAAGAGTGGGTGGACAAGTATGACCCAGGTGCCTTGGTCATTCCTTTTAGTGGGGCCTTGGAACTCAAGTTGCAAGAATTGAGTGCTGAGGAGAGACAGAAGTATCTGGAAGCGAACATGACACAAAGGTTAATTAGCATTCATTTTCCCTACACTTTATTATCAACTATTTCCTTGCAGTAATTTAATTGCTTGCGCTGATAGAATAATAAATGACAGAGTAATTACCATTATAAAGAGGGAATCTTCTCCTTTCTTTACCATGAGACAGAGTGAAAAGATTTATTTTAAATTAAGTTTTTAACTGTCATCTGTCATCTCTGTACAGTGTTTTAATTATAACATAGGTATTAGTTATGTATATTTTTGAGAAGGAATGATCGCCAAAACTCTTTCGTCATGTTCAGTGGGGGAGGGGAAAGGGTGAATCAGTTGCCTTAATTTTTTCTGAGTAACACTAATATATTGTTTAAACATTGGATTTCAATCAAATAATTTTGCTTTCATGACCCACGTCCTGGAAATAATTAATATTGGAGGAAAATTGTCATAGAATGGGTAGATCAGATTTTTCTTTTTTTTTATAGTAAACAATTAAAAAAGATATATTCAGACTAATACAATTAAAACCAATTTTAGAAGGGATTTTTAAAGAAACAGTTACATGGTTTCAGGCCTCTTCAAGTGTGTTATGAAAGATGAATGGTCATTTACCAATATCCATAACATTTCGGCTTGAAATGAATAATTTTAGCTCTATACTGATCTCTGGCACAATCAACTTATATGTTGAGTGAATTTGTTTCATTTTATTTCAGCGCTTTGCCAAAGATCATTAAGGCTGGGTTTGCAGCACTCCAACTAGAATACTTTTTCACTGCAGGCCCAGATGAAGTACGTGCATGGACCATCAGGGTAAGATTCATACTTATTCATCAGCTATATCCAGTTCCACACTATTGAATTCAGATTGATATCACTGACTTTGAAGTTTGTCATGGTGGCGGTTAGCTAGTCATTACAGATGAGGTTTTTGTCCAGGATAACTTTAATTATTTGTGAGCTGCTGAACAGTGAAAGTGGAGCGGCATTGATTGAGGCAGGTAACAATTGATTCTGCCTATTACATAGTCTGAATTTCTTCATCCTGTAGAATCTGTCTACCCTCCTCCTGTGGTCCGAGATAAGACGCACCAGTATTGTGCTTGCTTAATCT
>NC_048219.1:142301229-142308729 GCF_002007445.2 Ailuropoda melanoleuca | reverse complement strand
ATGGAAAATCTAGTTCTGCCCAAATCAGGAATATTGTGCTTCTCTCCAAGTCTAGTTTTGAACTTACATATATTCCTATATTTCTTTTTTGTTTGTTTGTTTAATATGACCCAAGAAATAGAATGCTTTTTGCATCTGATGCTATCATTTGCCTCATGCGTTTCACTGTAAAATAACCCATTTCCTCTCTATCTCTTCTTTACAGGCTGCTGGAAAATACAGACAACAAGGCAGAAATTATATTGTTGAAGATGGAGATATTATCTTCTTCAAATTTAATACACCTCAGCAACCGAAGAAGAAATAAATGTTATTGTTCAGATAAATGTACAACTTCCAAAAATGGATATGATTTTTTTAAATTAACATTTCTGAAAACTGAGGGAAAAATAAAGTTGGGGGATGGGAATCTTCTAAAAACAGAATTATTTTTGTTTTAAAATTAAAATACTGTGTACCTCCAATGAAATGCAAGTTCACTGAATGGGAACAGCTTTGCTTTTCACGTGATTAAGACCCTACTCCAAATTGTAGAAGCTTTTCAGGAACCATATTACTCTCATGATACTTCATTAATCTCCATCATGTATGCCAAGCCTGACACATTTGACAGTGAGGACAATGTGGCTTGCTCCTTTTTGAATCTACAGATAATGCATGTTTTACAGTACTCCAGATGTCTACACTCAATAAAACATTTGACAAAACCAGCCTTGGTGTGTTTGGGGATGTCTGTATTGACTGACTGTGGTGTGCTGAATGCGATACGGCACCTGGTGGTTGCTGATTACAGAATTTTAAGGCGTGTGTATGACACAGTAACTGGCAGTGTGGGGCAGCTGCAATTGTATCTTAAAAGTGAGTCTTTCATGGGAATCAGAAGAATAGTATACCAGGGATTTGTCTCAAGAAAGTTAATTAATTTGTAGATGGACATTTTTTGAAAGATGATAGCAATGATGTTACAAAGAATATAACATAGATAGACTGTGACCGAAAGGAAAACAACGCTGGAAAAAAAAATTCTGCTTCAAAAATTAAGGGATTTTTGGTGGTGGTTCTCACTATACTGAGAAGTGTATTCATTTTTAATATTTCCTTTGAAATTATGGAATTATTGTGAAAACTAACCCATTTGTGTTTGGTGGGTTATATCCTTGTTTCAATTCCATAGTGAGTGTTAGAGTCCACTACTAAAAAGATTAGACCTTGAAAACTAGAACTTTTCTTATATTTGCCATTAAAATATTTTAGACTAGTTGAAATTTTAGTATGCGTAGGGTAAGCACTTTCAAAAAACATAGCAGAAAACTCTGAAAGAAAATAGTAACAACTTGGTTATTTGCAGACGTTTTGCCACTTCACCTTCTTCTCTTATGATGATAGCAGAGTCTCATCCTCACGTTCACACTCCCGCGTGACCTCCCTTGTCTGCATCCATGGCCCTTCCGTGGTGGTCTGTGATCGCAGGACCATTTCCGTCGAGGGCAGATTCAGTGGAATGCAGTTAGCCCCCTGTGTTACTGTGTCATGTTAAAGATAAGGAAGTATCAAAACACACACACACACACACACAAACTGAACATTGAAAGTTACTTAGCGAAGCAGAAAAGGCAAGAAGTAATTTTAAAAGAGATATGGCTTTACATAGGAAAGGATGTTTAAAGAGGATTGGTTAAGTAATGAATAAAATTTAGAAGCTCTCTCGTCTGTGTTCCTTTTGAGAATCAAATGCTGGTCTTCTGCTAACATAAAAATTAGTACAGAAAAATAAGAATCAGTGGAAAGGTTTTCTTTAAAGAACTCAATAAATAAAACTCAGGTACAGGTGCAGCTGACCAAGTTTGCTGTGAAAATTCTTATTATTTTTCTGTATTGGAAGAATGTATAGATTAGTGAATTTGTTAAAGATTTCAGCAATATAAGAAAAAATCAAATCTCTTGCTTTTGAGTCTTCTCCGAAGTAAATTGCATAGACTTCTTAAAGAAGTTTGAAATCTCCTTAAAAAGCCCTTAAGATTGTGTAATTTTACTTTCTGCCTAACTTCTAATGTGATAATTGTGCATTGCACAACAGAGCCATTAGTAAGAGAAAGAAGTTAGTTTTGAGGTAACTGTATTCAGTAGGGGTTGAAATTAAATGCCAAAAACGTTTCATTTGATTAGAAGTTCTGCAACATTATACATGTACAAAATTATATTTTCTATAGAAGTTGAGAATTCCAAGAACTTTGATATATAGATAACTGGGCATGTGCCTGTATCATTTCCCCTCTGTTAATATTGGTGATAATGAATGGATTTTTAGGATTACAAGTGAATGTTTTTCCACCTATCTGTAGATCTTAGTCAAATTTGTGTTAGAAGGGGTTAGATTTGTGCCTAGAGACTTGAAAAAAGTGCGATAGCATGTAGATTAGTTTTATTCTATTACCTTTATAACTTGCACTGAGGGCATGGCTCAGATTAGGGCCAGAATCTCTCAAAAAGCACAAATACTTCTCATCATTTACATAGTTATGAGTGAAGCTTCTGTTCACTTGTAAATTGCCAACTCCATTTGGAGAGCAAGTCTTCTTACTCGTGATTAATCAACTTCCCACATCAAAATCCACATTGATGTTTATCTCCAGTTATCGCTTTGTATTATATCTCAGAAGATTCTTTGTAACAGTTATGTCCCTTCTCATTCAAAGAGTCCAAGACAGACCAGGGCCCTGACTAGCTCCGTTGGTAGAGCATGTGACTCTTGAGGTTGTGAGTTCAAGCCCCACATTGGGTATAGAGATTACTTTAAAATAAAATCTTTCAAAAAATAACCCCCCCCCCAAAATGAAGAATCAGAGACAGAAAAATCCTTCTTTTCTTGTCTCTTATATTTTTCTGATTCATCTTCTTACATATACTTAATGCTCTTTTTATTTTGCCGGAGACTTCAGAAAAGTTTTTTTCTTTTTCTTTCTTTTTTTTTAATAGATTTTATTTATTTATTTGAGAGAGAGCATGAGAGCACAAGCAGGAGGTAAGGGTAGAGGAAGAAGCAGTCTCCCCGCCGAGCAGGGAACCCGATGTAGGACTTGATCCCAGGACCTGAGATCCTGACCTGAGCCAAAGGCAAACGCTTAACTGACTGAGCCACCCAGGTGCCAAGAAATGTTGTTCCTAATGGCAAACTGCTTAGGCAAGAAAATTGATCTCATTTTAAACTTGTAAAAATACACTATGGTGATAGAAGAAAAGAGCTAGTTTAGACTTTTGAGTGACATTTTGGTCTCCTAATTGATTTGGGGCCCCTATAAAAACTGACAGTTTTTTAAATTGCCTTCCTCATCTATGAATATTCTGAACCACTTGTAAATCAGTATCTCAATAAAAAGCCCCATGTTGCAACTAGGAGATATTAAAAATAAAAAAAATTAAAAAAAAAAGGGGAACTGATTTGACCACCCAGGCAGCACTGTACAGAGTTCTCAAACCAACTATCTCTTATGATCCTTGGCTTTGCAGGCCTCTGGACTTGATTTTCTCAGCTCAGCCTCTGCTGTGTGTAACATTTTCCAAACTTCTGAGAGTCTAATTTATAGACTAGAATGTCAAGTTCTTTCATGTACAGTAAAAGATGTTTCTGATATATAAGCAAGAAACGGTGGTAGGAGCCCATAGAAATCAGGAAGCCGGGGTTTGAATCCTGGCTGTACTGCTTCCTGGTTGTGTGACCTACGTTAGGCAAGTTACCTTTCCTCAGCTATCAAATAGGGGTAATAGGACTTTCCTCATGGGGTGGTTGTGGGGATGAAATGAGTTTATACGGTACAATGATAAAACTGCTTAGTGCCTAGTAAGTGCTTAGTAAATGACAGCAATTCTTTTAATTTACATTTGGAGTGCTTTCTTCCAGAGTCTGTATCTGCTCAAAATTATACAACAAAGTTGCTTGGTAAGTGTAAAATTAGAAGAAAGAAATGTAAATGTCCTTTAGGAAATCACTTCCAGGGCTTCTAATGGGTGTCTCCAATTGTGGACACTCGTGTCTGCTTGACTACAGAGTCATTTTATTAGTCCTGCCTCTGTACGGCCACACTGAAAAGATGCTCACAGATGATTATGGTATTTCTTCTAAGGACGCAAAAGAACAGGAGGTAGTAGGGAGATTGGCCTGTTTAGCATCACAGATTTCTAAGCTGGAGGATGTGCAGCAGAGTTCTTCAGTGACACATGAGAAGATCTCAGTCATAGGAAGTTGAGTTTCTCAGATCCAACTCTTCCTTTTACTCTATGCTTCTCAAACCACAGCTCATTTTGATGCCATTCCAGGAAAACATTTCTGTATCTGCTTTCTTATCACATATGATGGAGTTACTTTCACACTTGGCGAGCGGCTAAGGAGGGAAGAAACCTTCGTACGGTGCCTGCGTCTGTGGCCTGCATTTGAAGGTAAAGAGCCCACGCAGCAAGGTAAGTGCCACAGGAGTGTGGGAAGGACTAATAAATAGTGACATGTCTGAGAGTCTGACTCTCCTTCTGGTCTTTGTGGAAATTGCCTTTTTTTTTTTTCTGGTGAAATAAACCATCTTGGTTGCCTTCAAGTACAAGGAATAGATCATATGTTCATTTTATCCCATCTCAAGTCACATTTTTTCCTAGTACTCTGCATAAGGTTTTATAGAACACACTACGCTCCAGAGCATAACTGTGAACTCTGTTTGAAGGAGGCACTTTGCAGATTATTTTATCAACTCTGTTGATTTTACTCTGAGAAATGACATAATATGAGGGTTTGCTAGTTGACTACAAGAATGCATTCTTTTTTCTTCATAATTTTAATTGAGTATAGCTGGGCACCTGGCTGTCTTGCAACAAACTGTTTCTCAGCTTCTTGGCAGCTAGGTGTAGATCACATGACTAAAATCCTGTCAGCGGAGGGACGCCTGGGTGGCTCAGTTGGTTCAGTGGCTGACCTTTGGTTTGGGCTCAAGTCATGATCTCCAGGTCCTGGGATGGAGCCCTACATCTGGCTCCACGCTCAGCGGGGAGTGCTTGAGGATTCTCTCTCTCTTTCCCTCTGCCCCTCTCTCTTCAGAGTCTCTCTAAAATAAATGAATCTTTAAAATATATACATAAAGTTAAAAACATAAAATCTTCTTAGTGGAATGTGAATGAAGGCTGATTCCAGATCTAGGCCTTCCAGTGTTGGATGTGTGTGTCCCTCAGGTTCCAGAGAACCCGTCATTAATCATGCGTACAAGGACAGTAGAGCAACAGTATGGCAGGAACCCGCATCTCTGAAGGACTCTGAGGAGCAGAGCACTTAGTCACCTGGCTGCTGACCTCAGGGCAGGTAAACTGTGTTTTTTAAGCTACTGTATTCAAGCTACCATATTTCTCTTGTAGCAGCGTAGCTTTTTCCCTAGGAAATACAGACATGTTCTGTAACTTGACTCCATTATATCTTATTTGGAATGTATACGTTCTGTTCCGTGTTAGGAGCACAGTACTGGGTGGAAAGAGCTTCTCATCAGATCTAGGTTCAGATACCACATCCAGCACTTGGAGGTCACCCTGTGCAAGCTGATCCTTCTTCATATGTATAATGAAGATCACACTAACATATAGACTGCATGGCTTGGTATGAAAGGACTAAAGAGAGTTCCAGATGGATAAGAGGCACTGATAAATGTAAATTTCTATGTAGTTCCCTTTAACATCACCTAACAGGTCCAGTCCTTAAGTATTATACACAACTATGCAGTCATGTTTTCCTGTGGTTATTTAAATGCTTATTCTTTGGAAGAAATAGTAATATTTTAATGTTGCTAAAGAATGTTCCGAAAGAGGAAATTGTTGGATTGAGTGATAAATGTTGACATTTTGCTAATAACATGCCAGGACTTCATGTAAATCATTGAATTTTTAGACTGAAAAATGTCATTTGAGAATATCTTGCTTAACTCACCTATTCTGTAAATCAGAAGTTACTGAGGAGCAGAAAGGTTAAGTAATGCTAACAGAATGACAAGTCATAAAATAATAAGCTGTTGCAAAGATTAGGTTGTAAATTAGTTATTTGGAAATTGGAATTAATTTTCTCAAAGAAAATTGTTACTGCATATACAGAGGGAGCCACAGAACTCTGCTCACCCCAGTATAACTGAAATAGCCTCGGGGATTTTGGACCGCCAAGAAAAAAGAGACAGAAAAAAGAATGGGTAAAAAGTCCAAACATATCAACTCAGCAACTGAGGCCATTGGTAATCTGACCATAACCTACTTCTGTCATTATTTTATGTATCTCCATTATTATTCTTATAACTCCAGGTTTCTTTCTCACTACTCCTTTTCTTGTAAAGACACAAATTAAATTTGCTTAACCCAAATTGCACAGCTCATTACTTCCCCCTGTTTAAAACAAACAAACATTGTTCGTTATTTTGCAGCCCGTATGGTATAGCATTATTTGCATCGAATGACCCATATTGGCCTTAATGAATAGAAACCATTTTGGGGGAGTCTGGATCATATAAACGTCCAAGTTTTGGCAATCTATGATTTTCTCATTCATTCAGCCTAGGATATCCACGAGCAGTTTCTAAAAATAAACAAGTGATCGGAGATGAGTAGAGATTAGAAAATACCCGATAGACACTTGTGATTCCCCTATTTCTTCACCCTACTCTCTCTTCTCCAAGTTATTATTACCATAAGAATTGTAAAGAAGTATTCATCCTAAAGAAATGAGGAATGTGGAAATTTGAAAGCAAACAGCTTAAAAAGTATCCTACTCAATGAAAAGTGCTGTCCTTCAACCCGCTAAGGGGTCAGAAGTGCTCTATATTTTTATATTGGGAGCAGCTACTCAGATATATACACATGCAAAATCTTAAGCTGGACAGTCAAGATTTGTGTACTTTATATAACTTAGACCTCAATTCAGAAGAGAAAAATGTATCCTTCAATTATAAATGGTTGGTTGGTACAGCCCTTGTGCACAAAGCATTACTAGCAATGTTGAATTGTCACAAAGTGCTTATGTACTTAAAGTTTTAAAGATGTTGGTTAGAGATATCAATATATAAACTGCATACAAAAAATTTGTTAATGCTTAAGATGGCCACATTTCACAATTGAACAGGCTGTATTATTTCAGAAGCTATCATAAAAGACTGGCTCCCATACATAGGAAGGTAAATTATTTTCTCTGATCCAAAGAATTGAAATCCATATCAGCTGTAATAAGATTCAATTGTAATAGCAAAAACAATTGGAAACAGTTTAAATATCCATCAATATAGGTAAACGGTGAAACAAATGATAATACATCCATACCAAAGAATACCTTCAGCCATTAAAGAAGAAAGTACATCAATATGAACTGGCATAGAAAAATTTCTTACTCATATTGGTTTGTGGAAAAGTAAGTTGTGGAAGAGTATGCATAGTAAAGTTGCAGAAGTAATGTCGGTTAATTAGTGTGTATCCTTACAAATAGTTAATATATGTACA
>NC_048219.1:142289212-142296703 GCF_002007445.2 Ailuropoda melanoleuca | reverse complement strand
GGGAACTGATTTGACCACCCAGGCAGCACTGTACAGAGTTCTCAAACCAACTATCTCTTATGATCCTTGGCTTTGCAGGCCTCTGGACTTGATTTTCTCAGCTCAGCCTCTGCTGTGTGTAACATTTTCCAAACTTCTGAGAGTCTAATTTATAGACTAGAATGTCAAGTTCTTTCATGTACAGTAAAAGATGTTTCTGATATATAAGCAAGAAACGGTGGTAGGAGCCCATAGAAATCAGGAAGCCGGGGTTTGAATCCTGGCTGTACTGCTTCCTGGTTGTGTGACCTACGTTAGGCAAGTTACCTTTCCTCAGCTATCAAATAGGGGTAATAGGACTTTCCTCATGGGGTGGTTGTGGGGATGAAATGAGTTTATACGGTACAATGATAAAACTGCTTAGTGCCTAGTAAGTGCTTAGTAAATGACAGCAATTCTTTTAATTTACATTTGGAGTGCTTTCTTCCAGAGTCTGTATCTGCTCAAAATTATACAACAAAGTTGCTTGGTAAGTGTAAAATTAGAAGAAAGAAATGTAAATGTCCTTTAGGAAATCACTTCCAGGGCTTCTAATGGGTGTCTCCAATTGTGGACACTCGTGTCTGCTTGACTACAGAGTCATTTTATTAGTCCTGCCTCTGTACGGCCACACTGAAAAGATGCTCACAGATGATTATGGTATTTCTTCTAAGGACGCAAAAGAACAGGAGGTAGTAGGGAGATTGGCCTGTTTAGCATCACAGATTTCTAAGCTGGAGGATGTGCAGCAGAGTTCTTCAGTGACACATGAGAAGATCTCAGTCATAGGAGTTGAGTTTCTCAGATCCAACTCTTCCTTTTACTCTATATTTATGCTTCTCAAACCACAGCTCATTTTGATGCCATTCCAGGAAAACATTTCTGTATCTGCTTTCTTATCACATATGATGGAGTTACTTTCACACTTGGCGAGCGGCTAAGGAGGGAAGAAACCTTCGTACGGTGCCTGCGTCTGTGGCCTGCATTTGAAGGTAAAGAGCCCACGCAGCAAGGTAAGTGCCACAGGAGTGTGGGAAGGACTAATAAATAGTGACATGTCTGAGAGTCTGACTCTCCTTCTGGTCTTTGTGGAAATTGCCTTTTTTTTTTTTCTGGTGAAATAAACCATCTTGGTTGCCTTCAAGTACAAGGAATAGATCATATGTTCATTTTATCCCATCTCAAGTCACATTTTTTCCTAGTACTCTGCATAAGGTTTTATAGAACACACTACGCTCCAGAGCATAACTGTGAACTCTGTTTGAAGGAGGCACTTTGCAGATTATTTTATCAACTCTGTTGATTTTACTCTGAGAAATGACATAATATGAGGGTTTGCTAGTTGACTACAAGAATGCATTCTTTTTTCTTCATAATTTTAATTGAGTATAGCTGGGCACCTGGCTGTCTTGCAACAAACTGTTTCTCAGCTTCTTGGCAGCTAGGTGTAGATCACATGACTAAAATCCTGTCAGCGGAGGGACGCCTGGGTGGCTCAGTTGGTTCAGTGGCTGACCTTTGGTTTGGGCTCAAGTCATGATCTCCAGGTCCTGGGATGGAGCCCTACATCTGGCTCCACGCTCAGCGGGGAGTGCTTGAGGATTCTCTCTCTCTTTCCCTCTGCCCCTCTCTCTTCAGAGTCTCTCTAAAATAAATGAATCTTTAAAATATATACATAAAGTTAAAAACATAAAATCTTCTTAGTGGAATGTGAATGAAGGCTGATTCCAGATCTAGGCCTTCCAGTGTTGGATGTGTGTGTCCCTCAGGTTCCAGAGAACCCGTCATTAATCATGCGTACAAGGACAGTAGAGCAACAGTATGGCAGGAACCCGCATCTCTGAAGGACTCTGAGGAGCAGAGCACTTAGTCACCTGGCTGCTGACCTCAGGGCAGGTAAACTGTGTTTTTTAAGCTACTGTATTCAAGCTACCATATTTCTCTTGTAGCAGCGTAGCTTTTTCCCTAGGAAATACAGACATGTTCTGTAACTTGACTCCATTATATCTTATTTGGAATGTATACGTTCTGTTCCGTGTTAGGAGCACAGTACTGGGTGGAAAGAGCTTCTCATCAGATCTAGGTTCAGATACCACATCCAGCACTTGGAGGTCACCCTGTGCAAGCTGATCCTTCTTCATATGTATAATGAAGATCACACTAACATATAGACTGCATGGCTTGGTATGAAAGGACTAAAGAGAGTTCCAGATGGATAAGAGGCACTGATAAATGTAAATTTCTATGTAGTTCCCTTTAACATCACCTAACAGGTCCAGTCCTTAAGTATTATACACAACTATGCAGTCATGTTTTCCTGTGGTTATTTAAATGCTTATTCTGTGGAAGAAATAGTAATATTTTAATGTTGCTAAAGAATGTTCCGAAAGAGGAAATTGTTGGATTGAGTGATAAATGTTGACATTTTGCTAATAACATGCCAGGACTTCATGTAAATCATTGAATTTTTAGACTGAAAAATGTCATTTGAGAATATCTTGCTTAACTCACCTATTCTGTAAATCAGAAGTTACTGAGGAGCAGAAAGGTTAAGTAATGCTAACAGAATGACAAGTCATAAAATAATAAGCTGTTGCAAAGATTAAGTTGTAAATTAGTTATTTGGAAATTGGAATTAATTTTCTCAAAGAAAATTGTTACTGCATATACAGAGGGAGCCACAGAACTCTGCTCACCCCAGTATAACTGAAATAGCCTCGGGGATTTTGGACCGCCAAGAAAAAAGAGACAGAAAAAAGAATGGGTAAAAAGTCCAAACATATCAACTCAGCAACTGAGGCCATTGGTAATCTGACCATAACCTACTTCTGTCATTATTTTATGTATCTCCATTATTATTCTTATAACTGCAGGTTTCTTTCTCACTACTCCTTTTCTTGTAAAGACACAAATTAAATTTGCTTAACCCAAATTGCACAGCTCATTACTTCCCCCTGTTTAAAACAAACAAACATTGTTCGTTATTTTGCAGCCCGTATGGTATAGCATTATTTGCATCGAATGACCCATATTGGCCTTAATGAATAGAAACCATTTTGGGGGAGTCTGGATCATATAAACGTCCAAGTTTTGGCAATCTATGATTTTCTCATTCATTCAGCCTAGGATATCCACGAGCAGTTTCTAAAAATAAACAAGTGATCGGAGATGAGTAGAGATTAGAAAATACCCGATAGACACTTGTGATTCCCCTATTTCTTCACCCTACTCTCTCTTCTCCAAGTTATTATTACCATAAGAATTGTAAAGAAGTATTCATCCTAAAGAAATGAGGAATGTGGAAATTTGAAAGCAAACAGCTTAAAAAGTATCCTACTCAATGAAAAGTGCTGTCCTTCAACCCGCTAAGGGGTCAGAAGTGCTCTATATTTTTATATTGGGAGCAGCTACTCAGATATACACACATGCAAAATCTTAAGCTGGACAGTCAAGATTTGTGTACTTTATATAACTTAGACCTCAATTCAGAAGAGAAAAATGTATCCTTCAATTATAAATGGTTGGTTGGTACAGCCCTTGTGCACAAAGCATTACTAGCAATGTTGAATTGTCACAAAGTGCTTATGTACTTAAAGTTTTAAAGATGTTGGTTAGAGATATCAATATATAAACTGCATACAAAAAATTTGTTAATGCTTAAGATGGCCACATTTCACAATTGAACAGGCTGTATTATTTCAGAAGCTATCATAAAAGACTGGCTCCCATACATAGGAAGGTAAATTATTTTCTCTGATCCAAAGAATTGAAATCCATATCAGCTGTAATAAGATTCAATTGTAATAGCAAAAACAATTGGAAACAGTTTAAATATACATCAATATAGGTAAACGGTGAAACAAATGATAATACATCCATACCAAAGAATACCTTCAGCCATTAAAGAAGAAAGTACATCAATATGAACTGGCATAGAAAAATTTCTTACTCATATTGGTTTGTGGAAAAGTAAGTTGTGGAAGAGTATGCATAGTAAAGTTGCAGAAGTAATGTCGGTTAATTAGTGTGTATCCTTACAAATAGTTAATATATGTACATATATGTACACATCTACGTAAGTTTTTACACAGATGGGATTATAATTGTTATGCAATTTTTCATTGAAATAACTGAATTAAAGATTTGAAGGCAATGTAAAAATGCACCTAGAATTACATCATATCCAAGAATTTCCATGTATTCACTTAAGCCAAGACTCGAAGAGTAAAAAGGATCCAGCTATCAAATAAGTAGGGTATGAGCATCCCAAGCAGAAGGAACAGCAAATGCAGAGGCTGTGAAGGAGGAAAGAGCCTGGTATTTTGGAGGAACAGACAAGAAGCTGGGATGGCTGAAGTGGAATGAGTAAAAGTTCTCAGTTATGCAGGGCCTTGTATGTACGATGTAGTGCTAGGATTTTATTCTAGCTTAAATGGATAGCCATTAGAGGTGTTCAACAAAAAAGGCATACGATCTGATGTATGTTTTTGTTTTTATTTTTTTTAAGTTTTTTGGGTTTTTTTTGTTTTTTTTTTGTTTTTTTTTTTGGTAATCTCTACACCCAACATGCGGCTCGAATTCATGACCCCAAGATCAAGAGTTGCATACTCTTCCGACTGAGCCAGCCAGGCACCCATGATGTATGCTTTTAAAAGATCACATGGCATCTTGACCCATCTGCCGTCTTACCCAATCCTCCCAGTTGTGAGAGCCACCTGTGAGGGAGAAGCAAATGTGTTGGCTGACGTGCCTAGGAGAGATGGAGCAGAGATCCTGGGAGCAGGGAAGGGAATGTCAGGCCAGAGAACAGAACCAGGCATGCGGTATGTACTTTCCAGAGCATCACTGTCCAGCAGAAATACAATGTGAACCACAGAGGTATTTGAAATTTTTCCAGCAGCCACATTTTTAAAAAAGAAACAATTAGGGGTGCCTGGGTGGCTTAGTTGTTAAGCATCTGCCTTCGGCTCAGGGTGTGATCCTGGAGNCAAGAGTTGCATACTCTTCCGACTGAGCCAGCCAGGCACCCATGATGTATGCTTTTAAAAGATCACATGGCATCTTGACCCATCTGCCGTCTTACCCAATCCTCCCAGTTGTGAGAGCCACCTGTGAGGGAGAAGCAAATGTGTTGGCTGACGTGCCTAGGAGAGATGGAGCAGAGATCCTGGGAGCAGGGAAGGGAATGTCAGGCCAGAGAACAGAACCAGGCATGCGGTATGTACTTTCCAGAGCATCACTGTCCAGCAGAAATACAATGTGAACCACAGAGGTATTTGAAATTTTTCCAGCAGCCACATTTTTAAAAAAGAAACAATTAGGGGCGCCTAGGTGGCTTAGTTGTTAAGCGTCTGCCTTCGGCTCAGGGTGTAATCCTGGAGTTCTGGGATCGAGCCCCACATCGGGCTCCTCTGCTGGGAGACTGCTTCTTCCTCTCTCACTCCTCGTGCTTGTGTTCCCTCTCTCGCTGGCTGTCTCTCTTTGTCAAATAAATAAATAAAATTTAAAAAAAAAAGAAACAATTCATCTTAATAATGTACTTTATTTTTTTAATAATTTTTTATTATGTTATGTTAGTCATCATACAGTACATCCTTAGTTTTTGATGTAGTGTTCCATGCTTCATTGTTTGTGAATAATGTACTTTATTTAACCTAATATTCCAAATGTATATCACTTTAACATGTAATCAACCTAAAAATTATTAAGACTATTTAGCTTTTTTTTCTTTCATACTAAGTCTTCAAAATCTGGAGTGTATTTTATACTTATAACACATTTCAGTTCAAACTAGCCAGTGCTCAATAGCCACATGTGGTTTAGTGGCTACTAGCATGGACAGTACAGGTCTAGGGCTTTACCATTTTCTTTCTTTCTTTCTTTCTTTCTTTCTTTCTTTCTTTCTTTCTTTCTTTTTTTTTAAGATTTTATTTGTGTATCTGAGAGAGCGAGAGAGAGAGCACAAGCAGGAGGAGCGGCAGACAGAGAGGGAGAAGCAGGCCCTCCGCTGAGCAGGGAGCCTGATGCCAGCATCCTGGATCATGACCTGAGCCAAAGGCAGACGCTTAACTGACTGAGCCACCCAGGTGCCCCGCTTTACCTTTTCTTCTAAGGAATTTAGCCTGAACTCATATCCCCATCTGATTTCAACAGATCTCATTAAAAAAAAACCACTTTGGGGGCGCCGGGGTGGCTCAGTCAGTTAAGTGTCTGCCTTCGGCTCAGGTCATGATCCCGGAGTCGTGGGATCAAGCCCCATGGGCTCCCAGTTCAGTGGGGAGTCTGCTTCTCCCTCTCCCTCTTCCCCTCCCCCTGCTCCTTCTCTCTCTCTCTTTCTTTCTCTGTCTCTCCCTCTCACTCTTTCTCAAATGAATAAATAAAATCTTAAAAAAAAAAACCAACGTTTGCTCAGGCTGGTTGTGTTTTCATTTAAGGCTGAATATAAGATGTATATAATAAATCCTAATTTTTTTTCCTTTTTTTTGAAGAAGAAAAGGTGGGGGGCTCACTGACTAGAGGAGGATAAGGGGAAGACCAGTTATGGTAGAACCAATGAGACTGGCTTCTCACTTGGACTCAGTAGAAATGGAGAGATGCAACTTGATTTGATCTGCTTGCTTCAGGAAGAATTAAGACATAATGATGGACTGGATGGGGGAGGGAAGGGAGGAATGAAGAGTGACTCCTGGGTTTTTAGCCTGAGCAAGTGGATGTTGCCATTTACTGAAATAGAAAGACTTGAGAGAGGAGCAGGTATAGAAAGTGTGTGGAGGTGGGAATTAAGAATCTATTTTGGATGTAGGTGACACAACTGACTTCAAGACTTACTATAAAGCTGTAGTAAAGAAGACTGCGTGGTACTGGTGAAAGAATAGACAAATAGATCATGGAACAGAGCAGAAAGCCCAGAAATAGACCCACATACGTATAGTCAACTGATCTTTGACAAAGGAACAAAGACAGTACAATGGAACAAAGGTAGTCTCTAACAAATGGTGCTGGAACAAGTGGACATCCACATACAGGTAAAAAAAAAAAAAGAATCTACACACAGACCTTGCACCTTACAAAAAAATAACTCAAAATGGATTACAAACCTAAATGTAAAATACAAAACTAAATCTCCTAGAAAATAACATAGGAGAAAATCTAGATGACCTTGGGTATGGAGATAACATTTTCAATACCAAAGACAAAATTTAAAATGTCTGCTCTGCAGAAGACACTGTAAAGAGAATGAGAAGACAAGCCACAGACTAGGAGAAAATATTTGCAAAAGACCTATCTGATGGGGGGCACCTGGGTGGCTCAGTCGTTGAGCGTCTGCCTTTGGCTCAGGGCCTGATCCCAGGGTCCTGGGATTGAGCCCCGCATCGGGCTCCCTGCTCAATGCGGAGCCTGCTTCTTCCTCTCCCACTCCCCCTGCTTGTGTTCCCTGTCTCACTGTATCTCTGTCAAATGAATAAATAAAAT
>NC_048219.1:142269666-142283932 GCF_002007445.2 Ailuropoda melanoleuca | reverse complement strand
CCGGGGTGGCTCAGTCAGTTAAGTGTCTGCCTTCGGCAGGTCATGATCCCGGAGTCGTGGGATCAAGCCCCATGGGCTCCCAGTTCAGTGGGGAGTCTGCTTCTCCCTCTCCCTCTTCCCCTCCCCCTGCTCCTTCTCTCTCTCTCTTTCTTTCTCTGTCTCTCCCTCTCACTCTTTCTCAAATGAATAAATAAAATCTTAAAAAAAAAAACCAACGTTTGCTCAGGCTGGTTGTGTTTTCATTTAAGGCTGAATATAAGATGTATATAATAAATCCTAATTTTTTTTCCTTTTTTTTGAAGAAGAAAAGGTGGGGGGCTCACTGACTAGAGGAGGATAAGGGGAAGACCAGTTATGGTAGAACCAATGAGACTGGCTCCTCACTTGGACTCAGTAGAAATGGAGAGATGCAACTTGATTTGATCTGCTTGCTTCAGGAAGAATTAAGACATAATGATGGACTGGATGGGGGAGGGAAGGGAGGAATGAAGAGTGACTCCTGGGTTTTTAGCCTGAGCAAGTGGATGTTGCCATTTACTGAAATAGAAAGACTTGAGAGAGGAGCAGGTATAGAAAGTGTGTGGAGGTGGGAATTAAGAATCTATTTTGGATGTAGGTGACACAACTGACTTCAAGACTTACTATAAAGCTGTAGTAAAGAAGACTGCGTGGTACTGGTGAAAGAATAGACAAATAGATCATGGAACAGAGCAGAAAGCCCAGAAATAGACCCACATACGTATAGTCAACTGATCTTTGACAAAGGAACAAAGACAGTACAATGGAACAAAGGTAGTCTCTAACAAATGGTGCTGGAACAAGTGGACATCCACATACAGGTAAAAAAAAAAAAAGAATCTACACACAGACCTTGCACCTTACAAAAAAAATAACTCAAAATGGATTACAAACCCAAATGTAAAATACAAAATTGAATCTCCTAGAAAATAACATAGGAGAAAATCTAGATGCCCTTGGGTATGGAGATAACATTTTCAATACCAAAGACAAAATTTAAAATGTCTGCTCAGCAGAAGACACTGTAAAGAGAATGAGAAGACAAGCCACAGACTAGGAGAAAATATTTGCAAAAGACCTATCTGATGGGGGGCACCTGGGTGGCTCAGTCGTTGAGCGTCTGCCTTTGGCTCAGGGCCTGATCCCAGGGTCCTGGGATCAAGCCCCGCATCGGGCTCCCTGCTCAATGCAGAGCCTGCTTCTTCCTCTCCCACTCCCCCTGCTTGTGTTCCCTGTCTCACTGTATCTCTGTCAAATGAATAAATAAAATAAAAAAAAAGACCTGTCTGATGAAGAATTTAACTGAAATATACAAAGAAGTCTTAGAACTCAACAAGAAAACAAAAAAGCCAATTTAAAAATGTTTTAAATGTAGGTTGAAGATGCTCTTTATTTTTTTAAAAAATTTTTTTAATTTATTTTTTTATTTTTTAAGTAGGCTTTGTTCCCAGTGTGGTACCCAGTGTGGAGTCCAGCATGGGGCCCAAACTCACAACCCTGAGATCAAGAGTCAGACGCTCAACTGACTAAGCCACACAGGTGCTCTCAAGATGCTCTTTAAGCACATATGGGTTGATATCAAGTTGAGCACTAGCTAAGTGTGTCCGAAGTTTGGGAGAAAGTTTGAGGGAGCAGGTATATAACTTTAGACTCATGACTCTGTGGGTGATTTTTAACACCTGAGAACTGAAGTAGATCACTTAGACTAAAGAGAGTGTGGGAAGAGAAGGGGAAGGACCCACGAATGAGCCGGAACAGAGGTCAAGAAAGGAGGGGAGATCAGCAAAACAACCCAGAGAAACAGCCAACGAGGTGGGAACAAACCAAGGAGAGTATGACAGAGCAGCCAGGCGAAGGCAGAGTTTCAAAAAGAAAGCAAATATTGCCGAGCAGTTGAGAAAAAGAAGACAAAGATGTGCTGGTTGATGAGTTCTGTTTCACTTGAAAGCAAGGTTGGATTACTCTCTTGAGAAGTTTTGCCATAAAGGGGACAAAAGAAATGAGGTTAGAGGCTGGAGGGAGATGTTCAAGCAAAAGGATTGGTTGGTTGGTTGGCTGGTTTTTTTAGCAATGAAGAGGAGGTGAGTTTGAGGCTGATGAAGGAAGAAGGAAAGGAAGGGACAGAAGTGCAGCCCTTGAGAGGTGGCAGGGTGAGGGGGTGCGATCTGGCACGTGGTGGAGTGGCTGGCGTTTGGTAGATGCGGGAATCCTTCCTCCACTGGAATAGAAGAGAAGACAGGGAAGACCTGGGGAGATGTGTAGCTTGTTCCGCAGTGAAAAACCACAGCAGAGAGGCCGTGGAGAGGGTGGCTTTGAAGGGGAAGTAGAAGTTTTACACAGCCCTCTTCAACTTGCCCTTTTGCTTTTGTTTTTCTTCCTTCCTTCCTTCCTTCCTTCCTTTTTTTTTTTAAGATTTTATTTATTTATTTGACAGAGAGACAGCCCATGAGAGAGGAACACAAGCAGGGGGAGTGGGAGAGGAAGAAGCAGGCTCATAGCAGAAGAGCCTGATGTGGGGGNACCCTCTTCAACTTGCCCTTTTGCTTTTGTTTTTCTTCCTTCCTTCCTTCCTTCCTTCCTTCCTTCCTTCCTTCCTTTTTTTTTTTAAGATTTTATTTATTTATTTGACAGACAGCCAGCGAGAGAGGGAACACAAGCAGGGGGAGTGGGAGAGGAAGAAGCAGGCTCATAGCAGAAGAGCCTGATGTGGGGCTCGATCCCAGAACGCTGGGATCACGCCCTGAGCCGAAGGCAGATGCTACAACTGAGCCACCCAGGCAGCCCCTTTCTTCTTTTTTTTAAACCAAGTTTCCATGGGGTAGCACAGAATCCTGTAAGCTCCATTTATGAACCCTTTGGTTATTGGGTTGTGCACGTGGACTTCAAGCCAGCCACCAGGTACTTCAGAAGCACCCCAGTGTGTTATCAGTGTGGACGGTGCACAGCGCCCGCCGAGGGTCAGTCCTGGGACAGTGGGCGCCTTCCCGCCCTGCGAGCTCCTGCTCTTTACCTTGTTCAAGGAGTAGGAAATACCAGCGCTTCAGGTCATCTCTCACGAGGCTTGGCATTTTGTCTTTCTATTTCTGTGGTTAAGGTTCCTTGGTTCTTGTTGTCATCAGGCCGGCCAAACCTTCTGTTTCAGGCAACCACCCATCCTGAAGAAAGTTTCAGTCTCTGTGGAGCTCAGCAGGCGTGGCTGCGGCTAGCAATGATAGAAAGGGAGAGGGGGTGGCGGGTACAGTTCATAGCCTTTCATTTCAATTCTTTGAAACCCCGTGAAAATGCCGATGAGAAAGCCATCTTGAACTTTTGAGGCTGTTGCCTGAGTGGATTAACGAACCCTGTTTACTAATATCTCGCTGCCCCCTTTGGAGGACCACGGTCTTTAGAATTCCATGCTCTTTTTGCTTTGAACAAAGCCTCCAGCTTGCTGCTCTTCCCATCACAGCATGAGAGCAAGCTTCTTTGCTTTGGTCAAATTTTGTGTGTAAGCCATTTCAGCTGTTTGGCTTATTGTATTTGTGTCATTTGGGGTGAATTCCAGGGACCTTGGGATATCATTTCTTTTTTACTGGCAAATAGATTTTATGAAGAACCATACTAGATTTGGCCAAGTTTTATTTCTAAGGAAGGAGCCCGTCCCATAGCTTGACTGAAACAAAGCCACACATAGGATATCTGATTTACTGAAGTCCTTATCCAATTTAAACAACATGACAAATGAAAGATATATTTCCTTTTTTATGCATCCTTTGAACAGCAATGACCAGCTCAGGCATGGGGACCAATGCCCCACCTTTCATGTGCTATGCCTCCAAAAATCACAAACACTGCTGACGGTTTGCCCATACTCCTGTCACATACCCAGCTCACCCCTTTTTGCTTGCTAACAAAATCTCAATTTTGTTCCATAGAGAATGCGCCCAGCTCCAGGAAATGAATCAAATTAGCCTAAATTCATCATGTACTCTCTCTTTTGCTGTGCCAGTGATGGGCGGGAGACCCAGCGCTGGCCTCTGAAATGTAAAGAGATCTGAGGAGGAGGCTTGAGGAACTGGGGAAGGGGTGGGTTTTTCCTCCCCCAAAAGAGGGAGACCAGAAGAGACTGCCACTCTCTTTTCCTTCCTGCTATGAGGACTTGTAAATTCCAGAGCCCTCGGGATAGCCTTCTTTCAAGATTTGAAAACAGATTTAGTAAAGGACTATATTTGGAGTTGTGGAAAGGAAGTCCAAAAAGATGGGCAAAGACAGACCACTAACTGGTGCTGATCCAATCCTGCATCAGCCTGCCCCAGACTTCTTGTTTTGTGCAAGAATCAAATGCCCTCCCCGTTTAAGGCATTTGTTACTTGCAGCTCAAAGCCTCCAGATACCTGTGACTTCCCAGAACTTACTGTGTGCTCAAGAGCATTTATAACTAACACTCTTTACCCTGACTTACCAGCAACAATTCCCCAACTTACACTTGGCTGTCAAGGCATGGTTCCTTTATAGCTTATTAAATGTAGCTGAAGATCCAAGAGTATTATAAAAGCAAAGTATTTTAATTTTTCAGGTTTTCTAGCACACTTTCGCTAAATGGAACAGCATAAATAAAATGATTTTTCATTAAGTGATCTCGAGAAAAAATGTCAGTATTCCCAAAGAGGCATTTTAGAGTTGTCTTCTTTAAAATGTTTTTAAACCTTCCTGGTTCAGAATTGGAGTTCTTAATTGGGTTGGCCCTTTGGAATTATTGGAAACCAACTATAAACAGCCTCTACCATCGCCTGAGGCAGTCATAATGTTTTTTTTTTAATTGCTATAAAAGCTCACCTGCGTTATTAAAAGTCCAAATAGTCTTCGTCTTTATGGCTTGGAATTTCATACTCTTATTTGTCCATAATGTCAGCACTTTATCCATTTTTATTGCTAGAGGCTTAAATTTTTCTTTCTTTCATATTATTATAGTTTTTCTCCTTTCCAACCCACTCCTATGTTTACACCTTATGTCCCTGAAAATGCACAAATATGACCAAACCTCATTTTGGGGGGCTGCCAGATCAAACACTGTCCTTTTTAGAAATAGCTACCAAATGTACATCGTCAGTTTACCAGAATTCCTGTTTTCTTACCTTTGCCTGAGAGTACACTTAAGGTGTTTGGTGTTAAAGCCAGCTCCAAGAAACCCCTGACATTTTGTAATAAAGCAAAACCACTCATGAACTAACATTTGCTCAGAGCCTAAAATAAGTCATGCAACCAGCCTAAATGGAATAACTAGAACTTTCTCTCCCTTCTGAGTTCCAGTTTCTAAGTTGACCAAGGCAGGTTTAGTTATTGGCGGTAGATACAAGTATATTTGCTAACTAAACAAACTGGGGTTGGGTGCGTAAAAAGAGTGACAAAAGAACACTGATCAAGTTAGGACGTAAGTATTTCCGTAAACTCAGCACAGAATTTGAAAACTGATGCGCATTTCCACAAGTGGTTTATTGAACTTCTATCCAAATTGCACCTACAACACTGATTGCATCAAGTGAGATGAATGGTTTATGGGCCATCGCTCGAGGAAAAACGGGTAGTGTACACTTGATCGTCGGATTCCACATGCATGTAGGAGCCCAGGCCTGCGCCAGGAGGAAGGACTGTTACCCTCTTAAAACCTAGGCCTGTGGAGGAGGGGTTTCAGAGTTGTCTTGACTGTACCCACAGGACTTTAATTTGGGGAGATGATACAATGAGGCTAACGCCATTGAAGGAAGATTGTTATTACTTATTTCCCAAGAGAAGGGAGCACATCATGCCACACAGGGCCACATCGGGCAGCACCAGTTTTGGTCAGGAGACAGAGGCAGTGGGGGGAAGCACGGGTCAGAACCTTTATTGTTTCCCATGGGAAAGGCAAGGCGAGGCAAGGCGGAGATAACAGCTTAGGGTTGGCTAACTTGAGCCGGCAGGCTCCGGGCTATAGAGTGGTGTCTAGTTGTATGATACCTGGCCCTGGGTGATTAGGGCAGAGGAATATTGGCTTGGTGTGTGAGTTAAATAAAAGAGGTGGCTGGGACTCCTTAAATAAAATAGTGTGCAGACTCATGATTGATTAGAGGATTTGTAATATGATTATCAGGTGCCACAAAGGCTGGCTCACAGAGGAGAAGTCAACAGCTTTGGCCGTGAGTCTGACCCTGTGACCAATAGATGCCAAGTAGACAAATACAGAATCTAAGAAAACATGGAACAAAAATCCACATGATCAGGGAGTCTCAATGCAAACCAGTCCTTTTACATGAAAACACAACTTAGATGGGATACCTGGTTGGCTCAGTCAGTTAAACGCCTGCTTTTGGCTCAGTTCATGATCCCAGGGTCCTGGGATCGGGCCCCACATCGGGCTCCTTGCTCAGCGGGAAGCCTCTTCTGCCTCTGCCTGCTGCTCCCCCTGCTTGTGCTCTCTCTCTCTCTGACAAATAAATAAAATCTTAAAAAACAAACAAACAAACCAAAATACAACTAAAACTATACTATGTACCAACAAGCACATGGAAAACCAACCACACAGCTATTCCAGGTTTTAATTACAAAAATGTGTATTAAAGAATTTGGCCTTGCCCCAAAGGAAGTCTGGCCTTCGCCCTCGGCTTCTGGAATTAATCTATGTCATACCTGATAGGATTGTCTTTGTTTAGGGCATGGGATGGCCACACTGGATCTTCGAGTAGGCACTGGCCCCTCCAGGAGGACATTATAATTTAGGGTGTGGCTTTGGATCATGTAGTATCCGTTAACCTGTAGACTCGAACCATGTGGGCAATCTGTCAATCGTGCATACATAATGAAACCCCATTAAACCTTCCAGACACTGATGCTCCCGTGAGATTCCCCAGTTGGCAGAACTCCATGTGCATTGTCACACATAGATGCCAAGGGCGTAAAGCTTCCTTAATCCACAGGCGAGAACCATCGAAGCCTCACATCTGGAACCCTCGCAGATTCTGCCCTATGTATCTCTTCCTTTGGCTGATTTTAATCTGCCTTGCTTCCCTGTAACAAACCACAACCACAAATAGAAAAGCTTCAATGAGTTCTGTGTGCCCTTCTAGTGAATGCTGGAAACTGACCATTCCATAGGCATTTGTTGTCAGAAGCGAAGGCAGACTCGAAAACTCTGTCCTCAACCTTTGCAGTTGGTCTAACTAGGTGAAATCTCTACACATGCATAATAGGCAAGTAAGTAAGTAAGTAAATAAAAAATAAGTAAATAGATAAAATTTAAAAGTAAAGAAGGTATTGAATAAAAAAAGTTCTCCTGAGGGTTCCTCAGTTAACTCTTTCTGGTGTATCTTTTTAGACATTTTCTGCAAAAATGTACATGTATATACACCTTTTATTGTTTCTTTATCATAAAGGAGACTGTGCTCTACAGCCTGTTCTACAACGGGCTTTTATCCCTCCTATTGCGTAAGCAACCCTTGTGTCAGCACACACCCCAGTGACTTGGATGGCTGGATGCTGATCGTGTGGCTGTGCCATTCTAAGAAGAGAATCAAGTCTCAGGGTTCTTATGAGATCACGTGACTTCACATAGTAGAGCTCTTTTTTTTTTTTTTTAAGATTTTTTTTTTTTTTTATTTGACAGAGATAGAGACAGCCAGCGAGAGAGGGAACACAAGCAGGGGGAGTGGGAGAGGAAGAAGCAGGCTCATAGCAGAAAAGCCTGATGTGGGGCTCGATCCCAGAACGCCAGGATCACGCCCTGAACTGAAGGCTGACGCTTAACTGCTGTGCCACCCAGGCGCCCCCACATAGTAGAGCTCTTAGAACAGTGCTGATCACAAAATACGCAAGCATTTGTTATCATTGATTTGTTTGTGATTTAGCCACTCTCTCTTGTGTACATTGCTATTTCTGTTTTTTCATTTTTATTTCCAACAAGGCTGCAGTGGATATCCTCCGGCTTGTACTTATACCCAGGAATGGAATTACTGCGTCAAAGGGTATGTGCATTTAACATTTTGCTAGATGTTGTCAAATTGAGCTCTAAAATTGTTGTGCCAATTTACATTCCTACCCTAGCCTGTGATATGCCTGATTCCCCTTCCTCCCAATTACAGAGCATTATCAAACTTTCTAGTCTTTGCCAATCTGATAGGGTTTTAGAAATTGCATGTCCTTGTAGCTTGCATTTCTTTAATTATTGTGAGGCTGAGTATCTTTTTTATATATTTATTCATTTACTTTATATTTATAGTACTTTTTCTTCCAGCTGCTTAATTCATGTGCTTTAATTTTCTATTTGATTTAAGCAAACTTCCTATATCATTTGAAACTGGTATCTTGAATGAGAATTAGGCTTTCTAAAAAGAAAAGATACCAGGATGCTTTTCCAGCCTGCGTTTCCACAGCATCATAACTTTCACTATGGCTTTAAATTTCCTTTTAAAAAAAAACAAAAAAACAAACAAAAAAAACCCCCAAAAAGCAAAGCAAAATGAAAAACAATGGACTGGGAAGAGGTACTAATTTTCTCTGGTTGATTGAAGGGCTTTTGTTTGTTTGTTTATTCCTTTCAATTAAATAGAAATCGTTCCCTTTATTTCAGCTTATACCCATTTTTCCTGGTTGGAAACCAACCCACCAAGAACTGAATCTTTTTATTCTGTAATTTTTTTTTTTTTTTAATATGGAACGNTTTTTTTTTTTTTTTATATGGAACGCTTCACGAATTTGCGTGTCATCCTTGCGCAGGGGCCATGCTAATCTTCTCTGTATCGTTCCAATTTTTTTTTTAGTATATGTGCTGCCAAAGCGAGCACTATTCTGTAATTTAAACCCACCTAATAAATAAATATTCTGGTATGTCTCACACAATGTAAGCAGTGGTAGACAGCAAACTGGTAACAACTTTGTGTTTTGATAAGTTTTCTGTACTTTTCCTAAGACTGAATTACTTTACTGAAAACAGGTTAACCTATAATGTCCTAAAGATACATTGATTTTCAAGTGAATTTCACATTTTGCAAAGAACGTTTGTATAAACTCCTCAGAAATTTGATTTCTTCAAAAAGGAGAGACACCCCTCCCCCCCAAATGTGGTCCATCCTTTCTTCAAACCTCCTTTCCTTCCAAAGTTGACCTTTTGAAAGCTTCCCTAACAGGGCTCCCTGTTTTTCCAACGCACAAGCTCTTCCCTCTCTCTTCTCCCGGTTCCCCAAACGCACAGCAGTCAGTGTCTGACGATACGTGTCCCGGCTTACTCTGCATATTCGTGCGTGTTTACATCCATCTTTTCTCTGTTCACAGTAGTAATCAGGTGCTCTAATACAAACACGTGCACAACGGAGCACGTGCACACTCAGCAGCTCAGAGGACCAGAAGCGCTCATGACCTCGCCCAGCTTCTGCAGGCCAGAGACCCAGGAGCCACTCCGCTGCGCTGCAGTCAGCCGAACCAAGGCTTGCTGGAGCTGCGGGGCCTGCTTCCGGCATGGGGCTCCCTCCCGGCTGGCAAACTGATGCCATGTAGTGTCTCACCATGTGGACTTCATAGAGCTACTCAAGAGTCTTTATGACACGGTGTCTGGCTTCCCCAGAGTGAGTAATCCAAGAAAGGGCAAGGCAAAAACCACAATGTCTTTTATGATCTAGCCTCAGAAGAAGTCACACACTCATTTTCCCAATTTCCCATTTGTTACCGTAGGGGTGGAAAATATTTCCCTTCTTCTCTTCTAGGTTCTTTGGCTGGTCTAATAATTAATGTAAGATTAACAGGAGAAAAATTTCAAACAAACGGGAGCCCCATAAAAATATGAGACCCAAAGAGCAACCAGGTGATTGAAGCTTATGTAACCTCCAGAGCCAAGGAAAGGGGAGGGGGCCTGGAGATACAAAGGGGAGGAAGGCCATTCACAGGAAGGCGAAAGAGAAGTCTGGAAAACAAAGGTGCCCTGTTAGGCAGGTAAGTTTCTTAGGTAAAAAGGCATCTCTGGTAATAGCGCTCTTCCTGGTACAGGCCCCCTTTCCTGTGTACATTTAGGCGGTTGAAGGGAAGGTAAAGAACTTTTCCCAAATATGCCGAGTTTCGAATTTCAATTGCCTTTAGCTCAAAATAATCCTTATGCCAAAGAGACATATTTTAGGGTGGCAAAATCTGCTCCCCTTCATTACGTAGATCAGCCCTCTACAGAGGCATGACTACCAGGAGGCAGGAATCATTTGTGGTCATCCTGGAGGCTGGCTGCCATTGGGATCCAGTCTTTTATTCATTCCTCAAGCTATGCCTCATAAATCACAGATCTTGGCATAAATATAATCACTTAAAAGAACTCAACTCGGGGCACCTGGGTGGCTCAGTCAGTTAAATGTCTGTCTTTGGCTCTGGTCATGATCCCAGGGTCCTGGGATCGAGTCCCCGTCAGGCTTCCTGCTCAGTGGGAGAGAGCTGGAGGAGGGAGAGCAGGGAAGGGAGGAGGGAAGGAAAGGAGGACAGAGAAGAAGGGTGGAGAGGAGGAGGAATCAAGGGAAGCGGGAATCTGAAAGAGAAGGAGAGGGCAGGGAGAGAGACCTTGTCTGTGTGTGGTTCAGTAGAGTTCAGGGAGTTCAGTGCTCTCTCTCTCTCTCTCTCTCTCAAAAATAAATAAAACCTTTTAAAAAAATTAAAACAACAACTCAACTCTGTAGAAATACCCTAGTGAACAGGAAACTGGTCCCTTTAATTAAAACCGCTGACACTTATAAAAGGACAAGTCTTAGACCAAGTAAAACCCTGGGAAGACATCTCCAAGGCAGAGATGTGCTTGTGGAAAGTTTACTGTGGAAAGCCCTCTGGACCATGGGGGGGTGGAGAGCGAAGGCGGGAGGATGGGGCTCAGGGAGTTGTATGACTGTGGCGAGGGCCTCAAGGGCCTCAACTGTGACCCAGGGCAGCTCAGCCACAGGGATGGAGTATGTAGAGTATTTATACCACAGAAATTGGCAAATGCTACAAGGCAGGGTTTTTAATCCCTGATTTGATCCCTGAGTTGGCCATCAATCATTTACCAGCACACAAGTGATCTGTTGAATCCGTTTCTCTGAGATCCAGAATGTATTATTTTAGCATATTAACATTTCTAAGAAGTCCTACAATAGGGGAATGTGTTTAATCTTGTGAATAAGCATTTCCCAAAGATAGGACATGGATATACATCTTAGTCCGCAGACTCGAGCATATCAGAAGCTATGTAGTTTCAGATTCTGAGTCCCTTTCTTCCAGATTGATGGGGGGAAAACCCAAAACATAACATCCCTCCTTCCAGGAATTCCCTCACCAGCCTCCCCCCCTCCCCGCCCCAGTTCCAGGTGGTAGGAGGGTTGCCCTTCTGGTTCTCACTCACTGATCCATCCAGGCACTTCTCGGATGCCCCACATCCCAGCCAACCTGGCCCTGCCAGGTCCAAGGTCTGGGGCTGGCACTTCTGGGACAGGAGACTCAGGATAAAGGAAGCCTTGTCCTTGGGCAGGATGCACTCTCTCTCCAGCTCCTCTGTCCTCAGCACTTCCTATCGCCTCTCAGGCCTGTTTTACCCATTCTGCCTGGCTCTGGAAAGCTTCTAAGTGCAAACCCTGGTCTGGGTGACCTTGCTGATCACGTCCTTGGCCACCTTCCTGGGCTCCGCTGAACCAATTCCCTGAACTCTACTGAACCACACACAGACAAGGTCTCCCTCTCTCCTCTCCCCTTCTCTTCCAGATCCCCCCTTCCCTTGATTACCCCTCTTTCTTTCCCCTCCTCCTCCCCACCACTCCTCTCTATCCTCCTTTCCTTCCCTCCTCCCATCCCCTGCTCTCCTTCCTCCAGTCAAGAACTTTCCTGGCTCAGGTAAATCCCCCTCTATTCATCCAGACTTTGCTTGAGAATCAGCTGAATTCTCCAAAGGATTTAGGTTTTGAATAACAAAAGCCAGAAAGCCTGGTTGTTTTGTTTTCTATTCTAATAGAAGCCTCCCTGAGGGCTGTGAGCGCTGAACCCCCTTCCAGCTTTAAATGGGGAAGGAAAGCATGAAATTGGGAGAGAGAAAGCACCTCATATCTAAAAATATCTTTCACTCCATCACACCTGCTTTAACTTTGGGGAGCACAGTTCAGGAAACTCTGTAGGTGGCGTCCCACGTGGTCTACGGAGGAATATGCTGGGGTGCCACGGAGGTGCCACGGAATGGCCAGGGCTCACAACGTGGCGCCCGGCAGTGGGGAAGCACTCTGCACAGTCTGGCGGCGCTGGTGGAGTGGGTGCAAACATGGAAGGAGGGAGGAAGGGAGGGAGGCCTGGTTGACATGAAGTGACTGGGTCTCAGGAGCCCCTGAAGGCCAGTGGGGAGAGGCTGCTGTTCGTGAAAACCCTCTTGCAAGACTCCCTGTTGCACTTGTGTTTGCATGGGTAGGGCTTCCTGAGGGGCTGGTGGCACATTGGAAAGGATCCTGAGTCCCACTGCGATAGTATAGGGTTCTGGAAGCATCCTTAAAATCCCTTGGAAAATTAACATATTGATCCAGAAGTGACAAAACGTGATGCCTCCACCAGACTAAAACAAACTCGAACCCAGTTAAATGGGCATGATTTAATAACGGGCCATTTCTAAATTGTTTATTTCCCACAGCGTTTATATTGGTGGCAACTATGATAACAAATCCTAGGGCCTTGATAAGGTCAACAAATTACCAAGTGCTAATTGTTTCTGCCAGGTGTATGTGAGGAGATAAATAGCACATAAATTAAACTGCAGCGTGGGGCTGCTGTTCCCGAACCCAGGCTGCTCTGTGCTCTCCAGCAAAATAATTTCCTCTTATCCCATAATTAGACACTTGTACCTTTAAAAACTGTACTCCTGAAGGAATATGCTATCCTACCACTGCCGAAGTTAGACAAGAAGAAAAAAGATAAGGGACAGTAGTCTAATAAATTGAATGTCAGTGACATCATACCCCTTTGTCACCATCGACAGGCAGACCGTCTGCCTTGGATTCCATTTGGTCGTTGGAGAGCTAGTGTGCGAGGACCACCTCTGCTGGGCTGACGGGTGGCCGGCGTCAGAGCTGGGCCTGGTGGCCTGGCCCCTCCACTGCGGCCTGGCCCCTTCCAGCGCCATTGAAGATCTCACCTCAGATTCACATCCAAGTGTTGGTATACCATCACATTTATCCAGTGACAGCTGAAATGTCATAACTTTATCGTACATGCCAGTTGTTCTCTCCCCAGTTTCCTGTCTCAAGGGCTGAATATTACTAGCACCTATTTTGCTAGAAATGCAGACATACAGTGCAACGCGGTGACGGGTGGTTTCCTCTCCTTTTCAGCCTCTGTGCATCTGCTTCAGAGTGCTAACTGGATAATGTAATTTTTCATTAGTCATGGTATGTAAAGTGCATTCGAAATTCTAAGGACAAAAATGTGTCCATTTATTGTTGTTTCATCCATCCATCCATCCAATTTACCCATCCATACGTTTACTTTATCATTTTTTCTTTGCATTTCTTTACCAAACATTTTTGGTTCAGACCCTGTACAGGGTGCTAGATGCAAGACATGTGAGTCTGGCACATATTTTTTTCCTGCTGAGCTCCATGAGAGAGGCCAAAATTGTAAATACCGATTACAGCAGAAAGCTCTGGGCAAGCCCCACCTGGCTTGGACTTAGGCAGGGAGATTCCGCTGAGGAGATGGAAGAGAGCACAGAGGAGCTGCAGAGAACCGCAGCGTGTTGGCTCTGGGGTCGAGCTATCCTCAGAAGGAACTGGTGCCCTGTGCCCGGGGCGCCCAGACGCAGCCTGTGAGGATGAGGCACGGCACCCACGGCCAACTTCATCTCAGTTTTTTCTGCTGGCAGCCCCGTGATGCAAGCACTTCACTAGCTGTTCTATGGTGGGGATCGGGAGGGCCAGAGGAAGAAATCCCTACTGGCCCTGCTGACTGTGACCTTGGCAAAGGGACTTAACCTTTCTGGGTCTCAGTTCTTCATATGTTAAATGGAGATCAAAACAATTTTTAGGGACACCTGGGTGTCTCAGTCCGTTAAGCATCTGCCTTGGACTCAGATCTTGACCCCAGAATCCTGGAATTGAGTCCCACATCGGGCTCCTTGCTCAGCGGGGAGCCTGCTTCTCCCTCTCCCTCTGCCTGCCACAACCCCTGCTCGTGTGCTCTTTCTCTCTCTGACAAATAAATAAATAAAATCTTAAAAAAAAAAAAAAAAAAAACCCAGGGGCGCCTAGGGGGCACAGCGGTTAAGCGT
>NC_048219.1:142195555-142269526 GCF_002007445.2 Ailuropoda melanoleuca | reverse complement strand
AATAAATAAATAAAATCTTAAAAAAAAAAAAACCCAGACCCAAACCAAAGCAATTTCTACTTCTCAGGCTTATGAGGATGAAGTGAATTTATGTATGTAAAGCACTTGGAAGAGTGCATTCAACACATAGTAGCTATCATTACTAATCCCACTGATTAATCTTAGTGAGTGTAAGTGAGCAGATCACGCAGCTAAAAGACACCGAGTCAAACTGGAGTCAAACTGAGAGTCAAGCTCCTTCCTTACCCACAATACCATGTGCAGTATGCCATGGGACCACACAGGCTGACCACTTAAGCAAGACTGGGTGCAACCAGGAAAGGCTTCCTGCAAGAGGTGGCATCTGAGCCGAGCTTGGAAGAAGGGCCAGGAGTTTGCCAGAGAAAGGCATTGCAAGGAGAGGGAGCAGACTGTGTGAAGGCCTGGAGGCCTGAGCCAGTCTGGTGTGTTGAGAGTACAGAGGTATGGGTATGGGTGGAGGAGTGAGTAGGGCCAGAGCACAGATGAAGGCCACTTGAGGTGTTTGGACAGGATCCTGGAGGCCTTGCAGATTCTTTGTTTTCCATTTGGTGCTAGTTATATGTTTGTATGAAGGGTGGGAAAAAGTGAAAGAGGAACTTAAAAGTCTAGGTCACCTGTACTTACAATTTACTTACCGTTTCTCTTGAAATGACTTGCTCTTTTTACGTAAATTTATTTTTAAAAGAAACTTTATATCGTAACTGTAAATGGTAAGCTCACAGCGCCAGATGTGTTTCGGAATTCACATTTTTTTCTGATTTCGAAAGGTGGTATGGTGCATGTATGCAACGCTAGTTAACATCCCCAGAGGGCCAGAGAATGAATGAATATTTCTGCAGAGAAATGTATGAATATTTACACCAAGTAGGATAAAGACTATTTATAGCTTGCCTCAAATCAGCTTTGGCTCCAAACTTACAAAAAACCTTTCATTTTTTCAGAGCTTTTTGGAGTTTAGAATGCGGATGAGTAGTATCACTTGCTGAAAATAAAAGGTAACAGAAAATATATTATTGCACACGAAGCAATGTGATTAGAGTCCCACTCACCCTCCCGGCCGTGGCTTCGGAAGGGCTCTGGTTGAAAGGGAGATTCACCAGCAAGGTGTCACAGCCCCCATTGGCCAAGTTAACCGTGAGGAACAGTGCAGGGAGCACAGAAACTCCATGTGATATTCTCGCAACTTTTCTGTAAATCTAAAACAATTCTAACATTAGAAGTTTATTAAAAAAAGAAAAAAGAAGTTGACTAACACCAAACCAGACTTTCTCCTTGATGCTGAAAGAGAACAAAAAGCAAGCTCACTTTTCTCACGTGGTCATCCCATCTTCTAAGACCTCCTCCTCGAGCCACCTGGAGTCATCCCAGCGACTCTACCACCCTCAGGGCAGCTCTGGGCCTTGGGAAACCTGGGCTGGGTCTGGGCCAGGCCAGGCAGAGCTTTCTCTGAATGTAGGGACCAAAGGCTTGGGCTTTTTCTATGGACAGTGAGGTTTCATTAAAGGTGTTTAAGTGTTTTTGGGGGTGCCTTCATCCGGGTGTAGGGGTGAACAGTTTGCCAGGAGCGGAAGAAGTTGGGCAGGGGGAAGGAAATGTTGGTGGTCATGAAGGGACAGATGTGGCACAGATGTGGGTGGGTGAGGGTTCCAAGCGGCAGGAATCCGGGCCCACCGGAGGCGCGTGAGCCGGGCAGGAGTATGTGGGAGAGTGTGTTAGGGGCTGGCTAGGGCAGGCCCAAAGTCACCTTACCGAAAATGTCCTTCGTGGGGCTGGAACTCAGAGCTCAGAGCTCAGAGCCAGAGACACACATCACCGGGGCCCTGGAGCTAGAACTCTCCAGAAGAGAGAAAAGAACCCTCTGTTTCCCCAGCCCCACATGTCCCCACCCCCAGTCCTGCTGTGGTTTAAATTTCGGAGGAGAGGGAGACCAGTCTTCCTACAAATTGGCAAATAGGCAGAGGGGCCCTCATTCTGGGTGGAAAAGGAAGCTTGGTTCCTGGTTGTTAACTGTGAAGCCAGTGGAATGGAAAACTAATTTGCGAAGGACAGGGACCCTCCCTACAGGACCCAATGCCCAGGGCTGCCTAAGAGGAGGCTGTTCTATCCAAGGCAAAGGAACCAGTATAATAATGATAATAATAATAATAATAATAATAATAATAATAATAAATGCACAAAGAGACATCCCAGAGAAAGCAAAGAAATAGGGCAGTCTTCTCGAGAGTCTCCAGGCCGTTGCATGCAGAGGACACTCATCCTGCCCATGTGCCAAATTTTGCCCCCCAGTCTCTCTGCTCCCCACCAGCCCCTTGCCGAAGCCACCAACACCGGAGACCTTGTGCCAAGCCACTGCCGTTCTGGGGCTTAACCCAGTGGTTGGAAGCAGGAGAGAAACTGGTCTTCTTGGGCTGGTTTCTAAACCTGGATGCCTGCTGGTAGAGGCCAGCTTGGCCCTGGCCTGCGCATAAGGCCCGGGCCGCCAGGTGCGGTCCCCTGCCTCCCAAGGCTGGGAGGAGTGGCAGCCGGCTGCGGGCCTACCGGGGAAGCGGGTCAGCCTGACATCCCCAGCAGATGTCAGTCTGGGAACAGGAAGCAGCTTGTTTGGGGCTTCTAAAAATAAATAAATAAATAAATAATAACTACAACCACAAGAACGGTCTTTTATTCCAAAGTAAAAAAAATGCTTTAATGACTAGAGCATTTAGCACATCGGGGGTTTTCATTGTTTTCAATTATGTGCAATTCTGAAAGGAGCGCACAAATTCTGAGCCTGAATGGAGAATTGTGGGGCTGCGGATTTGTGCTGTTTTAAACATTTGCTTTACTACTTTAAGAAGAGAACTGTAAAATGGAAATAATGATATATTATTACAAGCAAATTACACTGTGGAGTAGCATTAATATTGCAGTTGAAACCTAGAATTTGAAATAAAGATGGAAATATTCATTTGTACATAGTTTTTGTTCTTAGAAAAATGATTTGGAATTAGGCGAGAAGCTTCCTTCTGCGTCTGCGTACCCAGCCAGGCTCAGCGCTCGGCCCCAGGTGCCGGCGGGGGCGGGGGCAGGGAACCCCCAGTTCTCGGGCGGGTGCTGGCACGGGGTGGGGGGCCCCCGTGCCTCCCCAGCTAGGTGGACAGTTGGTGCATTACAGAAATGTGTGATTTAGAAAGCAGAAATGGGGTGGTGGGTAGATCTAACAGTTTTATGTGCATGGGGACAGACCCTGGATGAGGAGACAGTGGTAGCAAGTGACAAATGAGCCTCACTCTTTGGGGGTCACCATCTCCCTTTGCGGAAGCAAGCCCTATTGCCAGACCTGGCACCCCATCTGCGCCTCTTCCTCCTCCTCCCTTTGTGGGAGGGGCTCAACAGGGAAAAATTTAGGGTACATAACTTCCTTTTATTTGTCAATTCAAGTGTTTTGTTTTGTTTTTATTAAAAAATAGGTTATTTTTCTCTGTACTGAGGAACCCTCTTCCCTCAAACGTTTTTAAAACCAATTTAATAGAGCGGAGCTCTGCTGTTTTCTGAACCAAGCATCGCGGCCTACTGTGCCCCGTTACTGGAGACCAGGACCCACATTGCTCCCATGGCTTCCCCAACCCATTTCCTGGTCCGGCCCTGTCCATTCTGCCAAACTCTCTTCCAGTCTTCCCTGCCTTTGCCCCTGAGGCCNGTTACTGGAGACCAGGACCCGCATTGCTCCCATGGCTTCCCCAACCCATTTCCTGGTCCGGCCCTGTCCATTCTGCCAAACTCTCTTCCAGTCTTCCCTGCCTTTGCCCCTGAGGCCCCTCAGGGCAGCTCACGTTCCTTCCTCATCCCCCATGGAGGCCGCTGGACCTCGCTGCCTTTGAGAATTCTTCTGGGGCAGCCCCTCACCCCACCCTACACTCTGTGCTTCTGCAACAGCCTTAGCAGGTATCTTTCAGCATCGACCGCAGTGCATCCCCCCCATTTGATTACCAGTTCCCTAGAGTAACTAAATTCATATTTGTATCCCTTGCCCAGTGCAGGGAATAACAATTAACGGTTATTGAATGAATGAATGAATGAATGAATGAATGAATGAATGAATAAACCATTTGGTGGTTTGGGAGGTGGGACTGTGAAGTATTATTTATTGAGCACATTACAATAACCCTGCAAGGTGGGCATGATCTCTTTTTTTACAGATGAGGTCAGAGGCCGTTAGTAATTTGCCTCAAGACACCAGCCAAGAAGGGACAGAGCAAGGATTATAGTTCAGGTCTGTCTGACTCCCCAGATCTCCCTTTACCCTACACGATGGGGTGACGACTGACTCAGAGAATCCACAGCATGTGCTGAGCACCGCAGAGAGAGCTTTACGGCCCTCATGGGTTTCTTAGGGTCTCCAGGATGGCCTAGCAAATACCAGGGGTCCTGATAACCAACCCCTACCTCCCACCTTCATCACCTCTTATTTGGAAAACTTTCAACCTCGAGAGAAGTTGAAAGAGTAAGACAATGAACACGAGTGTATCTTTCATATTTGTGAATACACATGTGCACTTATATTTGTATTTCTATGTTAGGGGCTTTGTCTCAGGAGCCATATGATGTCAGTCTGTACCATGTAGGTGATGTTATTATGTCTGATTACTTGGCGTGGTAGGCAGCCCCCAGGATGGCCCCAGTGGTCCCTCCCTCTGAATATTCACATCTGGTGTGTCCCCCTCCCCNGGGGCTTTGTCTCAGGAGCCATATGATGTCAGTCTGTACCATTGTAGGTGATGTTATTATGTCTGATTACTTGGCGTGGTAGGCAGCCCCCAGGATGGCCCCAGTGGTCCTTCCCTCAATATTCACATCTGGTGTGTCCCCCTCCCCTTGAGTGTGGGCTAGACTTAGTGACTCACTTCTCAAGACTGGAACATGGAGGGAGATAGAGAATGTCACTTCTGAAATTAGGTTATAAAAAGATGGTGGTTTTCATTTTGGGAGTTCTCTCTCTTTCTATTTGCATCACTTGTCCTGAGGGAAGCCAGCTGCTGTGCTATGAGGCGGCTGCGTGGAGAGGCGCACAGGAGTGATCTTGGATGGGACACTTCTGAGCCGCCAACAGCCACCTGAGTGAAATAATCCACTGTAACAACTTCTGCGAGTCAAGTTGCCCCCAATTTGGAACCCACAGCTTCCTGTCAGTCTTCGAGCACATGCTTACGTGCTGGCTCACTTTGTATTTTCCCTGTCCCAGCCCTGGAATCAGCCATCTCTCCAAGGTCTTTTAGTGGAGAATGGCATTCAGAAACCAAGGTTTGGCTGCTAGGTTTGCTCATTGCAACTGGAATGTCATTGCTTATAGCCCCTTTAAGTGGACAGAGCTAAAAAAATGTATTTAAAAAAAAATTTTTTTTAAAGATTTTATTTATTTATTTGACAGAGAGAGACAGCCAGAGAGAGGGGGAACACAAGCAGGGGGAGTGGGAGAGGAAGAAGCAGGCTCCCAGCAGAGGAGCCTGATGCGGGGCTCGATCCCAGAACGCTGGGATCACGCCCTGAGCTGAAGGCAGCCGCTTAACGACTAAGCCACCCAGGCGCCCCTAAAAAAATTTTTTTAAAGAAATTTCTTTCAATTCAAATCCAGCTCCGTAGGATTCTTCCTCTCCTTCTCATTCCATGTCTGTATCTCTCTTCTTCCCCAGTGAGAACCCTGATTCATGACCGCATTGATGTATTTGATCATTTAATCTGTCTTACATTGCACTCAAAATAGTTTCGGAATTACTACTGATATCATTTCCAAGAAGCCTTCTAAGAAAAAGTTCAAGACTTCTTTTTTTTAAAATTTTATTTATTTGACAGAGAAAGTGAGAGAGCACAAGCAGGAGGAACAGCAGAGGGAGAGGGAGAAACAGACTCCCCGCTGAGCAAGGAGTCCGATGCGGGTCTCNGAGAGCACAAGCAGGAGGAACAGCAGAGGGAGAGGGAGAAACAGACTCCCCGCTGAGCAAGGAGTCCGATGCCAGGACCCTGGGATCATGACCTGAGCTGAAGGCAGATGCTTAACCATCTGAGCCACCCAGGCACCCCCAAATTCAAGACTTCTTTGCAGTTCTATTTGTTCTTAGAATGACCCCACTAAATGTATACAGCACTGAAATGAAAACTGTGTGTGTGTGTGTGTGTGTGTGTGTGTGTGTGTGTGTTTCCATTATCAATTTGATATGCAGTCAGGTGTCTTTGTTTCTATTTGCATTTAGTTTTAGTTTTAGGATTTGTTTTCTCGAAATCTTTTAAAATTGAATTTATTTTTAAAGATTTTATTTTTTAAGTAATAATCTCTACACCCAACGTGGGGCTCAAACCCACCCCTGAGAACAAGAGTCGCACTGAGCCAGCCAGGCACCCCTGAATTTATCTTTTAATATACCAGACTTTCACAAGGTTTAAAAATCAAAACCGTATATAACAAAGTACACTCAGAAGTCTTACTCCCATCCTTGTTCCTTCTACTCTATTCCCACCTATCCACTGTAGACAATTTTTTATTAGTTTCTGGCTTATTCTTCCTGTGTTTCTTTTTCTTATACAAAAAGTAACATGATAGGGGTGCCTGGCTGGCTCGGGCAGTAAAGCATGCCACTCTTGGTCCCAGGATCATGAGTTTGAGCCCCACATTGGGTGTAGAGATTAAAAAAAAAAAGTAACATGCTATATGCCACTATTGAGCACCTTGATTTTTTTCACTTGATATATCTTAGAAATCACCACATATTAATTCATAGAAATATTCCTCAATCTTTTTTGGCTTTATGTTACTCCATTGCACGAATTCATCATAGCTTATTCAGTTAGCATCTTAATGGGTTGAGCATTTATGTTGTTTCTAATATTTTGTTATCATAAATAATGCCTTAGGAAAGAACCTTATAAAAATACTGTTTTATGTTTGTGGCAGTGTACTTTCAGGGTGAATTCCTGGAATTAGAATTGCTGGATCAAAGGGTGAATGCACACGTAGTCTTGCTAGATATTCCAAATTCCCTCCCTAGGGGTTGAACCAGTTTGCACCCCCGCCAATGATTATGAAAATTCCTTTTTCCTTACAGCCTAGGTAACAGAGTATATTACCAAACTTTTTGAATTTTTGACAATTTGATAAACACTAATATATCGATGTAGCTCTAATATGTGTTATATCGTTATGAGTGAAGCTGAGTATCTTTTCATATTTTTATTAAGAAAAAATTTTTCAAGTACACATCCTTCTTTATTTATTTATTTTCTTAAGTAATCTCTACGCAGACCCAATGTGGTCCTCAAACTTATGACCCCAAGATTGAGAGTCCCATGCTCTTCTGATATAGCCAGCCAGGTGCCCCCCATCTTTCATATTTTTAAGACCCATCTACATATGTTGTGTGTGTGTGTGTGTGTGTGTGTGTGTGTGAACTGTCTGTTTGTGCATATTGCCCAATTTTCTATCAAGTTTTGGCTTTTTTTTTTTCAATTCCAGTATAGTCAACATACAGTGTTATATTAGTTTCAGGCGTACAACGTAGTGATTCAGCACTTCTGTACATTACTCAGGGCTCATCATGATAAGTGTGTTCTTAATCCCATCACTTATTTCACCCATCACTCCCCCACCCCCATAACCATCAGTTTGTTCTCTATAGTGAAGAGTATGTTTTTGGGTTTGTCTCTTTTTTTTCTTTGTTCCTTCATTTCTTAAATTCCGCATTTAAGTGAGATCATATGGTATTTGTCTTTCTCTGACTGACTTATTTCACGTAGTATTATACCCTCTAGATGCATCCATGTTGTTGCAAGTGGCAAGATTTTATTCTTTTTTGTGGCCGAGTAATACTCTATTGTGTATACACACCACATCTTTATCCGTTCATCTGTTGATGGACACTTGGGCTACTTCCATAATTTGGCTAGTGTAGATAATGCTGCTAGAAATATCTGGGTGTATGTATCCCTTCAAATTAGTGTTTTTACATTCTTTGGGTAAATATCCAGTAGTAGAATTACTGGATCATAGGGTAGTTCTAGTTTTAATTTGTTGAGGAACCTCATACTATCTTCCACAGTGACTGTACCAGTTGGTATTCCCACCAGCTGTGCAAGAAGGTTCCTCTTTCTCTGCATCCTCACCAACATTTCTTGTTTCTTGTGTTTTTGATGTTAGCCATTTTGACAGGTGCGAGGTGGTATCTTATTGTGGTTTTGATTTGCATTTCCCTGATGGAAATGATGGATGATGTCGAGCATCTTTTCATGTGTCTGTTGGCCATCTGGACATCTTCTTTGAGAAATGTCTGTTTATGCCTTCTGCCCATTTTTTAATTGGAGTATTTATTTTTTTGGCATTGTGTTGTATAAATTTTGTATGTATTTTGGCTATAACACTTTATCAGATATGTCATTTGCAAATATCTTCTTGCATTCAGGTTTTCTTTCCTTTTACTTGAGAGAGAGTGAGAGCAAGATAGAGAGAGTACAGAGGGAGAGGGAGAAACAGACTCCCTGCTGAGCAGGGAGCCCGACTCAGGGCTCAATCCCAGGATCCTGAGATCATGACCTGAACTGAAAGCAGATGTTTAACCGATTGAGCCACCCAGGCACCCGAAGATTTTATTTTCAAGTTATCTCTACACCCAATGTGGGGCTCAAACTTACAACCCCAGGATTAAGGGTCACATGCTCCACTGACTGAGCCAGCCAGGCACCCCTGTCTTTTTGTTTTGTTGATTGTTTCCTTTGCTGTGCAGAAGCTTTTTATTTTCATATAGTTCCAATAATTTATTTTCTTATTCCCTTGCCTCAGGAGACATATCTAGAAAAATATTGCTATGGCTGAGTCAGAGAAATTACTGCCTGTGCTCTCTCCTGGGATTTTTATGGTTTCAGGCCTCATATTTAAGTATTTAATCCATTTTGAGTTGTGTGTGTGTGTGTGTGTGTGTGTGTGTGTGTGTGTGTTACGCTGTGAGAAAGTGGTCTCATTTCATTATTTTGCATGTGGCTATCTGGTTTTCCCAACACCATTTGTTGAAGAGACTGTCTTTTTCCCATTGCATATTCTTGCCTCCTTTGTCAAAGATTAATTGACCATATAACTGTGGATTTATTTCTGGGCTCTCTATTCAGTTCCATTGCTCTATGTGTCTATTTCTGTGCCAGTGCCATCCTGTTTGATTACTACTGCTTCGTAGTATAGCTTGATATCAGGGATGGTAATAGCTCCAGTTTTGTTCTTTTCCAAGATGGCTTTGGCTATTCAGGGTCTTTGTGGTTCCATACAAATTTTAGGATTTTTTGTTCTAGTTATGTGAAAAATGCTATTGGTATTTTGATATGGATTGCATTAAATGCATAGATTGCTTTGGGTAGTATGGACATTTTAACAATATCTGTTCTTCCAATCCATGAACATGAAATACCTTTCCATTTGCTTGTGTCGTCTTCAATTTCTTTCATCAATGTTTTATAGTTTTCAGGGTACAAGTCACTTCCTTAGTTAAGTTTTTTACTAGGTATTCTATTATTTTTGGTACAATTGTAAATGGGATTCTTTTCTTAATTTCTCTTTCTGCTACTTCATTATTAGTGTATAGAAATGCAACAGATTTCTGTATATTGATTTTGATTTTTGCAACCTTACTGAATTCATTTATCAGTTCTTACAGTCTTTTGGTGGAGTCTTTAGGGTTTCCCATATATAATATCATGTCATCAGCAAATAGTGAAAGTTTTATTTCCTCCTTATCAACTTGGATGCATTTTATTTCTTTTTCTTGTCTGATTGCTCTGGCTAGGACTTCCAGAACCATGTTGAATAAAAGTGTTAAGAATGGACATACTTGTCTTATTCCTGATCTTAAGGGAAAAAGCTCTCAGTTTTTCAGTATTGAGTATGATGCTAGCTGTGGGTTTTTCATATATGGCCTTTATTTTGGCCTCTTTTTCTTAATATTTAAATGTTCCTTATATTCCTCATATTACAGATTAGCCTGTATCTGTGATAAATGTTGCAAAACTTTTCTTTCACGTGCTACCATTTTTTCTTTTCTTTCTTTCATTCTTTCTTTCTTTTTTCTTTTTTTCTTTTCTTTTTTTTTTTTTTTTGCCATAGAACAGGGTTTTTAAAAATGCTGCTGAATTTACCAATATTTTCTTTTATTGTCTTTGGATATTTTATTTTTCGTTAGAAAGCCTTTATTTGGGAGTTGGGCTGGGCTTGGACTGGGTTCCCATGCATCTTGATGTCCTAAGTCTCTCCCTTTTGTGAGACAAAGTAGTGAGACTTCTTTTCCCTTCTGCCAGGGAGGTAATGGCGGGTTGTGAGTCAAGCCAGTCTGATTGGTTTTTTTCACCTGTTTCTCCTCCAAGAGGTCCCCATTGCCTCTCTTTGACCGAAGGAATCCTGGTTGGGGAGGGTTACAGACACTTAGCTCTCATCGGGGAGGATGAATGTCACATGATAGAGAACACTGCCCCATATCTTCTCTTTTCTATAGAAGCAGGTACCCACAGCTGCCCTTGGCTTGTATAGGGTTTGGGAAACATTCCCCACACCTACAGTGTAAATAAATCCACCTATTTTTCCTTCTAATACTTGTGTGGTTTCATTTTTTTACATTTACATTTCTGATCCATTTGGCATTTATCCTGGTGTATAGTAAGAGGTATGGGTCCAATTTTCTCATAGGCAAGGTGGCCCCATGGAGTGGGGGTGGGATGACGAGGGGAAAATAGTCCATGATCCTTCTAGTCGGAACCACTAGGTGGCACTCCTCTAGATTCATTTCTGTGGAACTGTAGGAGGAAATGCTTTAAATCTTCAGAAGAAAAAGGAAATGACTCGCTAGGTTTAATTGGCCAAGAGGAAGCCCCAGTGGGAAGTTCCCCTCCATCCACACAATTTTGACTTCTATAGTCAGGCTCCGTGCTTCTTTGCCCTTGATGGAAAATATCACTTCCTCCACATCACTGTTTCCTACCAGGAGGGCTTGTACTCACAGAGACTGCGTTTGTGGAGAGTGACTCCAGGCTCTGGGGTAAGGCTGTGGGGAAAGGAGTCAAAGAGAAGTCAAGATGGTCACTGCCGCGACCTGTTCTTCTTGGGAAGCCTGGACCTGGGAGTGACAAGACCACGGTTCCTGTCCCAAAGCTACAGCCAACTGACCCTGTTTCTATTCCTCAGTGTCCTCATCTGTAAAATGGTACAACAATGCTTTCCTTACCCATGTGCCAAGGATGTCAATGGGATAGAAGGATACAAGTAAAAATGTGCAGGGAAAGTAAAAAACACTGTGCAAGTAGTATGTTTTTATTATCATTACGGTTACATGTTATCATATGTGAGTATATCTCTATGGAAGCTACAGTGGTCATAAGAACTTGTATTTCTAGGGTAATTTGCTGTTGATAAGGTGATTTTTTTGTGTATCCTCTCTCTTGTGCAAGCAACACAGCCTTCGTGAGAAAATGGACTTGGTTAGCTTTAAAAGGGCTGCCAAAGTAGAGGCCATAGCAGGCGGTCTATGACAAGCTTTCCTCTCAGCCACCAAACCCCCAAAGTTGTGTGCAGAAGAATTATATATCTGTACGTTTTTCGCAGCTTGTATCAGGTTACCAAAGGAGTTCGTAGTTCAAAAGTGGTTAAGAATGACACCCGAAAAAAGGAGCCCAGCCGGGCCCAGGGCCTCCTCCCCAGTTGGCTTCTGTAAAGACTGAACTGGTTCTAGTCCCTCCCCACAGATGAGATTTATGGCTCCTGATCTCACTTCTTACCGTAGCTGGTCTGGAGAGAGAGAGAAGAGAGATGGGGGAAGGATCTAGAAGGGGTGTGGAGTGTGTAGAAAGCAAAGATGAAACTCCAAGGCGGTGGCCACTCAGCAAATAGGTCAGAAAACAATTTTGTGTTGTAAAACTCTTTGTCATGCCACAGTAGTCTTCTTTCTGTTCCTCAAATGTGCCAAAGCCGTTCCTACTTAGGGCCTTTTGCAGAGGCGATTTTGATTATCTAGAATGTTCTTGCCCTGGCTCTTCTTCTGACTGGCTCCTTCATATCAACTCCAGTGTCACTTCCTCAGAAAAGTCCTCTCTGATCACACAATTCCCCCAGCCCCCCAGCACGAATGACCACGGGAAATCATCTTTTTTATTTGCTTATGTGTTTGTCGTCTGCACTGCCCACCCACCGTCCGGGAGAGTGAAAGCACCTTTGGGCAGGAATAACATGTTATTGCCAGAGGCTACAACACTACCCGACACAAGGCAAGTACCCAACACATGCTCGCTGAGTGGCTACGTGTCATAAAAAAGGAACCGTGATCTTGTTAGAAAGTGCTGTGTCAGCATCTTGAATTCTTCTTTTTTCCTCAGGGCCAATGTCAAAGTCCTCAGGTCCCACGTGTGTGTTCTACTTCTGAGAAACGTCTCCCACCTTTCCTGTATCCCGCCCCCGCTCCCCGACGGCTGCTGCTCGGTTGCCTGGGTCCTATCAGCCCTGCACCTCTCGCCCTGCTGCCCAAGACTTTCCAGAAACACAGGTGTCCCTGCCCCAGCTCCGTACCCTCCTCCCTTGCTCCCATTCACCCCAACTCCTGGGACAACCAAGCCCTTAATGTGTCTTCCTGGCCTTTCTTGGGGCTGAATCAGTGCCCTCCCCACAGTAACTCCAAGCTTTGCTTTTGCAGCCCACAGATCTTGCCTCTCTCATGAGTGGAGCCCAGGCGAGGCAGAGCAGGCAGCTCCTTGGGAATCCCGGGAGAAGGCGGAAGTCTTCCCCTGAGGTGCATGGGGCTTCCGAAGGCAACGCGGGGGTGTGCCAGAGAGAGCTTACTGGGATGTCTCAGGAGAAGATCAAACCCCGCCCTCCCCCACCAAGGGCAGACCTGGGCCCTTCGACAGCTTCTGGGGGGCCCGTGGGCCAAGATGCTGGGGCTGGCTGCCACAAATCAGTGCAGCCCTTGGGAGGGCTGGAACGGAGCTGCACCCGGGTGGCTGTCCCTGCCCCTGTCCCTGTTGTGCAGAATGGATGGTGGTACAAGGGTAGCAGGCGGTTGTCGAGTAACTTCAGAGGCGAGGATGCAAACCCAGTGAGACAGAAGCTCTTGGCTTTGGTGTGGGAACAAATACTGACCGCAGTTGATGATGTGGCCCTTCTCTTTCCCCAGCTGTTGCCAGGTGCGGCGGGCAGGGGTTAGCAGGCTGCTGCCTGCTCCCCAGAAGAACCCCCGTTGGACTGAAGTGGGCAAACGTGACGCAGGCTGTTCAGGTAACGATGTTTAGAGACCTTTCTTATGAAAGACGTTCTATTTCCTGCGAGTTATTGCCATTAAGGATATCTATTTCTTAAACCCGACCTCTCAATTCATCTAGCCTCTAGAGATCATTTCATCTCATACCTTATGCTAGCTCAGCAGAAAAAAATGCTTTCCCCAAATGTGTCAATTCTATTTTTAAAAAGGTTCAGTGACCTATTTCTGTAATTCTCACAGACACTGAAAGAACATCAGAGTCTATTTAGGCTCAACTCTGTCACCAAAAATTTACCCCTGCCAGGTGTTGCCTACAGAGGCGCCCCCTTGCTGCGCAGGAAAGGAGGGTGGAGTCAGAGGGAGATCCCGAGAGCGAAAACGCACGCGCACGCGCACTTCTCCAGTTTTGAACAGTGGCCAGATGACGACCGTCCAACGTTAGCCAACAGGAGATTGCTTAATAATCAACTACTTCCCAAAGAACTTGAAAAGACAATTTACAAAAGAGGAACTCAGTTCATTGACTAAAACATGGAAAACAGGTTCGCTCCTCCAGTCATCACGAAAATGAAAATTATAACAGTGCCACTGTCCAAAACTAACCTAGTGCGAGAAGCCAGGATAGTGATTACCCTTCAGTGGGGGGAGAAGGGTCAAGGGGGCATGCCAATTGCTTCGGGGGTTGGTAATGTTCAGTTTCTTGATCTGGGTGCTGGTTACTTCGAAGTCTACTGTGTGAAAATTCGCTTATGATTTGTGTACTTCTCTGAGTGTATGGTAAGTCTCAACCAAAAGTTTACATAAGAAAACCAGCTCACTCTCTACCTATTAAGTTAGATCTATATCTGTATCTGTATCTATGTATCTATCTAGCCAGTGCAGCTGAAGTCATCATGAAGCTGGAATTTTCACAAACTGTAGTGGAAGTGTACATTAATACAGCCCTCTTTGGGGAGCAATTTGGCAAAATGAATTTAAAAATCTCAGAAGTGTTTGTGTTTGTGAACTGCATACTTCCACTGCTGAGACTCAATCTTAAGAAATAATCCTAAATGTCAAAAAAGGTTTATGTGCATATATGCATTGCAATGTCATTTATAATAACAAAAAATTTATAAATAGTAAAACATTGAAAGCAATCTAAATGTCCAACTACAGGGCAACAGTTAGGTGAACTTTGATCCATGTGATGACATTTTATCACTGATTATAGTACACTAAAGTGAGCAATGACAGAAGGAAACAGAATGTAGTAAGTAGGGAAAGCAGGATATGAAATTGTAGGCACAATTACAACTATGTTTAGGGGGAAAAAAGGAACACCTTTTTGCAGAGAAAATCACAAGAAGATAAAAAAAAGTGATCAATATTTATGTTTGGGTAACAAGACTGTAGGCAATATATTTTAATTTACTTTCCCATGTTTTCCAAATTTTGTTTAATGAGTCTGTATTACTTCTGTCGAGGAAGTAATGTTTAAAGAGTAAGCCATGGGCCTTCTACTCAGTCTCAGGGGTGCTGCCCCCTGCTCCTCCCAGGCCCCCTACACTCCTGCCTAATGTCACCATCCCAGGCAGAATGAAGCATTGAAAATGGTCACTTCTGGGTGGGGAACATATTGAAGTCAACTGTGCTCTTCATTCTAGCTGATGCACGCTTGGTTCTGATGGCCCAGGAAAATTCCTTAAGCTCATTACCAGGGCTACAAATGTGCCAAGGTCCTACCAAACCACTTGAAATCTGGGGGTGTCGGTGGGGGGAACTATTGGCTCAAAAATTAGAAGTGTAAAATTAAAATTCACACATTTTTATTGTAGTAACTATAAAATGTAAATTATATCAGCTCCTTTAATTTTTAACATTTGATTCCATAAAAATTTCATTAAATCTGAGAGCAATTTGTAGGTTAAATTTTTGTTATATTCAAGATTTTCTGACTCCTCATGACCTTTGAGAGAAATAATAGTTAATATATGTTAAATTGCTTTTTAGTAGCAATTTACTTTAAAAAGAATACAAAATTATGAGAGATCTCTCAGAAACAGCAATATAATTGTGTCTCCTGTGGGATAGGCTGGGTTTCAGGCCTGTTTCCAGGTAGGGTAGGGTTTCCACAAGTGAGCGTGCCTGCGGCCAAGCCTTCTTCATTTCTTCCCTCAGGTAATAGCGACTATTAAGAGGCCTCCCATTCCACCCAAGCCCTGCTTCAAAATGAAAATGTATTCACGTCTGTTCCTGGTAAACATCTCACATGGGCGCCCCAAGCCCTCCTAAGAGAAGTCTGGGCTGACCGCCAGGCCAGGTAAGCCCCTCCCCTGCCCTCTCCCCTAAGTCCCCTGCTTTCTTTCCTCAAACCACTTTCCTCTTCAGAGGGTCCTTATGTGCCTCCACCGATTGCCCTGGGAGTCACCTGAGAGCCGGGACTACTCTGTAAAGATCTTTCTTAACCTCCTGACTACTCCCGGAGATGAGGAGGAAATGCATGAATGATATGAAGGGGGATGGGTGGGAAGACAGATAGGGCTCAGGAGGAGGAGGGGTGGGGGTAGAACTCCAGGACAGGTGAGGCGGCTTTGGACCTCTGGGTAGGCAGAGGCACCCAGCACACATGGAGCTACCAGTCTGGAGTGCAGGGGAGGGGCTGGGATAGAGAAACCAAGTGGTGGTCACCAATATAAATGGGGTGGGGTAGGGCGGAAGCCAGTGCTGTGGCTGTGAGGAGCCCACTTCAGAAAGGTGGGTAGAGAGGGGCGCCTGGGTGGCTCAGTGGGTTAAGCGGCTGCCTTCGGCTCAGGTTATGATCCCAGCATCCTGGAATCGAGTTCCTTGTCATGGGATCCAGCCCTGCATTGGGCTCCCTGCTCAGTGGGGAGTCTGCTTCTCCCTCTGCCTGCCGTTCCCCCTGCTCTACTCTCTCTCTCTCTGTCAAATAAATAAATAAGGTCTTTTTTCTTTCTTTTTTTAAGACAGCGAGAGAGGGAACACAAGCATGGGGGACGGGAGAGGGAGAAGCAGGCTTCCCACTGAGTAGGGAGGCCGTTGCGGGACTCTGTCCCAGGACCCTGAGATCATGAGCTGAGCAGAAGGCAGATGCTTAATGACTGAGCCACCCAGGCGCCCCAATAAAAAAAATTAAAAAGAAATAAAGTGTGGGCAGAGAGAGCGCGCTGGGGGGAACCCCACCCTTGTGGGCCTGGCAGAAGAGATAAAGACAGCAGGGGCTGTGAAGTTCTCGGGGTTCCAGCAGAAAGAGGAAGAAAGCTCTACCAGGAGGCATGAGACCCCCGGAGGCCCGCCGTGCAACAGTGAGCGCTTGCCACTGTCGACTATGGCCAGGCCAAGAATTAGCCCGAAGTGAGTGGCAGAACAATGTTAAGATAAGCCCCATTTTACAGATGAGCACAGGTTGGCTGAGGAACTTGCCCAAGAACCCATAGGAAGGAAGTGCAGGCGTGGAGACGTGGCTCCAGATTCCACCCCAGCGCTGGGTGGCCTCCAAGCATGACTGAGGCTGGAAGAGCGTCCCAAGGAGCTGGTTACTAGAAAGCCTCGGGGGCTGTGAGCGTGAGGAGGGCCATCGCCAAGCAGCTGGAGAATTGCAGAGTCCTGGAAAGGGGAAGAAAGGAGACAGGGAGGGACTGTTTCATGAAGCAAAGGGGTGTCTGCAATTTCACAAGTGTATTTGTTATTTTTCTCATATCAAGAAGCAATTGCCAGTTAATATTTTTATCATTTTAATGTCTAAACAATTACCCTAGCTGCTTCCAGGAGGTGCACGGGGCTTGAGGCTGAGAGCTGTTCCTGCTGCCACCAACATGGACAGTTTGTACCAAGTCTTGTCTTGGCCTCGATTGTCCCGACCTGAGGCTGAGAAGTCACCCGGGGTGCCGGGTGATGATTGTGTAGGCGCTGGAGGTGGGGTCTGGTTTCCTCATCAGGGGAGGGACACTGATGATGTGGTTGCCCAACTTCCAAGTGTCGGCTCTGTGTCTGATGAATGTGGCTGTCAGAGGCCAGCAGCTTTCGTGGCCTACAGAGTAAATGGACAAGATATTGAAGGATTTGCATCCAGCTTCCTGTTTACAGTGGGAAGTTGGGAGCTTCTGTTTCATAAGCCTGGACCAAGCAATGCACCCAACGTTCCAAAATGCAGTAGATTTCTTCTGTTCATTGGACTCATCTGTGTCCGGTTGGTTTCTTTCATGGCTAGGCCGTTCGTGACTATGAACCTGCCAGGCTGTCTGTCTGAGGGGTTCGCGTGCCTTTTGGGAAGAAATCAGTGGCTGTGGATTTGCTCCTGATCGTGAAGTTTTAAAGGCTGTACCCATCCTCGCATATAAAATGTTGAAAAAGACGGAAAGGCGCAGAAAAAGAAGCATCTCTGAAAGAAAGAAAGCATATCATAGCGTGGCCTAGATGTCTTGGGAAGGAAGAGACAAGCTTGTCACTGTTTTTTCCTGCCGACCCATACTGACAAACCAACAATTTGACAGGCATTTACTTCTTAGTTTCTCATTTCTTAAAATAGATTACATTTCTACAACTGTAATAATGAAAAAAGTTTTTATTTTTTTTACAATGCCCTTTTTTCTCCTTTTTGGAGAACACATTTATGATTTTCAGGAATTAATGTAAAATCAGGAAGCAAGATGTCGTAAGCTGAGATGGTGTTTAACCTATGTGCTGTTTTGCCTTTAAACAGAGTGGGGACAGTACATTATTGCAGACATGTATGTAAGATGGTTTCCTGAACAATAAGGTGTAGGAAAGGAGTAGAAGTAAATAATTTTTCTCATTAAAAAATATTACCAATGAACATAGCAATAAAAACCTAAGCGCTTCTCCATTACTCACTTATTTTCTTCCTTAATGCGGACAGCCGCTACCAAACACTGGAGGCCTTTCTGGTCCTTAGTCAACATTGTGGATGTTCTTGTATTTTCTTCGTTCACAGATGCTTTTCCGGTGCTATGCTGTGCGTAGAGCCCTCTGGAAAAATGAGGAGGAAGGAGACTAGGACAGTTCTGCCTGGAGGCCTTTGCTCTAGATATTCCCTTTGTTTTGAACCCTCTAGGGGCACCTGGGTGGCTCAGTCAGTTCAGCGTCTGACTCTTGATTTCAGCCCAGGTCATGATCTCAGGGTGATGGGATTAAGCCCCCCGTCGGGCTCTGCTTTCAGCGCAGAGTCTGCTTGAGATCCTCTCCCTCTGCCCCTTCCCCCGCTGGCTCTCTCTCTAATAAATAAAATAAATAAAATAAAGTAAATCTTAAAAAAAAAAAGAAGAACTCTCTTCCCTCTGGTATCTTGGCTAACTTCCTTGCTTCCCTCAAGTCTCTCACCATCTCAGTGACACATGCCCTGACCATCCTGTAATACTGCAGCCAGCCTCCTACCCCCAAACTGCAGGAGCCCCTCATCTCCCCTACCCTGCTCTATTTTGTTCTTTTCTTTTTCCATAGCAACTGTCACCACTAAGTAATACTTTGATGCGTTGTCTTTCAAGTTTCCCGCACATTCCCCCTCACTACTACAGTGCAAGCTCCTTGGAGGCAGGCGCCTTTATGTCTTGTTCTCTGACCTAATGCAGGCGTCGGGAGCCAGCCATTCTGGGAGAGGGAGCAGCAGAAGCTCCAGTAATATTTTTGGAATAAAAACAGGCGCTATCTCAGTGGGCTGTGACTCCTTCATAAAACAGGAAGGGCTGGGGCGCCTGGGTGGCACAGCGGTTAAGCGTCTGCCTTCGGCTCAGGGCGTGATCCCGGCATTATGGGATCGAGCCCCACGTCAGGCTCCTCTGCTGTGAGCCTGCTTCTTCCTCTCCCACTCCCCCTGCTTGTGTTCCCTCTCTCGCTGGCTGTCTCTATCTCTGTCAAATAAATAAATAAAATCTTAAAAAAACAAACAAACAAACAAAAAAAAAACAGGAAGGGCTATAGCCAACGTTTGGAAGATGGGCAGCTTTTCCATAGGAGAGAGAAACAAGAAAGACATCCCACATAGGGGAGTGACAAGCAAATGCTAGAAGGTAGGAGAAAGTTGTCATTTGGGAGGCCCTGAGTAGACAATTTGGTGGTGCCAGGATGTATGCCATTGAAAGCTGGAATAAAGGGTGTGGATTTTCTTTCATAGGCAATGGGAGGGAAGAGAAGAGGTATTTATGGAAGGGTTTTGAGCAGGGAAAGGACTTGATGCAAGTGATTTTTTTCTGAATTTATTTATTTATTTTTAGTAATCTCTACACCCAAAATGTGGCTTGAACTCGTGGCTTTGAAATCAGGAGTCATAGGCTTCTCCGACTGAGCCAACCTGGCGCCCCCAAAGTGATAGTTCAGAAAGATTAATCTGGAGCTGGGGTGACTTTTGGGTGGGAGTGGTCCCCTTTGGGATGTTTTCCTCAATCCCCTCCCCTTGCCTTTCCCTCCTCATGAGCATTCTGGGGATTTACTGTGCCTCCTTTTGCACGGTACTCTCCACTCCAGGTTAAACGAGAATCTGACTCTGAAGGTGTGTAGCACTTCTTAGATTTGGAGGGAGGAGCCTTTGGCTCTGCCCACTCTCCTTTCTCCAGGTGAAGTCAGGGGAGGCAGTCTCCGTGGCATCTGGTTAGTAATGGCATGTGGCACTTAGAATGCTTCCTTCTGCTTCTCCATCTTCGATTTTGTATCATGGTACCTAAAAGGGATGAATGAATGCTTGAGGTTTCCCTAAGCAACACTGAAATCCCAAAGGAGTGAAGGTGGGGAGGCCTTTGCCCAGTATATCAAGAACAGGGACACATTTAGAACTGGGGCCTTATTGCAAGTCAAACTCCGAGTGATGTAATCAGCCCATTAGCGCAGGCCCGTGAAAACTGGCTTTTCTGCCATCTCTACACACACACACACACACACACACACACACACACGTGTGTGTGCACACTCTCACATACACACATTCATTGGGCCCTGGAAAGATCAAGGCCAACTGCAAAGTACCCATTCCCCAAGACTCCTAATTTATATTGGGAACTAGCTATAAAGCTCCCCCTGGTCCCCAATCTTCCCTTGCAATGATAAAGAGCATGTCACATCACACTAAATGTGACACTTAATCAAAACCCATCTTCTTTAACAAACCCTTAACCTCCAACACATGACAGTCACCAAGGCCAAGGGACGAGACAGGGAGCCGACTCAGGTGGCACATGCTTTGATTAAGAGGATACAGATTTCCTTTTATTTCACTTTCATCAGAGTTGTAAAATTCGAATCTATCTCCTTTTTGATTTGACAACAGCACATTTCAGTAGAGGTTGACACCAAAAAAAGATCAGGACTTGTTCTCTCTTCGACCGGGAGTAGACGATAATTTCTCTGAACCCCCTTCAGTAATGACCGTCAGAGCTTCTGATCTTCCCATAAGCAAGTTTTGCAGGGGACATGGTTAAACTGAAGCACAAACCCGCCTGGCATCTGGTTCCTTTCTTAAGTGGTATCTAAATAGCCTTAATCTCTAGGCCCTGGAAAAGACCTCCCCATTTCTGCCTCCTTTCTTGGGTCTTTTTTTCTCAGACTTAAATCCTCCAGTGAATTCTTTCGCCAGATTTCTGGGGCAGGAAATCGACTTTGCTGCCACACAGTACTTGAAAAACTTCTGGGGCTCCAGCAATTGTCCCTTTCTATAGCATGAGCCATGGCTTTTTCTCATGACCTGGGAGGGATTTTGTTTTAAACTCATTTATTCACTAGCTAGAGCCCAAAAGGACAAATGTATTTCTACCTGTTCAATCTACATTTATTGAATCTCAATTATGGATCATGGAGGCATGATAAGAGAAAAAGATGTACTTCTGCTTTCAAGAAACTTGGAGTAAGATGTGACAATGGCATACACAGCAGAATGGGACAAGCGGCTACAAGGCTTCCAAAGCACAGGCAGTACATGAATCCAGAAAGCATTAGGCACCTACTGTGTGCTGGACCCTGTCCTCGGCACTGAGATACAGCTTTGTACATGATGGACAACGTTCCTGCCTGCAAGGCACTTCTGTTCTAGCAGGGGCTGGGCAACATTTTCAACTTTTGTATATTCAGCTTTTGAACAACCCATACTTTGCACTTCATATGTTGACCTTCTCCAATCATCTTCTGTAGGCTGAGTTTGAACTTGGACGCGCCTGCTGACGAGTGAAATGTAGCTGTTGCGTGCCGTCACAACCGGGGGCTCCCGCTCAGTTTGTGCGGTGGTAGTGCCCTTATTATTTACCAAAAAGGAGTAGAAATTTAGACAAATGAAAGTATGTGCTATTGGTAAGACTTGTAGTTCTCATTGAATTATAACAGAGACAAAGATGGAAACCACTAGGAAAGAAAAATGCAAAATTAGAGAACCTATTTAAATGTAGAAATATCAAATATTGAGTCTAATGAAGTATAAATAGGAATTTTAAAATTTATTTTTGGTTTCCATGAGAGCAGTCTTACTTATAAAATATGTTGGCAACAGCTTGGGCAGGTCTTCAGCAACAGCACTACCTCTACACATGAGGCCTTTCTTTCTACTCCAACGGACTGGGTGCTGTGGTCAGTACTGAGAAAAGACAGGCATGACCACCAACAAGACTAAAAGACAACCTACAGAATGAGAGAAGATATTTGCAAATGTTATATGCAATACAGGGTTAGTATCCAAAATATATAAAGAACTTATACAACTCAACCCCAAAAAAAACACATAATTGAAATTGAAAATGGGCAAAAGATGTGAACAGACATTTCTCCAAAGAAGACAGACAGATGGCCAACAGACACATGAAAAGATGCTCAACATCACCCATCATCAGGGAAATGCAAACCAAAACTACAGTGAGATACCACCCCACACCTTCAACACCAACAGTGCAAGAGGGTTCCTTTTTCTCCACATCCTCACCAACATTTCTTGTTTCTTATGTTTTTGATTTTAGCACTGTTGGTGGAAATGCAAACTGGTGCAGCCACTGTGGAAAACCATATGGAGGTTCCTCAACAAATTAAAAATAGAACTACCCTATGATTCAGTAATCACATCCTGGGTATTTACCCAAAGAATACAAAAACACTAGTTTGAGGGGATGCACGAACCTGGATGTTTCTCACTATTATTTACAACAGCCAAATTATGGAAGCAGCCCAAGTATCCATCAATAAATGAATGGATAAAGAAGCTATGGCATATATACACAATGGACTATTACTCAGCCACAAAAAAGAATGAAATCTGCCATTTGCAATAACATGGATGGATTTAGAGAGTAAAATGCTAAGCCAAATATGCCAGTTAGAGAAAGACAAATACCATATGATTTTACTCATATGTGGAATTAAAGAAACAAAACAAATGAACAAAGGGGAAAAAAGTAGACAAACCAAAAAACAGACTCTTAAGTATGGAGAACAAACTGGTGGTTGCCAGAGGAGAGCCGGTTGGGGGTTGAGTGAAACAGGTGATGGGGATTAAGAGTATACTTACTGTGATGAGCACTGAGTAATATGTGGAATTGTTGAATCACTATATTGTACCCCAGAACACTGCACATTAAGTATACAGGAATAAAAAGAAAAACAAAAACAAAAACAAGAAGAAAGGAGAGGAGAGGAAAGGAGAAGAAAGAAAAGAAAAGAAAAGAAAAGAAAAGAAAAGAAAAGAAAAAAGAAAAGAAAGAAAAGAAAAATCAAAGGAAAGAAAAGAAATCAAAGGGAAAAAAAGAAGAAAAGAAAGGACAGGCATGGCCTGGCACCAGGAAAGGGACCTTACCTTTTACTCAAGGACAGAAAGAAAAGAAGAATATCCAGAATATTTCAAAGTAGAAGGGGAAAAAAATGGTCTTCTAGAAAAAGCCTATGTTTCAGCCAGAAAGAGGAGATAAGTAACACATCAAAGAATCTTCTCCTTCCCAAGACCAGGTTAAGGCTAAAGATTATGGACGATCCTAGACTGAGAACACAGAAGTTGGTGCCAAGGGTCAGAGCAGGAAAAGAGTAAGTGTTGGGTCTGCTTTGACTTTTCTTAGGGGCCTTTTCCGCGGCCCCTCAAAGGCAGTCTTCATCTTCGCAAGGGGCCTGGCAAAGCATCACCCCGATCCGTGTCTGTGCGTGAGTGGGTGCAGGATGACCCCAGCGCACAGACTGGACGGGGTGGAACGCTGGAGGGTGAGGGCAGCGAGAGTGATCGGGCGCTGTAGCAGCAAGCGCTCGACCCAGTAGTTACTCAGTGGCCTGCGGCCTGTGTCCTACACTCCCCCTGTAGGCCCCGGAACCGCTTGTGAAGCACGGCAGCACACACAGGACGCAACCACGGGCCCAAAAGCCAGTGAGAGCTGGGGCGCAGAAGGCTGCCCTTGTCCTGGGAGAGGAGCTCCTTCCCCCTTCTGGCCAGGGCGGTGCTACAGCACGTGGTCAGAGCTCCTCTGGATTAGCTTCGACCATCCCTCTCACCTCCCTTTTGCACCCAAGAGCTAACCCCTCCCAACCATCAGGACAGTTGAGAACCTCATGACAGAATTCAGTCACCATTGAGGTGAGTCAACAGGTGTGTTCAGTTCTCCTCTGAGCTTTGGTGATAAAATTGTCTGCACTTTAAGCTTTCTATTATAAATTTTTTTCAACATATATACATAAAAGTAGTGCGAATAGTATAGAGTCCCATGCACCCATCATCTAGATTTAAGCATTAACATCTTACCTTATGCTATAGTCTGAATGCTTATGCCCTCCCCCACCCCGCCAGTTCATAGTTGAAACCTAACCCTGAACATGATATTAGGAGGTGGGACCTTTGGGAGGTGATTAAGTCATAAGGGTGGGGCCCTTGTAAATGGATTAGTGCCCTTATAAAAGAGATCCGAGAGAGCTCCCTCGAGCCTTCTGACACCAGAGGTCACAGTGAGAAGACACCACCTATGAACCGGGAGGCAGACTCCCATTAGACACCAGATAGACCCACACCTTGATCTTGTACTTCCGGCCTCCAGAACTGCAAGAAATAGATTTTGCTGTTTACACCCAGACTACAGCATTCTGTTTTAGGAGCCCAAGTGGACTAAGACACCCTATTTGCTTCATCAGGTTATTTTTCTTCAGTATTTTAAAATAAATCGCAGACATCATATTTCACCCCCAAATATTTCAGTAGATACTTTTTGAAAGATGAGGGTGTTGTCTTATATAACCACAACACCAGTATCACACATATCAAAATTAACGATAAATTCTTAAATATTTTCTGATACCCGGTCCAAATTCAAATTTCCTTGATCTATCCCAAGATGTCTCCTTACAGTTGGTTCATTTGAATCGGGATCCAAACAAGGTCCACACATTGCATCTGGCTGTTATGTCTTTAGTTGCTTTAATCGAGAGAATCACCTTGAAGGATTCACCAATGGGTTGTTCTCACCCACCCCTCTGTCCTGGGCTTCAGCAATCTCTCCAAGCGTCCCCTGAGGGCCCTCGCTAGCAGTCCAGGCAACCAGACCAGAGCTACCAGGGTCTGGAGAAAGCAGCCTTGGAATGCAACCAGAAACACGGAGTTTCAAAATTTCAGCTATTATGCATGACACTTGGAAAAACGTACAATGAAATTTCTGTCCCCTGGCTCCAGACAAGATACAGCTTCTTCTTGGAGGAGGGAGAGAGAAGAGGACCGCAGGATAGAAGCAGAACTGAGAGGGAGAGCACTCCATGCATCACGGGCCCAGGCAAAGGGGTTCTATCCTCAGCTCGTGCCGAGGAGCTGGCCAGACGGCCTCCTCTGGGTCCTCTGCTGAGCACCACCCTCGATAGTCTCCTTTTGTTTGTTCGGTGGGAGGGACGCCCACCTCTTCCAGGAGAATCTTGCAGCCAAAGGTCCACAGTGCAGGGATGCTCCCTGCATGGGGAGTGGGGCCCTGGCTACCCTAGAGGGTGGGTGGTGCTGGGAAGGGAGCCCCTCCCACGCCCACCGTCACCTCAGCAGGCCAGCACCGTGTTGAGGTCATCCACGCAGCGGAGTCTGGTAACACACACCCTCTCCTGGGTCTTTGTAGGGCTGCCTGGTCCATGGCATACTTGCGTGCTCCCTCTGAGAGTTCAGCTGTATGCTACGTTGATTTCTTCCAAATCTGAAACTTTGATCAAAGAATAGCATTTCTTATGCGGGAGGAGAGTGCCTGAAGGCTGAGCTTCGTCCCCCAGCACTATATTGCAGTTTCAACTGTGCCCTGAACCCCTGGGACCAGAACTAACCGTGTTGGTGAACCCCTAGAGAAGTGGCCCCCCGAGACCCTGCAGCCAGAGTGGAGAGGGTGTGAGCCAACACCCAGATGACAGCTGTGCTCTTGGCCTTCCGGAGGACTGGCTGCCTTCTGTCTGTGCCTGTGTGAAAACTCGTTCCTGAGGGAATATTCATCTTCTTTGACGCCCTAGTCAGCGCTCTTCGGGCTCTGGTCCTGCATGGGCTCCGGTGGCAGGGTTGCTGGGGAGGCTGAGCCCTCTGAGAGACTTCCGGCGGGACCCCAGAAATGCTGCCGGTACCAGGATGGTGGGAGCTCGGGGAAGACGCTGCTCTGCTGGCCTCCACGTGCAGCTCCAAGGGCTGAGCGGCTGGCAGTCTGGTCTGCATCTGATCAGTTTTATCTGCAAAGTATTCAGAAAATTTCTCCCCCAAAGAACATGTTGACCCCCTGAAGGAGGGAATGCAGTGTGGGTCGCTTGTTTGAAGACATTCTCAGTTTTGATGAGGCTTGTGCAGAAACCCAAGATAAGCCTCAGAACATGAGCCAAGCGAGTGGGGGAAAGGCTCCTCTGGTGACACTCCGCGTCTTCCCTGCCTTCCATTTTACGTGTTTACCAATTGTGAAAGCAAATCCAGCTGTTGGGAGGAATTGCTTCCAGATGACATTATGGGAAAGGAAAACACACTTTATAAAAAAGCTGCAGAAAAAAAGCAGAGCATGTACGCTCCGTGGGCCAGGATTCCATATGGACTATTTCCTGATATTGTGCAATAAGCCAGCTCCTGGGGTAATAATAAGAAGAGTGCAAATGTTCCCCGCACTGGAGTCAGGAGCCCAGAGCTGGGACTGGACTTGGCAGAACTTGGGGAAAATCACTTGACCTCCCTAGGCCACCATATTTTTCTCCCTCTCAGGAACCGCTTCCACCTTCACTGGGGGATCCCTTGTGAAAGCTTCAGAAAATATCTTCTGAGCATCGAGTGATGTGCAAGAACCATAAGAAAGCAAGGGCATTTTGCTTTTGAAAATGGGATGCATTTCTCAGCCCCCCAGCACAGAAATTTGCTGTGTTGGCTTTCTCAAAGATTTTAGAAGCTCTCTAATGAGCTGGAATTAAAGTGTCCCTTTACTAATTTGGTTTTACAGGTCACTGGATAAAACCTACTTAGAGTGGTTTGGAAGAGGATTAGGACATTTGCGTCTCTTCCAAGTTGACTTTCCAGGCAGGGTCAGTCGGCAGCTGGAGACTCCCTTGGCTAGGGGCCAGAGCCCTTTTGTAAGCTGCAAGTCTGTAAGGGCCTGGTGAGTACACTGTAACTCTATTACCCAAGAAACGGAAAGTTTGCAGGGAAATGAACATGTAAATGTATGAAAGCAAGGCACATATTCCCGTTTGCCTGCCTAGAAGCATGCCAGAAAGGCCGCCACTGCAGTTCCCTGGGGCAAAGCAAACAGCAGAGGCCGCCGGGCCACTCTCCAAACTCCTCTTGGGGCGGTGTGGACGACAGGAGCCCCAGAACCGCCTTATGCTCAGGAAATTCCCAAAGACTGATACTGTGGCTATTACAGTCAATATTAAATAAAATTTAAAATGGTTTTTCAGTCCTACCAGCCGCATTGCGAGTGCTCCTGCGGCCGGTGACTACCGAATGAGACAGAACAGATCCAATGAACCCCCACTCATTCATTCACCGAGTGCCATGGCCCTGAAGGAAGCACTTAACATCTCTGCCCTCATGGAGTTTATGCTCTAAAGGGGAAGATGAACGCCAGACAATAAATATAGTGAGTAACTTTTTCCATCAGTTGTGGTCCCGGCAGGAAACAGATGACATATTCAGTTGTGTAATCGAGACGAGTTTAATGAGTGGATCTACCAAGGTGTGGGCAGACTTCAGGGAAACCAACAAGACACGGTGTCGTACCCAAGAACTACCCACTGTGGGGAACCCACGCGTGGGCCTCCCGGGGCAAAAGAAGGGGCAGTCACCAGAACCCAGGGAGCAAGCTCCGGGAGGGGGCTGTGGCCTCTGCTAGAGGGACCCGGCCAGGAGAGGTGCCCCAAGTGGGGCGGGACCTTCAGGATGGGACCCTGTTCCCCTCCATGCTCAGAGCTCCTGCCTGTGCCCCCGCCCCCCAGGGTCGGGAACCAGGGAAGGCAGGCAGGGAGTCCCCTGGGGCACAGAGCAAAGTGGAAAAGAGTGCAAGGGAATCTGGAGGGACAAACAGTATTAGCCTAATCGTGCCGTACATGAGAAGGTGACAGGCACAGGAGGAAGAGGTATGTGTGTACCAGAATTCCTCCCCAAACTCAAGTATTTTGAGAATCTAGAGGGATGGGATTATAAAACAATATTTTGGATTCAGCAAACATGCAGATTCCCCTCAGCGTTTCTATTCTATTTGCATGGTTTTGGAAAATTTAGGTTTTTGCTACCAAGGTAAAGCCAAGTTTTTGTTGTTTTTTAATGGATAAACTGAGGTACAGTATCCTGATGACTTATTCACATAGGTTATTACAATCAAAACAGTAATAAGCCCATCACCTATTATGCCCATTATAAATATTTCTCCATGTCATGAAGATCGAATATTACCTGGCACTTATGCTTCCTTTATTGATAGTAGCTACAAAGCAGTGTTTCTCAAACTTCTTGTGCTCTTGGCACACTTTTGAATAACTTTTGGTGACGTGGGTCATTGCAGGCCAGAAGTTACAAACTGGCAGTGCATAAAATGAGTTTTGACGGTCCTGCAAGTGTTTTTTAAAAGTCGGAACGAGCTGACACCATTTAGAAACCAGGTGATTTCACATAACAATTCAGATTTCCGGCTTGTGGAGGACTGGGGGATGTAGGAACACGGTCCGTGTCAACAATCAGAGCATGCTTCATGGTGGTTCTGCCGGCGGAGCAGGCCTATCTTCTCCCATTCTGCAGCCCCAGCCTCTCGCCTTTATATTCCCTGTCTCTTCTCGGTAGGCATTTGTGTTTGACACCAGACCCCCGCTCTAGGCCAACGGACAACTGTTCAAAGTGAATGGCCAATTGCATTGTCACTTCATTATTGTGTTTGTCTCCTTCTGTAATTGGAACTCCTTAAGGGCTGAAGTTTTTGCTTGCTTGAAGTGCTTGTGTACCCATAGCCCTGTGCTAGGCGTGGCACACAGGCACTCAATAAAATTTAGTTAATGAATCTATAAGGTTTAATTCTTTGCAAGCATTTGGCTACAGATGAAGAAGGGGAAATTGCAATGATTTGCCTCAGGTCCTAAAGCTTAGAAATCCTGAGTATGAGATTAGTTCAATCTGCCTGTGATGAAGATGTGAATAAAGGACAGGCTTGGTGTTCAAGTGCATTTCTTGACAGATCCATCAGCCTGACCATGCTGATTCCTGGGAATCTCTTTTGAGTCACAATATGCATACCTAAGGCTCTGAGGAATTCTGTAGTAAAACAACACACGGCATGTTTTATTTGGTTTAACTGAATATTTCCTAGTCTTTATCTACTTTTTCACTATTTTGACACTCCATCGTTGTTTGATTCATAACATTCCCTCTTCTCAGATGTATTAAATGACAAGCTATTTTTTTTTTAATGATGGTAAAATACAAGTATCTTGGTTAAGACAATTTTGCAAGAATTTTGTGACAGTCTCACAGCTCCCTGGGGTCTCCTTCAAAGCATGGCTAAAACAGTGTTGGGAAATGTGGCTTTCATTGTGGTGGTGTTGGACGTCAAGGTTAAGCTATCTTGTTTCTTTTTCTCCTTGGATTAGGCCATAAATCTCTGAAGATATAATGGCTTACATTTGTATAGCCTTTTATAGTTTACATTGTCACATCATTATCTGTTTTTCCTTACAACACTGCGGGTAGGGATTATTATTACATCTTATAGAAGAAGAAATGGTCTCAAAGAGCTTCACTGACTTATTCAAGACCTAAAACTAGCTAGAGGTAATGCCAAGATTTAAGCCAATCTTTTAACTCTAGACCCGACCATATTTCTGTAGTTCCCTCTGACTTTTTGTTTTTGTTTTGTTGTTTTTTTGAGCACATCGTTTTGCTTTTTGGTCAAACCAGAACGTTTACTCTAAATTTCTAACATTTGGTGTTGTAATTCCCTCCCCTCAACCTAAAATACTGACTCTAGTCTTCTCCAGTGAAGCCTTGGGACCACCAAGGAAAGGCATTAAAGGTGGTTCTAGCAAGCCAGGGGCCTGGAAGGCACACGAAGGGAAGTCAAGGGGGCTTAGATCCCCTTGTAGAGGGCCGACACCGGGCCAGCTGGATCTGACTTTTGCTCTTTTACCTAAAATCTTGCCCACTCTCAACCGTGCCTCAGGGCCACAAGCCCCTCCCGCGTCCAAACACTTCCTCTAAGGAGCGGCACGCAATCTTGGCCTTACTTGCCCCGGTCCTAAGGAAGGAAGCCACCCGGGTGAAAAGCTTAATTTGCCAAAAGAACCTTCTGGAAACCCATCTGCGCCGCCTTTAACCTTGCTGGGCGGGTGTCACTGGGTCCGCGTTTACAGATTCTGGGTCCCAAGTTCCACAGCTTCCAGCAACCTGGGGAGGAAGGGGTCTGCTCCTCGGCCTGGGGCCCCTTTCCTGCCAAGCGCGGGGGGTGGGGCGGGCGGGGAGGAGGATACGAAGGGATCCAGGAGAGAGGGGAAGGGGACCGGGAGGGGGCTGGAAGAGGGGCCGCAGGAGGCGAGGCAGGGGCGCTCGGGGCGGCGCGCCCGGGGTCGGGGCGGGGCGGGGCAGCGTGTGGCCGAGACCAGCCCGCGCCCGCCGCCCGTCCTTGCCCTGCCGTGGGCGCGCCGCCCAAAGCCGGGCCCTGGGAAGGCAGACGGCGGGGCTGATGAGCGGTTCCCGACGTCGGAAGGGGCGTCGAGTTCTGTTTCCCGCGCTGCCCGCGGGACTCGAGCTCGACTCCCGCCCCTGGCTGCCCGCCCCGCTGAGCCGGCGCGTCCCGAGAGGCTGGGGCTACAGCCGGGGGCCGAGGGCGGCCCGGGGATGGGCGGAAGTCCGCGCAGAAACCCGGAAGGGGGGCGGCTGGCGGCGGGCGCTGCGGCCGTGCGCACGTGCTTCGGCCCCTTACTTACGCGTGGGCTTGCGAGTGGAGCGCGGCCGCGCCGTGCTTTCGGGGGAAGGCGGCGGCCCAGAGCGCCTCGCCCCGCGGCTGCTCGGATCTGAGGGGCGGGAGCCTGATGTTCGGGCTTCCAGTGCGACTCCTGCCCGACTCCGCCAGCAGTCCGGTCCAGGCGCTCCCGGTTCTGAACGTGAGGTCTTCGTTTCTGTTGGCCCCATGTTGGAAACTTGCAGAGGAAGCCGTGGGGGTCTCTCTCTTCCAGGCAAAAGGTGTGTGTGAGTGCGAGCCTGTGCCGAGGTATGTGAGCAGGAGTGAGCGTCCGGGAAGGACGAGAGTCTTTGTTCCCCAAACCTCTAGGGAGCGGTGGGGTGAAGGGTCAGGGCTACCTGAAGGTGAGGCAGCTTGTCCCACTTCAAAAGGGCAGGAAGGCCCCGGGAAACCCCGTCTTCCAAAATGACCCGAGTGCTGAGCATCGTAAAGAATGGTAGGAACAAACGAACAAACACTGCTCATGGAGACACAACTTGCCGTCATTCCTGTCCTGCCCACGGTGATCTCCTGGGAAGCTTATCACTACAGAGTGATGTATATTGCATCTGTTTACCTCTACTTGTCTCTTCTCTACTCCCAGCCATAGGTTGCAAGCTCTTCCTTTTCTTTTCACTACCACTTGATTGGATGTCTCCCTCTCTTCTTTGACTCTTCAGTCTCTCTCAAGCCTTTGGACATAGAAGGCAGTGTTAAGAGGTCGACTTTGGAGACGGACTGGTTGACTCTCAGCTCCACCACTAATTAGCTTTATGATTTGAGTCAAATTATGTATTTCCCTGCACTGCAGTTTCCATTGCTGTAAAATGGAGAAATAGTAGTAGCCACCTCACAAGGTTCACTGGGGGAGTAAGTGAAATGATTCATGTAGAGTTATCTAGTCTTACCTGTCAGAGCCTAGAGTGCCCACTTACTCCTAAGCCACCTTTGGTATCTCCCTTTCTGTACCCCTTTACTTCGTCACCTAATTTTTTAAAAAAGATTTTATTTATTTATTTGACAGAGAGAGACCGCCAGCGAGAGAGGGAACACAGCAGGGGGAGTGGGAGAAGAAGCAGGCTCCCAGTAGAGGAGCCTGATGTGGGGCTCGATCCCATAACGCCAGGATCACGCCCTGAGCCGAAGGCAGATGCTTAACGACTGAGCCACCCAGGCGCCCCCGTCACCTAATTTTTTTAAAAAAAAGATTTATTTGAGAGAGACACACACACACACACACACACACACACACACACACACACAGCAGGAGTGGGGGGAGGGGCACAGGGAGATGCAGACTCCCTGCTGAGCAGGGAGCCCTAAGTGGGCTCTATCCCAGGACGCTGAGATCATGGGCTGAGCCAAAGGCAGACACTTAACTGACTGAGCCACCCAGGCGCTCCTCACTTAAACGGATTACTTGACATGTTTTCTTTGTGTACAGATGGGTTTTTTCCCCCCATTTTAAAAAATTTTATTATGTTAGTCACCATACACCGTATAGATGGTTTTTCCCCTCAGCCTGCTTTTTAATTTCCTCAAACAGTTACTTTTTATTTATATGTGTTTATTTCAATATCAGTTCGATACAGTGTACATAGCTTGTATTCAATAAACATTTTTTGATTGCTTAATAAAATCTCACTGATTTTATTATCTAGAGAGATTTTCCTGGAAATTTAGAGTTATGGAAAAGGAAAACTCTTCAAGGGGCAGGGTAAGTAGAAGAAAACTTAATATGAGAAACTTATCTTGTTAGTTTAAGACCATAAAAAGGTATCACAAATCGTAATCTCATCTATATAAAGAAAAAAAAGACAATTGGAAGTGAATGTGCCAAATGAGTAGATGTCCTGATGTAGGAGGATTATGAGTGTGTTTTTTTTCTTCTCTTGCTTTATACGTTTAAGTCCTTTGCAACTTTTCCCCAGTCAGTATGTATTACATTGTTATTCAGGAAAAGTACTTGAATTGTTTACATAATTTAGCTAATAAGAATGACCATATTTTGGGTATTTAGAGATGGGGGAACAAACCTAAGAATAAAGCAACAGTTTCCTCCATTGTTTTCGCAGACCAGCCAGTCTTTTCTGATTCATGCTAGAAAATCAACTTACCAGTTGTCTCTACTCTAGAGACATAAGTTGTCTCTTCGTTTCCTTTTCAGTGACCAGAATCCTGTCTTGCCTATTTAGGGGGACTTCCTTTGAAGCATCAAGATCCCAAACAGGGAACCAAAATCATAGAAGGGTTCATATTAAAAACAGAGGCCAGGCAAAGTGAGTAGAATGGTTTTAATGGTTATTTCAACCAAGCTGTAAAAGTCTAGTGAACTTTGATCTTTCCAGTGATTCTCTTTTTGAGCTTAAAAATGCACCAGTGCCCTCCTGCTTGTATTACTATAACCCCCTTCTTTTTAATTGCCAAATTTACAATTTACTTCAAACTGAGTTACCTTCTGTTTCTATTGAAAATTAGGACAATACCTTGACTTATGTGTGCATAGTCATTCATTCAACAAAAATTACTAAATACTGGGGTGCTTGGGTGGCTCAGTCCATTAAGCGTCTGCCTTCGGCTCAGGTCATGATCTCAGGGTCCTGGGATTGAGCCCCACAGTGGGCTCCCTGCTCAGCAGGAAGTCAGCTTCTCCTTCTCACTCTCCCTCTGGGCTCGCCCTCTCTTTCTCTCAAATAAATAAACAAATAAAATCTTTTAAAAAAATTTACTAAATACCTACCAAGTGCCAGGCCTCAGGCTGTTGCTGGGAATACAAGACAAGACCTGGTCCTTTATCTTTCAGAAGCTTGGTGTCTAGATGATGGCCATGCATATATAAACAATGATGTATAGAGAATTATCTCAGAGGTGTTGGTAGGTCCCTGAGTAGACAAACACAGCAGCCAGTGGGACATGCAGGAGTAGCCAGTTTTCATGGGGCAAGAGGACAGCAAGAAGGAGGAGGCAGAAAAGCATCATAGAAAACTAGTTATCTGGGCTGATTTCAAATCTTTAGCTTATAAATGGTTAGTCCTTTCTGATGTGAGACTGTTTTTTTCTGTACTCTGATCATGTTGTCTTATACTCTAGCCATCTGATTATATTCTTTGATACATTAAAGGTATACCTTGTGATTCCTTCCTTTGTTGATAGGTAAGGTGAGTTTATGACATTCAGATTGTATTTCATCATATTCTAAGGACTGGCTAAAATTTAAAAATATGTGAGTCCTTTTAACATGTATGATTTAGACTTACAAGACAACTTAAGCCTTAAACTTTTTATTTTTACTTAAAACATAATTGTATGTTCATTCCCCAATTTTTAGGTGTTGGACTCACTGTGTGGGTCTGCTGATTGGAAATTCTCCTTGTTTTTCTTGTGTAAGCCCCACTCTTGATACTTTGGGTTTAGGATTTCCAATCTTTGCTTTTCTATAGTGGTAGAGAGAGCTCAAAGGTACTTGTAAAACAATACTACTGTGGAGTTCTTTTCCTTTATAATCTCTTTCTTCATCTTTTACAGTTTTCTCGCTTGCAACTAATTTGACATCAGTTTTTATGACTTACTTATTTTATTATTTATTTTTTAGTGACCTCTGTCTTTTCAAAGCATTCAGCTTCGCTTTTATATTATTTCTCATGTCTGGTTTTAAAATGTATTTGTTTTGAGTTTTCTTTTTTTGCACTCATATTTCATTTTTTATGTAATAGATATAAACACATTTTAGAATAAATAACTGATTTTTAAGCATGCAGCATAACCATCCTATACTGTTTAATTTTAAAAATGCCAGTCCATGATCTAGTGAATTTATGTCAACCCAATAAATTGATATGAAGACTTACACTTTGAAAAATACTGTGTTAAAGAGTAGCCTCCTAGTATTCAGTGCACCTGGCATCAGTGGGGGTTAGAGATAATTAGAGAGTGAAGGTTAGTCCAGCAAGTTGGTTAAATAGTGTTCCAATAAGAACCTTCTACTCTATTAAAATTTTGTTGTATTAAATTTCTGGGTGAACCACTAGGGTTTGTAAATCTTATTGCACTCAAATTTTGGCTGCTCTCTTTTGAGGTTTAAAGAAAGGTAGAGTGGATCTAAAACTCTTAAACTTAGAGTTAGTGCTAATGGCCGACAGAGTTCACATAATATATTTAACCAATATAACAGCCATTTTAAGGCCATTTGGTGATATCCTGTCATGGACAGAACAAGGAGATTGATTGGTAAAATGTCTAAGCCAATATAAGAAAAAAGTTTTCCTAGTTTATGATAATGTCTGGGGCCCCTAAGAACCTCCACTTAAGTCTTAGCCTTGGGTTCTTCATGGGCAAAGGACTTGAAAGATATTTGATGGAACCAGAAAAGGATATGTAAATGAATATTTGTTTAAGTTGAAATCAAGACCTTCTNGTCTTAGCCTTGGGTTCTTCATGGGCAAAGGACTTGAAAGATATTTGATGGAACCAGAAAAGGATATGTAAACGAATATTTGTTTAAGTTGAAATCAAGACCTTCTTTTTTTCTCAGTGGAGGCTTCACGTTACAAAAGGTATTGGGGGCTACTCTGCCAGAGAGTGTAGTAAAGGCAGTTGGGTATTTTCCTGGGTTGATAGCTCTATCTATGTTGGTCTGCACTACTAACTTTCAGAATTTTACTCCTTTACAAAATACCTGTTGTTCAGGGAAGATGGGGCCGGTGAAAGAATGGACTGTCTGTGGCAAAATATCCGGGATTTTCCATCTGTGGAGTTAGGTACTTCTATTCCCTTTTTAATGAGGGCACACAGTATGACAGCCTTCATTTCTGAGGATGTCAGGCCTAGAACCTTGGAAATAGGTTGGGTGTGGAGATTGCTGAGAAACAGGACTGGAGAAGGATGTGCACTAGGCACATCTCCTAGCATTACTAGCTGTTTGTTTGAATCTTCAAGGATGGATAGAGTTATAGAGTGATTGCAGTTATAGAGAGGATAGATTAATGTCAGAGAGAGAAGTCAACCAGTTCTGCAAACAGGGCCCAATGAGAGGTTGTCGGTATTATGTAGTCCCCAAAACTCACATTGTCAGTACAACCAGAGTAACCAGGCTCCCAAGGACTGATTCATGCTCACTGAAGACTCTTGAAAGAACTGAATGCCAGTTCACCATGGAGACATTCATCTCTAGTGACCAAAAGACTCGTGTATGTTCTCCTGGACCCTCACTGCTAATTCCTGGGTACCTTGGGGAACCATCCTAGTGACCAGAAGGTTGTTTAGTGATCTTAAAATCACAAGAGAGAAATGGATGTGTTATGGGTTGAATTGTGTCTGCAACAAATTCCTGTGTTGAAGCCCTAACCCCAGTACCTTGGAATGTGACTTTACTGGGAAATAGTCACTGCAGATGAAATTAGTTAAGATTAAGAGTAGAGTGGTGCCTAATCCAAATATGACTGGGATTATATAAAAGGGTCCCTTATAAAAAGGGGTGGGATCAAATTAAATTGTTATCAACTTTAAAAAAACTGTTATAGATATAAGTTGTCACAGAAGAACCTAATATAATCACAAACCAAAAACTATAGTAAATACACAAAAGATAAACAGAAAGGAATGTAAGTATACCACTAAAGAAAGTCATCACACCACCAAGGAAGAGAGGGACAGAAGAAAGAAATAGAGAGGAACTATAAAAACAGCCAGAAAACAATGAACAAAATGGCAATAAACACATACCTATTAATAATTACTTTAAATATAAATGGACTAAATTCTCCAATCAAAAGGCAGAGTGGCTGGATGGATTAAAAAAACATGCTACCTGCAAGAGACTCAGTTTAGATGTAAGGACGCACACAGACTGAACGTGAAGGGATGGAAGAAGATATTCCATACAAATGGAAACCAAAAGAAAGTTGGAATAGCTATAGTTCTATCAGACAAAACAGATTTTAAAACAAAAGACTAGGGGCGCCTGGGTGGCACAGCGGTTAAGTGTCTGCCTTCGGCTCAGGGTGTGATCCCGGTGTTATGGGATCAAGCCCCACATCAGGCTTCTCCGCTATGAGCCTGCTTCTTCCTCTCCCACTCCCCCTGCTTGTGTTCCCTCTCTCGCTGGCTGTCTCTATCTCTGTCAAATGAGTAAATAAATAAAATCTTAAAAAAAAATAAATAAAACAAAAGACTAAGAGACAAGGAAGGGTGTTACATAATGCTAAAGGGGTAATCCAAAAAGAAGATACAACATTTATAAATATATACCCAATATAGAAGCACCTAAATGTATAAATCAATGTTAACAGACCTAAAGGAAAAATAGCAATACTAGTAGAGGACATTAATACCCAGCTTACAATAATGGGTAGATCATCCAGACAGAAAATCAAAATGGAAACATTGGGCTTAAAGGATGTGTTAGGCCAGATGTACTTAATAGATATATTCAGAGTATTCCATCCAAAAGCAACAGAATATACATGCTTCTCAAGTATACATGGAACATTTTCCAAGATAGATTATATGCCACAAAACAAGTATTAATACATTTAAGAGGAATTAATCATATCAAGCATCTTTTCTGACCACAGTGGTATGAAACTAGAAATTAATTACATGAAGAAAACTGGAAAATTCACAAACATGTGGAGATTAAACAACATGCTATTGTATAACCAATGGTTCAACAAACAAATAAAAAGATAAAAAAATACTTTAAAACAAATGAAAATGGAAATGTAACATACTGAAATTTATGGGATGCAGCAAAAGTGGTTCTTTTTTCTTTTCTTTCCAAGTTTTTTTGTTGTTTGTTTTGAGAGAAAGAGAGAGAGAGCATGCAAGCACATCGGGAAGAGAGGGAGAGGGAGAGAGAGAATCTTAAGCAGAGCCAAAATCAAGAGTCATCTTTGACCTGAGCCAAAATCAAGAATCAGCTACTTAACCTACTGAGCCACCCAGGCACCCCATTTTCCAAATTTTTATTTAAATTACAGTTAGTTAGCATACAGTGTACTATTATTTCAAATATAGAATGTAGTGATTCATCACTAACACAACACCTGATGCTCATCACAAGTGTCCTCCTTAATAACCATCACCCATTTAACCCATCCCCCCCTGCCCACCTCCCCTTAAATAACCATCAGTTTGTTCTCTATAGTTGAGAGCAAAAGTAGTTCTAAGAGGGAAGTTTATAGTGATAAATTCCTACCTTAAGAAACAAGAGAGGCACCTGGGTGGCTCAACTGGTAAAGCGTCTGACTTCAATTCAGGTCATGATCTTGGGGTCCTGGGATCAAGCCCCACGTTGGGCTCCCAGCTCAGTGGGGAGTCTGCTTTCCCTCTCCCTCTCCTCTGCCCCTCCCCCTGCTCATCCTCTCTGTCTCTCTGTCTCTCTCTCAAATGAATAAATAATATCTTTAAAAAAAATAAAAACAAGAAAATTCTCAAATAAAAACCTAACTTTATACCTCAAGAAACTAGATGAAGAATAAATGAAGCCCAAATGTAGTAGAAGGGAGGAAAAACAAAGATTAGAGCAGAAATAAATGAAATAGAGACTAAAAAGATAATAGAAAAGATGAATGAAACTAAGAGCTGGTTCTTTGAAAAGATAACAAAATTGAAAGCATTTAGCTAGATTCACCAACAGAAAAAGAGGACCCAAATAAAATCAGAAATGAAAGAGGAGATGTTACAGCTGATAACACAGAAATACAGAGATCATAAGAGACTACTATGAACAATTTACACTAACAAATTGGACAAGCTAGAATAAATGGATAAATTCCTAGAAACATACAACCTACCAAGACTGAATCATGGTGAAATAGAAAATCTGAATAGACTGATTATTACTACTTACTACTACTGCTCCTTACTACTAGTAAGGAGATTGAATAAATAATCAAAAGCTCCCAACAAACAAAGTCCAGGACCAGATGACTTCACTGGTGAATTCTACCAAACATTCAAGGAAGAATTAATATGAATCCTTTTCAAACTCTTCAAAAAATAGGAGAGCAGGGAACTCCTATAAACAAATTTTACAAGGTCAGCATTACCCTGATAACAAAACCAGGCAAATATCCCACAGGAAAAGAGAATTACTGGCCAATATCCCTGCTGAACATAGATGCAAGAATCCTCAATAAAATACTAATAAACCAAATTCAACAATACATTAAAAGGCTCATATAACATGGATCAATGCAAGGATGGTTCAATGTCTGCAAATCAGTCAGTGTGATACACCACATTAACAAAATGTAGTATAAAAATCATATAATTAACTCAACAGATACAGAAAAGGCATTTGGCAAAATTCAATATCCATTTATGATAAAAACTCTCAACCAAGTGGGTATAGAGGGAATGTACATCAACATAATAAAGTCCATATATGATAAGTACACAGCTAACATCATACTTAATGGTGAAAAATTGAAGGCTTTTCCTCTAAGATCAGGAATAAGACATGGATGCCCACTCTTGCACTTTAATTCAACATAGTACTGAAAGTTGTAGCCAGAGCAACTAGGTAAGAAAAAAGAAATAAAAGTCATCCAAACTGGAAAGAAAGAAGTAAAATTCACTATTTGCAGATGACATGAAAATATATACAGGAAAACCCTAAAAACTACATCAAAAAGCTGTTAGAATCAACAAATTCAGTAAAATTATAGGATACAAAATTTACACTAAAAAATATGTTGCATTTTTATTTACTAATGTTGAGCTATCAGAAAGAGAATTAAGAAAACAATTTCATTTACAATTGCATCAAAAAGAATAAAGTACCCTGGAAAGAATTAAACCAAGGAGGTGAAAGCTTGTATATTAAAAACTACAAGACATTAATGAAAAAAATTGAAGACACAAATAAATGGGAAAATGTTCCATGCTCATGGATTGGAAGAATCAATATTGTTAAAATGTATATACTACTCAAAGCAATCTACAGTTTCCGTGAAATCTCTACCAAAATTCCAATGGCATTTTTCACAGAACTAGAACAATCCTAAAAAAATAGAAAAATCCTAAAATTTGTATGGAACAATAAAAAACCCTGAATGCTAAAGCAATCTTTTGAAAGAAGAACAAAGCTGGAGGCATCACACTCCCTGATTTCAAGCTATTACAAAGCTATAGTAATTTAAAACAATATGGTATTGGCATTAAAAACAGACACATAGTTCAACAGAACAGTATAGAGAGCTCAAAAATAAACCCACGCATATACGATCGATTATAAAAGGAGCCAAGAATATATTATGGGGAAAGGACAGTCGCTTTAGTAAATGATCTTAGGAAAATTGGACAGCCACATGCAAAAGAATGAAACTAGACCACTATCTTATAACATGCACAAAAATTAAATCAAAATGGATATTATTCAAAATACTTGAATGTAAGACCTGAAACCATAAAACTGCTGGAAAAAAACATAGATGGTAAGATCCTTGACATAGGTCTTGGTGATGATTTTTTTTTTTTTTAAGAGAGAGAGAGTGTGTCCGTGCAGAGGGGTGGGGGGGAGGGCAGAGGGAGAGAGAGAATCTTAAGCAGGCTCCACACTCAATGCAGAGCCCATTACAGGGCCCAATCTCATGACCCTGAGATCATGACCTGAGCTAAAATCAAGAGTCGGACACTTAACTGACTGAGCCACTCAGGCCCCCCTAGTGATGATTTTTTGAATCTGACACCCAAAGCAAAAATAACAAAAGCAAAATAATTAAGTGGGACTACATCAAACTGAAAAGCTTCTGCACAGTAAAGGAAACAGTCAACAAAATGAAAGTTCAGCCTCCTGAATGGGACAAAATATTTGCAAATCATATCTCTAATGAGGGCCTAATATCCAAAATATATAAAGAACTCAAGCAACACAATAGCAAAAGCCCAAAGAATCCAATTAAAAAATGGGCAGAGAATCTAGACATTTTTCCAAAGAAGACACACCGATGACCAGTAGGCTCACTGAAAGGTGCTCAACATCACTCATCATCAGGGAGATGCAAATGAAAACCACAATGAGATATCACCTCACACCTGTTAGAATGACTTATCAAAAAGAAGAAATAACAAATGTTGGTGAGGATGTGGGGAAAAGGAAACCCTTATGCACCGTTGATGGGAATGTAAATTGGTGCAGCTGCTCTGGAAAACAGTATGGGGGATCCTCAAAAAATTAAAAATAGAGCTACTACATAATCTGGCAATTCCACTTTTAGGTATTTATTTGAAGCAAATGAAAACATTAATTCAAAAAGATACATGCACCCCCATGTTCGTTGCTGCATTATTTACAATAGGCGAGATGTGGAAACAGCCTAAGTGTCCATTCATAGATAAATGGATAAAAAAAATTGGGGTATACCCTCCCCACATGCACAGAATATTACTTAGCCATAAAAAAGACTGAAGTCTTGCCATTTGTGATAACATGGGTGGAAGTGGAGAGTACTGTGCTAAGTGAAATAAGACATGGAAAGACAAATACTGTATGATCTCTCTTATATGTGGAATCTAGACCAAAAAAATATAATTAAGCTCATAGATACAGAGAACAGATTGGTGGTTGACAGAGGCAGGGGGTGGTGGGAGTAAGAGAAATGGGTGAACATTTTTTCTTTTTTAGTTTAAATAAATTGAATAAAAACAATGATAATTCTATTGTTGAACAAAAAAATAACACTTAAATAAAAATTCTCCTTCAGATGCAGAGGTTAATTAAATATGATTATTAAAATGTCAAAAGCAAATTCTAGTCTTATAAACTGGCATGAAATTTAACAAAATGTTAATCTAATTATATTTAAGTGACAAAAATAACATTGTTTTTTGAATATTGCATCAAGAAATAAAGTCAAGAAATAAAGATTTAAGCAAACAAAAGGAAATAACCTAACCAGAACCCCAACTCCCCAAGATCATAACAGTTTCAACCTAGAAGTATTCTTCCATGGAGTGCCTGGGTGGCACAGTCCATTAAGCGACTGACTTTTGGTTTCTGCTCAGGTCATGATCTCAGGGTTGTGAGATCAAGTCCTGTGTTGGACTCTGTGCTCAATGCAGAGCCTGCTTAAGACTCTCTCTCCTCTCTCTCTGCCCCTCCTCTATCTTTTCTCTCTCTCTCAAATGAAAAAAAAAAGTATTTTTCCAGATTTTTGCCTGTGTGTGTAAATATTCAAAAGGAAAATTTTAGAAAAGTTTTTGTTTATTTGTCAGAGAGCAAAAGAGAGAGAGAGAGAGAGGGAGGGAGCACAAGCAGGGGGAGGGGGAGTGGGAGAAGCAGCTCCCTGCTGAGCAAGGAGCCCAAAGGAGGACTTGATCTCAGGACCCTGGGATCGTGACCTGAGCCAAAGGGAGACGCTGAACTGACTAAGCCACCCAGGTGTCCCCAAGAGGAAATATTTTAAATGTATAATTATACATAGAGACGTATATACGTACAAATACAAAGCCTGCATTTGTTCCTTAACGATAGAATGTAAACAGCTGTATACATCAGTGCATATGCTTCTGTAACATCATCTATATAATTAAAAAAAAGTGAAGGGGCACCTGGGTAGTGCAGTCAGTTGAGCAGCTGACTCTTTGGCTCAGGTCATGATCTCAGGGTCCTGGGATTGAGCCCCGGGTCGGGCTTCGCGTGCAGCCTGGAGTCTGCTTCTCTCTCTCTCCCTCTGCCCCTCCCTGCCCCGTTCACTTGCATGTTCTCTCTCTATCTCAAATAAATGAATGAAAAAAAATTTTTTTAAAAAGTGAAATTTGGGCACAGACACATATAGAGGGAGGAAATGATAAGAAGATGAAGGCAGAGATTCAGGGATTTGGTGATGCTTCTATAAACCAAGACAATAGGTTACCAAAGATGACCAGTAAACCACCAAAAGCTGGGAGATAGGCCTGGAAGGAATTCTTCCTCACTGCCCTTACTCAGAAGGAACCAATTTTGCTAACACTTGATTTCAGAGGTCTAGTCTCCAGAACTGTGGGACAATAAAGTGTTCAAACCATCTAGTTGGTTTGAACTCTATTGCGGCAGCCCTAAGAAACTGATACAGATGGCTTCGCAGACTGATCATGTCGTGGAGCCTGATGAATTGCCTCGTAGTCCTGTCTGTGACCAGATTATCTGTAATCCCTAGATCCAGTCTTTGTTCCTTTGGCAGTGCTAGAAAACTGCTCCCCAAGAAACCTTTGGGTTTCCTTTTCCTAAATCCAAGAACATCTTCTCTGCTCCATTTATACTCTTTCTTCTCATGGGTTAATACCGTTTATTATACCTCAGTTCTCTTCATCACACTTGTTATGTCTCATAGTACACCTGTGTTCCTCCCGCCAAGTCTTTATACACATGACCCAGACTACTGAAGAAGGAGATTTATGATCCCTGCCCTTTGAAATTTTGATTTGTAAGTTTGTGGTTGAATCCAAGAACCATCATTTTTAATAAGCACCACAGGTGCTGTTCACCTCATCGATTGTCTGTTGATTCATATCAGTTTCTTTCTTAGAGCATAATCAAAATGCCAAGCTTTGGAGACACCCAGCATAGTCCAACTTTGGATAAAGTCTTAACTTTATGTATTTAGGCATTCCAACCCTAAGAGTTCGGAAGTAGATGGGGTGTCAGAGCCAGCCTCATTCATTCACTCATTCAACAAAGTTTTTTGAGCACTGCATAGACATAAATGCCTTACCTTCTAACTGGGAGGAAAGAGCTGATAAATCAATCAGTATACTAGGCGGGCAGTCCTGTAGAAGAAAATAAGCAGGGGAGGGAGCGTGTGAGTGCAGAGGGTCTTGTAGGCATTGCGGTTTGCAGTGGGCCATCCTGGGTAGGCCTCATTGGCAGAGTGACTTGAAAGTGAGCCATGTGGCTCTCTAGAAGTCGAGTGTCCCAGGCAAAGAGGACAGCCAGTCTAACGTCCCTGATCAGAAGCTGAGCATGCCTGGCATGAGAGAGGGAGCGGTGTGACAGGGGCTGAGGTCTGAAAAGGTACGGGGAGCCAGGTCATGCACTTACAGGGCATTGCAAGGTCATTGGCTTATACTCAAGTGAGATGGGAGCCACTGGAAGAGTCTGAGCGGTGACATGATCTGACTTACATTTTTAAAGTATCACCCAGGCTGCTGTAGGGGGAATGGTCGCAGAAGCAGGGAGACCAGTTAGGAGATGACTCCGGTAATCCAGGTGAGATGTGGATGGCTGGGAACAGGGTGGTAGCGCCGGATCTGGGGAGAGGTGGTTGGATGTTGTGTATATTGTGAAGGCAGAACCAATCATTTTCTGACTGATTGGATGTGAATGTTGGAGAAGAGAGACATTAAAGAGGACTCTACTCAGGGTGAATCTTGGAATTTTTGCTTGGGATGCTGAGCAGAAGCATCCCCAAATAAGGAAGCACATGGTCCGCGTGTTGCTGGCAGCCATCCTGTGTTCATGAGGACAGCCAGCCTGAGGGTGGAGCCCATGCCGCATTGGCAGGGCAGAGTGGCAGGAAGAAATTGTCCTGAGGGCGGTGCTGAGCCCTGGAGTCCACACCTGAAGCCGAATCCACCTTTGCACTTCCAGTTACAAGAGCCAATGAGTCCCCTTTGTTACTTTGTTATTTGCATCCCAAGCACTACTCTGCTGCCTATTGGGACATGTCTTTCAGAGGCACCATTCACCTAAAGAAACTTCTCACAGTCCTATCAGAACCAGCCTCCAGACCTCAGGGCTAACTTTCTCCAAATGTTCTTTCTTATGCCTCTCCCGTCTCATTGGTCCCTTGGCCCATTGTCATCTTAAGACAAGGGTACTGCCTCAGGGGCAAGGCCAGACGAGCCGACCTGGCAGAAGGTCTGAAGTGATTAGCCGAACAGCCCTGTTCCTCATAGTAGTCGCTGTGCCTGCATGTTACCAAATGGAGAGCAGAGATTAGGTGACTTACCCAAGATCAAAAAGTCTTCTATTTCAAATCTAAGATTAGTTTGTCTGATTAGCCAGTCACAATCTATATGTCACAGAGAAGAGAGTAGAGCTTTTCAGGAGGAGGCCACCTGGCTGGTTGCTTCACTGACGGGCAGTATATTGGGACAGATAGCGCAGATCTAATCCTTAGCTTTACAGTTGCAATAATGACTGGGCCCCTTCACTCAGGGTGATTAAGCTGAGAGGGATTAATTCATCATAGTCAAATTTACAAGCGACTGATGTATAAATCAGCTTGTCATGTTATTTATAATGGGAAATGTTTCTCACACTTGAACTTGTGGACCCTTGCCTATATCCCTGTTTGGGAAATATTGCTTTCATACTTACATTATAAGATGATCGCCTGACTGCAACAGATGATCGCCTGACTGCAACAGTCATAAAGGTAAAACCGGTCTGGGCATTGATATTACCTGGCTTTACTCTGTAAAAAGGTGGTGATCCAGGTGATGCTTGTGTTAAAGTTTTATGTATCTTTCAAATGAAAACACAACACTTAAAGATTTTCCTAAGGAATTCATGGACCTCTGAGAATTTGATTAAAGACTCCAATATGAAAAACAATGCAATAGGAGAAAGGCTTTGAACACTGGGGCCGGTTATGTATACAGGATGCTCTAAAGCAAGTCTACTCAGGAAACCGGATTGTAGATCTGAAGGCAGATTGTTGGTGTAGAATAAGGGCAGAGGGAGTTGGCTGTTCTCAGGGAACACAGCCCTCAGACAAGGGGAGCTAGTTATCCTATCTGCACTTATTCTACAAATACTTCCGTTTAAGACTACCAGTCATGGAGAACCGAGTTCCATCTTTCTTCGATTATGGTAGAGAAGCACTGACAAATTATTATTCACTAACTTCCTTTTTCCTAGACTCCTCTTGAATCCGTGAACCCTCCCTGCCAATGCATCATTTCAAGGTAAATAGGAAGTGTGCTCTCTTCCTGACAAGGAAGGAGCTTGGACCAGATTGGTGGAACGCCAAAGCCCATGCATGCTCTTTCCAGTTAGCATGGGGCTAGTTTCTATCATTGAACTAAACTTACGAGGGACCCTTATATTTCTATAGGAGATGGTAAAAGCAACTTTAAAAAAAATCTCTTCCAATGTAGTCTACAGAGACTCTGAGAATCCATCATTCTTCTCAAATGACTTCACCTTGTGTTCTCCCCCTACTTTTAGATCTGCCTTTAACAAACCCTCCCTTTTCCCACCTCCAGCCTCAACTGAGCAACTGGGGAGCACTCACCGCCCATTGTCACATATCCCTCCTGGCTTTGGAACCAGACTGGACTAGAGCCAGACTCAGTGCTGGGCTGCCTCCAAGCAGGCTGGAGAATGCATCCTGTTCCCAGGCAGCGATTCCAAGGGCAGCATTCAATCGCCAGTTCTTCCCTGGCCCATCAGAGCCCGGCAAGGGCATGTAATCCCTTAGGCCATTTGGCCAATGCCTGCCTAGTAGGGTCAGAAGTGGGGGAAGGGGTGCCTGGGAAGCAATGAGAAATGAGAGGGCTCCCAGGGAGCATGCCCGGAAGCCCAGGAGCAGTGCTCTGGAGTATTCAGTCCTTGACCCAGCGCTAAGCCAGTATTCCTTCTGATTGGTCAGTGCCTAGGCCATACCAGTTATTAAATATTTTGTTTATCAGCCCTGCATCTAAGACAGGCAGCACTCAACCAAATGGCATAGAAGAAGCTGGATTCAAATGCATGGTACAGCAGTAAGACATTCCCATTTTGTGCAAGGCCCAGGTTAGGTGTGTTGAGGCAGACATTAGAGGGCGGGGAAGTTGGGTGTAGCTGGAAGCTGGAAATCAGGGAATGAATGATATCACCTTTCTTTCATTACTTGTATAACCTTGGGCAAAAGAACAGCTGGGTTCTCATTCTGGTGATTGGATCTCGAGCAAATCACTTCATCTTGTCAAAGTTAATTCATCTACAAGATAGGAGGATGGGTGGGGTGATAGTGAGACACGGGGTTGCTTGATGCAGGTAGGAAGTCAGGAATGCAGCCTTAAGAACGGGTAGGTGAGGGATGGTGTTTATTTATATATTGAGCCTTTCTGTGGAAGAAAGCATCCGTTTTCTCCCTGTGCTTTAACAGAATATATTTAGTGTTTCTAGACCAGGCCTTGGAGTTGAGCATCTGGCAAAAGATGGAAAAAATAAACAGGTGTATTCAACATCAACCTGATAATTTGCCCAGAGTCTCAGTATTTTTGCTCGAAGCAGGACGTGTCTCTTGTCAGGTCAAATCACAATTAAACCATGCTTCTTTCTTCTTAGTGAAAACAATTTTTCTCGTCATTTAAGTTCTTACTTATTTCTCCTCTGAAAGGCTTACATCACGCAGCCACATGTGACATTGCCATCTGAGCATAGCGTAGGGTATGTACATGTCCGGCATGGATTAGTTCATTATCACTTTTTTTAGTACTTGGTAAACAAAAAAAAAAGAATCATTTGTTGGTTATATTTTTTTCTGTGCAAGTAGAATTGCTTAATAGAAGAAAAGGAAATAGAGCAACTGTTACTAAATGACCCAAAAGCAGAAGTCGAGTTCCTTTCACATGAGTGTTCAAGTGTTTCAGCCACGTACTCTGGTCTTGGCAGCTCGGAATTGGGGAAGGCCTGAACTGTGTCGTGCAAAGTCAATAGTGAAGATCTATGAGCCATCAGAGGAAAGCGGGCAAGAGGTGGACGTGTGGAGGTGGTGTTGAGGGTAAATCTTGGAGCAAAACCACTCAGCATGAGCGCCCCTTGGAACTGAGTTATAATCACGTAGCAGAAACACATGCTGCATACTTTCTAATTTCTCAGAACACGTTGTGTTTCAGGAACTTTGTCGAAACTGGCTCTGTGCAAGACCAAACCCCTGACTGGCTGAACAGTAAGATAATTTTCTAGATTGGGGAGCCATTTGGCATCTGAAAGTCTTGAAAATACCCGTATTACAAAGTAGCTTAGAGCTTGGGACAGAGATTACGATTTTAACAATAGGCACTTACATGTGAATTGTTATCATTGGTTGGACAAATACCAAATTTATCCAACACAGAGTTCCTAGCCTCTTTTATCTCCATAAAAACTATAAATATAGTACCAAGTGGGAAATAAAGGCTGCTGGGTGAGTGGTAAAATAGCCGATTGTTTCTCTGGCGAAGAGAATTTTCACAACTCGTTCATGGGCCACTGAATTAACGCAAAGACTTGCTGTCGGCTATTAATTATCTGCTATAAAAACTTGGTATCTGTTTTTCGTCCTGAGAAAAGAGCAGTTGTGATTGTAGTTCTCGGAATAAGAACGGTACTGATGGAGTTTTCACAGGGGGGAGCTTTGTTACACAGAAAGGATTTGGGGGTGTTATTTTATCACATTCTACCTCCGAAAATTAAGTTTTCTGATGGCTTTTGTTGTTAAAACGCAAGTGTTGTAAATATTTGCGAGGCCCTCATTTCTGCGTACTCCGAGCTGAACCCACTGTGAGGTTCCCCCAAAAGGAGAGAGCTCTGCCCTTGTTCTCAACACGTTTGCCATCTGGCTGGGGGGAGTTTTTATAGTAATGGCTACCTATGGTTCACGACTCTTATTAGCAAGATGATCCATCTAAATTTGGCAAAGGAACTGCTCCAATTTGAGGGCTTTAAAAAAAGAAAATCTCAGGCCAATGAAGATTATTAAAAGCACTTGCAACCACTTGCTCAGACCGGTAGCCAATTCCTTTGACCTGGTGACCAAAGATTTTTCAAAGTAATTCCTTGTGTCGTGAGGCTGAGCTGCTTTTTGTCATAGTATCTCCATCTCCTAGCTGGCTTGTGATGACGAGAGCTTGCACGCATCCCCGCTGTCCTCTGCTTGCTGCAAACAGTGCCCAACTCGTGTGTTCAAATGAGACACAAGTCGGTGCTCAACTCTTTTTGTTTTTTTGTTTTGTTCTGTTTTGTTTTTGTTTGCTTGTTTGGTTTTTGTTTTTTTTTTTGGGCTCAACTCTCTAGGTCACCAGTCAGAGCCCCCGGGTCCTCCCTAGCGAGTTCCTCAGTCACCTGACGGTCTCACAGTCTCTGGTCCCTCCACCTTCAGCCCCTCCCACACGACAGAGCTGGACTAACCCTTCTCAATGATGGCTTCTACCTTATCAGGCGCTTCTTTAGGAATTTATTTAACAACCATGCACAGAACTGAATGCAAGCTCCTCACGCTAGAATTTGCAGCCTTCCTCAGCTCACCAGCCGGCCGTGGATGATCTCAGCGCCTATGCCCTGCTACGGTGAGCGCTGCTCCCATCTGGTCTCTGCTCTTCTTTCCCCTTCCACTTTCTCCTTTTCCCTTTCCCCACCTTGGCTCTCTATCCTTATACTGATCTCCTTGCCTTTGTTTGTACCGTTTCTCATTTTCTCGTCTATTCATTCATTAAATAGACATTGAGCTTCTGCTATACTAGGCAGTGTTTTGGGCCCTGGGGATACACACTCAGCAATTTGGATGACACCATCTCCTCTTTTCCCTCAGTCCAACGCACACAGTGCCCTCAAGAGCCAGTTCAAGCCTCAGCATCCCAAAGTTCTCTGGACTGACTCCTGCAGACCACGAAGCCCCCCGAGTATAATGGCTAGGAGCGGAAGTCTGGGGATCAGATAATTCTGGGTTGGAATTTCCGCTCTGCAGCAGGCATCTGTGGCATACTAGACAAGGGATGCAACTTTTTTTTTTTTAAAGATTTTATTTATTTATTTGAGAGAGAGTGAGAGCACGAGAAGGGGGAGGGTTGGAGGGAGAAGTAGACTCCTCGCCGAGCCGGGAGCCTGAGGCTGGCTCGATCCGGGATTCTGGGACCATGACCCCAGCCTAAGGCAGACGCTTAACCAACTGAGCCACCCAGCCGTCCCGGTGTGCAACCTTTCTAAGCCTTCTAGAGCCTCGTCTATCAAGTGCGGATCATAGTTCATTGTGGGCTTGTTGAGCAAGTGAAGAGAAGGAGCAGTCCGCGGTGGTGTTGCCCTTATTATCTTTCTCTTCTCTCAGGCTTCAGCGGGGAAGTGGTGCCCGGTTACTTGAGAACAAGTGACTATTGCTTGCCGTGCTTTTGTGTGTCTCACGAAGCTCCTTCCTCGCTCAGCAGCACGTAATAAGGGTGTGTGAATGTGTGGACAGTCAGAGGATGCTTGGCTGTCTCATCTCTGCTGCTGGATCCCCAATTCCTCAGGAACACTGGCTTCTGGCTGTCTTTCTATATGACCTCCCGCCATCATGACGGACTCTTCTGTGAACTGAAAGCCATCGAGAGAGATGCAGGTATCTTATTTGATCTGAGGCTAATGGGAGAGAGAAACCTTTACAAACCAGAGGATGCCTGGTTTTCCAGCTAGTGTTAAGCGGCCGTAACAAAGTATAACCCATGGCTTCAATTTGGTCTGTCAAAGATGGAATTAAAAGAAAATTTGAAGTTTCACAACATAGTTCTCTCTATTACGGGTGCTGCTGTGCATTAAAATTGTCCATGTGAGGCTCATTGGGATGGGCAGAGATTCAATCACTGCTAATGGCTTCAGGAAATGGGGTGGTGAGAATTAGGGTCATCCATCCCAATTGGGGCAAGAAAGAGAAGCAGGAAATGTGTTTTTCAATCTTGACATCTTGCCAGCTGGAGCTAGAAGGAAATGTTTTTCTGAACTCATTGAACAGCCTACTCACAAATCATAGAGATAGCGGCGTTCGCTGAGAATAGATATAATTTTTATGTGGTCTGGCTAAAGACTTGCACCACCCCCTCAGAGTTGTACAGAGCACGCCTTGGGGGCCCCTGAAACTATACCACCCCAAGAGGTAGAAACCCACTTTAGCAAACGCCGTAACTGGCTTTATGCAGTGGGGCTATTTACATATTTCCCAGTAATAGTAATTTAGTATAAGAGAAATACAACATGCCTATTTAACCGTCAATGGATGGCTAAGATTTCATTTACTTGGTATAATATTTAGGTGTGGTATCTGATTTTGCATATTGATGTTAAATAGTGTTAAAAAATGAGTATTCTGAACAGGTTACAAACCAACCTTGTCGTCTTCAAAAATTTTGTTTTTACATGATCTCATCTGGTTCTTATGACAATCCTTGGGACAAGGTTCTGGGTAGATTACTGTCATCATGTTACAGGTGGAGAAAGAGAAAGGTTAAATGCTCAAGGTCACCAAGCCTCTAAGTAGGAGAGCTAGGATAAGAGTCCTAGTGGCCATTATGTTTATTATTATTATTATTATCATGATGATTATTATATTGACTTTCTGACATACTTCTCTGCTTTTCTTCTCCTCTGTCCTGTACTCAGAGATTGCCCCTGAGCTGCTTCTGTCTACCCTGGGCTGGGGAGTACAGGGTCCTTGACTAGGTCCTTGACTTTCATGGGGGCAGGTAGGGGCTGGAAGCCTGGCCTGGCCCTCCTGGCTTGGTTCCTAGTTTTGCTTGGGGCTCGGCCTGAGTGGGATGCTTAGAACTGGAGCCTTTTCATGTTTTTCTGGTTTCTAGAAATGAAACAAGGCGCCAGAAACCCCTGCAGCAGGGAGCATTAGTTCCAAGCAGGGTGTTCCCTGCCAGGCTCCTCCTGCAGGAGGGTCTGCCTGAAGGCATTCCGTGTCCCCAGTCTTGGTGTGTGATCCCTCTGACGAGTTTTAAAGATGTATCACGTTCAGTGTCCGGATCTAACTATTGGCTTAGAGTAAAAATGCAGTCGGTTACATGGTTTCATTTCATTAAAAAACAAAAACAAAAAACATTTCTTAAAGTTGGGAGCCACACATGTTTGCTAATTTATGCTGAAGCTTTAGGAAGGGCCACGCCCTAGCCCCAGAGGAGTCAGGCTGGATGACGAGACTCCGGGAAGGAGCCGTGGTGACCAGCACCGGCGGACATTTGCTGGTTTGGTCATGGGGTGCCGTTCAGCAGGGGCCAGGACTCTGGCAGTTCATAATCTGCAAGAGAGATCATTCACTCTCTTTTGGTTTTTGCTTGAATTTTCTTTGGGTGGGAGGGGGGAGAGGGAGGAAGAAACACACCCCAAATTCCAAGTAATGGAACTTCATTATGTTGGAAGCACCGAGGCTGTGTGACTGGGGGAGGGCTTTAACTGGACCAGAAAATGTAAAAGCCTTGCTCCCTGGTAGCTGGAACTCATCCACATTGCACATCTGCATTCAGTCTCTGCCCGTGCTGTTCACGGCTGTTTCTGAGGGCAAGGACCTGGGTTCTGGATGCTCACGAATCAGAACGATGCCAGGGGAAACCCAGGAACATTTTGGAGCTCTCCCCAGAGCATGCAAAATAGGCACCCCTCTCATTCAGTCCACCTGACCCACTGCCTGGGTACAGTGGGCACAGTGGATGCCAAAGGCTGCCGGGGAAGGCATGACTTTGAAAGTCTCTTTAATAGGCTGTAAGAACATGCTTTCCCACATAAACTCTGAGACATCTGGGGAGAGAGAGCGATTGGAAGAAAGATGGGTGGAGGCAGGGAGACCTTCTCTGTACAGACTAAGCCAAGAGTGCAACAGCAGCCTCAGTGTGCCAGAGGAAGGCAGGCCGAGAGCCAAGAAGCTCTGAGCAAAAGCTAAGCACAGGGCAGGCCCCTTGCCCAGCAGAGTCACTGGCCTAGAAGAGGTGGATGGTGCCCGCCAGTTGCCTCAGCAACGGGGGTGGGAGGTTGGAACCCCGTGGAGTTCCTTAGAACTCTGGGCTTCAAGGGGGGGACTCCTTATCCTTTCCTAACTTCGTGGTGAGCAGCTGGGGAGCCTGAAGGGACCGTGGTGCTTTGGGGCTTCAGGAACCACTTTCTCCCTGGCCAGCGGAGTCCCTGGCCTTTGTGTGACCAGGCGCGGACAGTGTCACGGCAGCAGCTGTGGGTCTGTCTCTCCGGCTACAATCTGCATGTAAAATCATACTCGTTCTGCATCCTAACCCTTTCAGGACAGATGTGACTTAATTTTTAAGTTGTCATCATAGTTTCTGAGTCTCCAGTGTCCTCCACGACTTAGTTTTCCCCTCTCCCACGCAGGCAAGAAAGAAACAGAGCATCACGATGCTTCAAGTGTGTCATCTGCCAAGTTCTAAGAGGATCAGGCCCCAGGAGAGGAGGTGGCCTCATGGACACCAGATGTGTGCTGCCACAGCGGGGGCCCAGAGGGACCAGCAGGACCAGCCTCCTTCATGCCTGGGCAACACCCTCTCTTCAGCCCTCTTCTTTTCTAAAACTAAATTGCATTCCCTAGGCCGCTGTACTCGATTTCCTGGCTCCCAGAAATCTCTGGTGTGAGAGCAGGCAGAGGAATCTCCTGGGGTGTATTTGGAAGGAAGGGAGTAAGCTCAGGGTTGGATAACTTCCACAAGCGGAATCTAAATCAGTGGGTTTTTAATCCTGCTGCACAATAGAATCATCTGGGAGCTGTTAAAAAATTGCAACGCCCAGGCCCAGGCCAGAGATTCAGTTCAACAGGCCTGGACAAAGGGTTTTTTTTGACAAAGGTATTTTTGGGAGCAATTCCCAGGCTCTTCAGAGATGTGACTAGGGTTGAGAACACTGGTAAAGGTCCCTGTGTGCTACATAACAAGTCCAAACCTTATTTGTCTGCAGGAAACCCCCAAGTCTGGGCCGGTCAGGCAGCTGTGCGGGGTGGTGGAGACCTCTTTCTTCATCCTTAATCTACCAGATACGCCCTCTATGGAGTTCTAAAACTTGAGGGAGGTGGCCCTGGGTAAGAAGAACCCAATAACGGCACCATTCTAGTAAGGGAAGCCAGTAGAGGAGAGAGATAAACTCAGAGCACTGGGGCGGGGTGGGGGGTGGCAGGGAGAGGGAGAGATGAGTTGATTTTTTTCTTTACATCTAAAATAAAACCCAGAGGAGGGTGGGCGGCAGACAAGAGGAGGGAAGAAAGGGAAGTGAAACAGCAGACCGAGTCATGAACGAAAATGAGAGAATCCAGGAGACAGCACCCCCGCCCTGCCTCTCACACCTGTTCTTTGAGAATCTCAGAAGGTGGAGCTTTTGACTCAAACAATTAAAATTGCAAGTGGCCTTCCTTGGAAATCTGTCCCAAATCTCTGAATAGCTGTGGCTCTGGCAGCTGCTTTGGGACAGTTATTTCAGTGTCCCAGAGGAAAGATATTTTGGGGTTTAGTCCTTGCCAGAAATAAGAAGCCAAGGGAAAAGGAGAAACATTACAGAATTTCCAAAAATATTTTGATAGCAATGCAAAACTTTGTGGAGGCTTAAGGAAAAATTAGAGTACACTCTTATTTTAAAAATGCCTAGTGGACTGGCTTTGTATTTTGGCTAGTAGCTGCGTTCTGTCATCCTCTGTTGTCAACTGCAAAAGGGCCTGTGAGTTCAGTCGCAGGTGTGGGAGTGTATGTGTGTACGTGTGTGTGCGTGTGTACCCCGAGCTGTATATTGATAGTGTTATGATTTGTATGTATGGAATAGGTAAGGCCTATGTAAGTTTTAAAATAATATGGAACTTTGCCTGTTTGGGAACATGAAGAAAATGACATCAGATCTAAGTCTGGCAGAAAAGTGAAGCACCAAAGGCTTCGGTTAGTTATTTCAAATTGGACCATGCATCTCAAGAAACCAAACACGACCCTACCTATCGATGGGCATCAGGGCATCGTCGGCCCTTTACCACAACTCAGGGGTCTTTCGTGGTCCTGCTGGGAAATAATGCGCTCTGAATGAAGCTCGTGGTTTTCCTCTTCCAGTCCTTCTTCCCTCCATCAACTCCTGCTTCTCTTGCGTGAAAGAAGGAAAAGTCTTAAAGCGTCCAACAGTCTTAGTGGTTAAAGGACTTTGTTCCTCCCCTGTGGCCTGGCAATAAGACAATTTTATGGGTTCTTATTTTTAATTCGCTTAAGCTATTAGTTGTTGTTCTATAATATTTTATTTGTTATAATGTGCTCATTTTCTCTGGAAGCACCTGAGGGCTGTGTTGTACAGGGTGCAATTTTAAAAATAAAATAATGTTAATTATGCCCCGGAGGTTGGCAGATGTGGACTTAAGAATTATTGCATTATAAGGGTATCCCTCAGTTATGTGCCTGCTCATAAAAGTCTGACCATCAGTCAGCTTGTCCGGGCAGCCAAAACTGTAGAATCATTTAGGGATCAAGGGTACCGAAAGTGCCAGAGCTTTGCTTATCTCAGCAAAAAGGGCTTTATGCACTTTGGGACCTTAAGTAACCAACATTTATGTCCATGGTGGAAAATGAAAGTGAAGGATCTGAGAGAACAAGATTTTCTTAGCAGTCAAACATGGGAGCCCTTGGGAAGGACGGGCAGCTAGTACTGACCCTCATTTTGCTCTGGCACTCAGCAAGTGAGCAAACAATACCTGCTCCATAAGGTGGGTATTAAAAAACTGACCCCAGTGGCTTTTTTTTCTCTAATTTTTCCTCAATAAGGGAAAGAAATTGTATTTTTTTATTTAAAGGAAGAGGGAAAAAAAGTATTTTTATTCATAGGATTATACCTGTAGGAATTTCATTTCTTTGAATTTTAAAATAAACATGTAAACTGCCCCAAAGCAGAGTTTTAAGTTCATATTGTTACTAAATTTAAGATTGAGTTTAATTAAGAAAGTCTTCAAGTTGAATTGTTAATTGGTAATGATAGTTAAAAGTTTACACTTCTTCCTAGTTTATAAAAAGCATTCACATGCTTGCTCACTTAACTTTCACAACATGGAGAGGAAGATGAGGCAGGTTTTATTATCTCTACTTTATGGATGGGGAGGCCAAGGCTCAGAAAAGTTAAGGATCTTCCCCAAGTCACGAAACTGGTACAGGAAGCGGGTGCCTGGGTGGCTCAGTTGGTTAAGTTTCCAGGTCTGGATTTGGGCTCAGATCATGATCTCAGGGTCCTGGGATTGAGCGCAGGGTCACCTTGGGCTCCATGCTGGGGGGGGGGGATCTGCTCGTGATTTTTCTCCCCCTCCCTATCCCTCCCCTCCGCGCTCAAGTGTGTTCTCTCTCTCAAATAAATAAATAAATCTTAAAAAAATGCTGGTACCTGAAGAATGTAAGTCTTTTGATTCCAAATCCATGCTTTACCTAACTGCTAATTAATTAGTTGGTAAGGACTTAGAAGCTAAATAATTATGTACATATGTCTTGGATTATATGGCTTCTTACTAAGTTTTACATTTTGTTAGGGTTCTTTAAGAGCAGATCTCAAATGGTAAGCAAGCTCATGCTCCCCAGGGTTTGAACTCTCTCTGTCCCATATTCCTCAGCCTGGTTGGCTTAGGGAGTTGTTGTTCCTAATTCTGATACTGAATGAGATCTAGAAAAATTCTCTTTCCTGGTAGTGTAGTCTAGCCCAGCTGTGACAACACTGGCCCCTTTCAAAATTGGCTCATCCTAGTAAACTGAGAAAACAATTATAAAAACATATAATTATAAAAACATTAGTTTATGTAACACATATTTTTAAAATTCGAATTTAACGACACACAAAGACCCTGCTCCTCTGAGGACTTAGCTGAAAGCAGACTCATTTGGGGCTCAGAGATGAAAATAATAGAGACAAGCAAGATAATGACCTCTAAGAGTTAAGATCTAGAGAAGATGCGAAACTGTCACAAGGACGGACAGATGATGAAGGGATTTTTGTTCTGGTTAGTGATGGATCCCACACACAGGCACTCAGTGCACACTAGTGAATGGTAAATACTTTAAACTTAAGATAGACTAAATGAGCAATGGGAGATTATCTACTTTATCTTACTATATTCACCCTAAAATTACCCCTGTGTCCTAGGGCTGTTATCTGAGCAGTAGTGGTTGATTTAGAATCACTAGCTAAGCTGCAATCCATGGGGCCACTAACTGTCCTGGCCTTTCCTACTACTACTTGCACTTTTTTGACTCTTGCCGGTGGAATGGTTGGTCTGACATTTAGGACTCCGTCGTCCACCATGAGTTAGTAAACATCCCCAGAATAACCTTACTGTAACAGTTCAGTCATGAAGCTAAAATGGTCAGCAAGATCATGCAGTCTTCTAGAGACGTTGATTGTAGAGAGCTGAAGAGTGTGTTAATGTGTGGGCGGATATGTAAGTAAGATATGTAACTGAGACGAGAAGGAGAAAAAGAGAATGTTGCCATGTTTCTGCGTGTCCCCCTCCCTGATCATCAGGGATGTGCTCAGATCCGTCTGAAAATACTCTCCGGCTGCTCTACTCTGAAAACAGACTTACCACCTAAAATGATTCATTGACATCATTTTACATGTCGTGATGGCAGACAGGGTTCTTGGAACACAATAAAAGCCTGACACAAATAGGAAACAAACCAAATAGGGTAACAGGGCTAGAAAAAACCTGGCAGCCCTTGCAGAACGGGGCGGAGCCAATGCCGGAGCTCTGAACTGTGGTCCAGCCACACCCCCTCGGAGGCGGGGCGGGGTCTAGTCGGGGCTCTCCTCCACGCAGGTTCCGGCTGCGCGCTCTCTGGTTTCTCCCCTCTTCAGAATTCAGTTCCATAGCCTGCTGGTTTTGCTTTTTTGCTTTGTCTCCACTAGCAGTTGCTTTTTTGCTGTTCTACCAAACTCTGTTCTATCCAGGCCTGTGTGTTCTCAAGAAAGATGTTCTGGTGAGTGAGCTCTTCGGGACACTGAACACACGGGGTTAGCCCCGGGTATTCCTCCCCAGAGGCCTGTGGGTTTATGTAGTTTGGTTTATAGGCGACCCTTGCCCTCCAAGCAGTTTACAACCCACCAAACAGATAAGGCAGGTAATTCATCCATGATGCATAAAGAAGTAAATCAGTTGGCTGGCAATATAAAATACAAGGAATACATTTGAAATGCATAATTTACAAGGAAATAGGGCTAGTTGGTTTTAGTAAAGAGAATAAAAAGTTCTGGCAGAAAGGGTGGATTTGCAAATATGTTCTTTCCCTCATCCAGTGGTAACTTAGTCAATATGCTGTGTTGGACACCGTAAGAGAGAGAAAATGGTATGACGTGATTCTTGCTCTCAAACGTTATGGTTTGTAGAAGAGACGTCATCCGTGCACACAGATCTAAAACAAGGTAAAAAGCGTTAAGTGTCACAAGAGGTACACAAACAAGGCGTAGGCAAGGGAGCAGTGATTTTTGGCTGCGGAGGAGGTGGAGGCTTTGAGGTACGCTTGAAGCATAGGTGGGATTTCATGTTTCCATGTAACCAGAGTTTCTCCAAGTCACAGATGCCTCAAGGTAAAAATAAGTCACATGAACTGAAAAAAGTGTTTTTCTGGCTTTGCCCGTGTCTGCCATGATGGCATTCTCAAAATCTTATAAAATCTGCTTGATTAATGTTTTCTTGGCAGTTGCCAGTTCTTAGCCTTTTGACGATCCTCTCCTCTTTCCAAAATCTGAGAAACTTATCGAACCTTTACCAGAAAAACATATATGCCCAGTAAGTCGTGTGCAATTTTCAGAAGTTTATGGGACCCCTCCCCCGGAGCCTATTCTTGGATTCCTAGGAAGCCATGGTCTACAGTGTAAGAATGCTGGATGCAGGTGGTACCTGAAGTGCTAGAAGCCATGAGTGTTCAGAGCGCAGGGAACTCACATATACAGAAGCCACCCTGTGTTCTCTGGAGTCCTCAGTGCCCCTGGTGCAGTCTGATCTATGTAAATCTCAGGGCCAATTTTGGTGCCAAAGCAGTGCTTCTTGCTAGTGTGCATCCATTTGTGTACATGGATAGACAAACACCCCCACACACCCACACACACCCACACATACACACACAACCACAATGAGCAATGCATTTGTGCAGGGTATACATATTTTTAAGTTTCCCTGGTGAGTCTGATACCTGTGATGTATCCCCCATACCCACTGCCTTAGGATTTTGTTTTCTATGAGCTTCCTCCAACCCTCATGCTAAGAGACTCCTGGCAAGCCCATCAGACATGCCCAGACGAATCTGAATCTTGGCTCTGAGCCCAGCTTGGGCTCAGGCTGGGACATCCCTCCATTCCCCTTCCATGCTGAATTAATATTGAAACTGGATGGCAAAATAAGGTCACCAACAAGGAAACTCTAGAAAGCAGGCAGTTTATAAGTCTTAAAGAAAATATTTCTTTTTTTTTTTTTTTAAGATTTTATTTATTTATTTGAGAGAGAGGGAGAGTGAGAGAGAGGACGGGTGGCGGTGGGGAGGGAGGGACAGAGAGCAGGAGAAGCAGACTCCCCGCTGAGCAGGGAGCCTGACTCAGGGCTCAATCCCAGGACCCTGAGATCATGACCTGAGTTGAAGGCAGGTGCTTAACCGACTGAGCCACCCAGGCGCCCCGAGAAAATATTTCTGTAGCACAGCTTCATTGAGCAGCAGCTGGGCTGGAGCCTCTTAGAACCAGGGATGTGACCTGGGGTTGCTGGCTGAATGTTGAGTTGTTCTGATGTACAGCTTCAGAATTAGACCAGCTTCTGGGAGTAGTGAGTATGTTGGGGTGAAAACCATACCCCATTTCCTGTTTTTTATACCATTTTACATCAATGTGGTATCTCCCTCAGGACGGAGGACCTGGTGGACAGAGTAAGCATGTGCTTAAAGCACTCTCCTCCCAGTTCTCCCTCCCACCTTAATCAAGGCGATAAGGGCTCTTGTCTCCATCAAGGGCCCCTTCTCAACTGGAAAGGGCAAATCAGGCAGAACCATAAGCACCCCTTTATTTGTGGAGGGCAGTCTGCATCTCTAAAGACTTGAGGACAAATACCTTCTTCATAGACCCCAGGACTTGCCGAGAAGGAGCACATTTCTCACAGTTACTCACAAATACCCCCTCTATCTGGGTATTGGATCAGGCGCTTCAGAAAGGTACCATTTATGGTGAGTTTGTGGCAGGGAGACATTCTGGGGAATGTGTGAGGAGGAGGCCTTCCCAAGGGCCTTGGATTTGCCACACAAAAGTGACAATGTTTACTGTCTGTGAACCAGGCCTTCTTCTTGCCTTAAGTTTTTCTTATTTATTTTTTTTCCTTGGCTTAAGTTTAATGTAAAACTTGAGCCATCTTACATGTTTTCATTAAAAAAAAAAAGAGGAAGAAGGCTTTTAAATCTTCCTGGTTCTTTTTAATAACTTTCAGTCCTGGCATTTGCCCTAAAATTGTCGTGACTTTAGATGTCCTAACATGGAGGCAAGGAGAAGGGGAACTAGGAAGAGAACTCCTGGTCCTCCTGAGCCAGGCTCTCCTTCCTGTTCAGAGGGAGCTGGGAGCCCTAGGGAAGGACTTGGAGGCAGGGGTACTCATAGGTGGTGGGCTGGGGATCCCCACTGTGTACAGCCCTAAAGCTATTAAAACATACGATGTTTGACATTTGGGAGATGAACTGTCTTTTTTTTTTTTTTAAACTGAGTTTTTACTATCTTTGGAATTTATTTCTTTGGAAGCCAGTGGCAGCCCAAATTTGGCAGTATTCAGGGCAGTGGGCTTTTGAATTTGTTTTATTTCTTTTTTCTCTCCTAAAGCTTGGTCCTGTGAGGACTGAGGTTATTGCCTCATTAGGAAAGGGAGCATATCAACCTGTGCTGGAATTGCGGTGCTGCAGGATTCCTAGACTCACATGAGTGGCCCCGAACAGGAACAACCAGGAGGCAGGACTGAGCTCATAAGAACATAAAACATAAAAACAAACCCAAACAAACAAAAAACCCAAAACACCTACCATAGGCAGAAAACAAATGAGAACACTTCATACCTCTGAAAATCAAAACATCATTAAAAGGCAAATGAAAAACAGGGAAAAATAAGTATTTGAAACTTGTAGGAGAGAAGTTTAATGTCATTCCTGCACACTTTTAAATCAATAAGAAAATGATGAATGCCTTGAGAGGAAGTTGGATTTTAAAGGATACAAACAAGTAATACACTGTATAAGAAATATACAAATGGCACTAACCATATAAAATGTTCACCCTAGCAGAAACAGACCTAGAACCACAGAGACCAAACTGGTGGTTGCCAGAGGGAAGGGGGGAGTTGGGCAAAGTGGGCGAAGGGGAGGGGGAGGTACGGGATTCCGGTTACGAGGTGAATAAGTCATGGGGATGAGAGGCACAGCATAAGGAATATGGTGAACAGTGTTGTGATGGCATTGTGTGGTGACAGATGGTGGTGGCTCTAGAGGTGAGCAGAACATAACTTCTAATAGAGATGTTGAATCATTTAGTGCACACCTGAAACTAATGTAACATGGACTGTCAACTACACTTCAGTAATAATATAAGAAGATGGTCAACCTCACCAGTAATCACAGAAATGTAGCTTTAAAAAATGCCATCCTTTTGATTATCAAATTGGCAAAGATGAAAAATAAAAATAAAAACTGAGTTGGCGAGGGGCACCTGGGCGGCAGAGCCAGTGAAGTGTCTGCCTTCGGCTCAGGTCATGATCTTGGGGTCCTGGGATCAAGCCCTGTGTTGGGTTCCCTGCTCAGCAGGGAGTCTGCTTCTCCCTCTCCCTCTCTCTCTCAAATAAATAAATAAAATCTTAAAAAGAAAACCGAGTTGCTGAGGGGGCACCTGGGTGGCTCAGTCAGTAGGGTATGTAACTCTTGATCTTGAGGTCATGAGTTTGAGCCTCACGTTGGGGGTAGAGTTTACTTTTAAAAAAACCTGAGTTGGTGAGTATGTGGGGAAGTGGGTACTTAATTTGATAAGTTGCTGGTGTGTGCATCAATAGGTAAAGTCATTCTGGAGGGCAGTTTGGCAGTGCATATCAGAAGCCTTCAAATTGCATATACCCTTTGGTACAGAGAATCTACTTAATGAATTTGATCTTAGGAAATGATTACGGCTCTGTGTGAATATTTAGCCGCAAGGATGTTAAGTAATACACCTATACTGTATTATGCAGGTATTAAAAATGATGTCATAGGTGTTTAGTTATATAAAAGGGTATTCATGATATATCAGATTTTAAGTTAATTAAAATGAGCATATAATGGTATAATCCAATTTTTGTGAAAGAAGATGCAATGGATAGAAAAAAGACTAACAGCATATACAAAAAAGCTAATAGTTGTTAACCAGTGGTTTTCCTAGGGCAGTGGGATTATAGGTGATTTGATTTTCTTCCTTTTCATTTTTTCTCTTTTCTAAATTTTCTGCAAAGATATATTTTCTTTTCGTAACTAGAAAAAAAAAAGCCTTCCTAGCTTTGTTTAGCCAAATGGTGGTATATTTTTTACCCTCCGAGGACAGTATTGATGGAGAAGCCTCATGACTTCAAAGGTAACTTGAGTAATGAGCCTGACTTCTCTTGTCATTTTCAAAGTTTAAATAAGAATTTTTTGAATTTGAAGCAATTTGACTTTGCCCCTTGTAGAATAGTAACATGAGAAACGTATCTAGAAGAAAAAATTCACTCTAACTCTCGGACAAGTGATTTTATCTTCTTTTAAAAATTAAAGTGATGTTCTAAGGAATTTAAAGTCCACCATGGCTAATGTAACCAAGAAAATAAGCACTGACATTTGCAGAATTTAAAAATAAATTAGGGCCCCAAAGCTCCTGACACCAGTGTAAACATGAGAAAAACATCAGACAAATCTAATTGACATTCTACAAAATACTTTACAATTACTCGTCAAAAGAGTCGAGGTCATGAGAAATGAGGAAAAAGAGAAACTGTCACAGGCCAGAGGACACCAAGACAGGACAATTAAACACAGTGTGGTATCCTGAATCAGATCCTGGAACAGGAAAGAAGGACATTAGTGGAAAACTGGTGAAATCCAAATAAAGTCTGGAGTTCGGTTGGTGGTTAGGTGTTGGTTTCTTAGTGTTGATGGATATACCATCAACCATGTTGATGTAGTAGGGTGACGAACAATCCTTGTTTGCTTGGGAAAGCAATTTCTTGGGATATTGGACTTTTGGTGCTGACACCAGGACAGTCCCAAGAAAACTGGAATGATTGCTCAGTCCCAGTCCCCATTAGGGGCAGCTGGGTAGATGGGAACTCTCTATTATCTTTGTAACTTTTTTTGTAAGTCTGAAAGTATTAAAAAATAAAAAGTTTGTTAAAAAAGAATAAAACAAATTAAAAACAAAAAATAAACAAAGTAGGGACAACTGACTAATAATGGGATAATAGGCTAAAGAAGTTAAATATCCATCTATTCAATAAATGCGTTGAAGTCCTACTCTGTGCTAAGTTTTCTGCTGGTCCCTGCTTTCAAGGGGACAAAGCAGATATATCCAAATATATACTGCTCTTCTTTTACTATCTTGATGTGTTCAGAGATATGTGTTTGTGGGGGACCCTGTGGGTTTATTCATTTGCCTTTTTGTGCATTTAATTTTAGTATACATTAAATAAGCTTTAAATAGTTTGTACTTTCCATTCCATTGCTTCATCCATGGTCTTTATCCACTTTCAGAATATTCATTGCTTGACCTTTATTCGTATGTTCTCATCTCCTCCTCAGAAAAGTTTCCATGATGGGGGTGCCTGAGTGGTTCAGTTGGTTAAGCGTCTGCCTTTAGCTCAGGTTATGATTCCAGAATCCTGGGATTCCAAAATCCTGGGATCGAGCCTGCTTTTCCCTCTTCCTCTGCCCCTCCCTCCTCCCCCCTCATGCTTTCTTCCTCAAGCTCTCTCTCTCAAATAAATAAAATAAAATAAGTTTCCATGATGAGTTAAACCCCCCTATGTACAGGAATAGGTCTCTATGCTCTTCTTACAGGCTTTCACCTTCAGCATTCTACCAGATTTTTTAAAGTGAAGATTTTCTCTGTTTCCTTTTTTCCCATTAAAAAATTAATATGTAATTTATATTCACTGAAACTCACCTATTTTGGGCATAAATCTATGAATTTTTGACTCCTAGATTTTGACTATTGTAACTCAAGTATTTTCTTCTTGATTCTTAATAGTTTCTTGAATTCATCTATAAAGGTGACTTGAAATACTTACATATGTCTATATCAGTTATAATAAATAAAACCCTCATCAATTATTGATCATTCCCTAAATATCCCTTTTCTCCTGAATATAAAATGCAGAATTTTTTTAAATTTTAATAAATGTTTTATTTGTTTTTTAAGTAATCTCTACATCCAATGTCGGGCTTGAACTCACAACCCCGAGATCAAGAGTCTCATGCTCTACCGACCAGCCAGGCACCCCAAAATTCAGAATTATTAAGTATAATTTACATGGAGCATAAGATCTTGGTAAACTTTGTAGAAAATCAATGGCTGGAAGTATCAGAAAGTTAAGATTTAGTTTAAAGAGTCAGCACGGATTCACATCTCATCTGCCTGAGTGATGTGAAATAACCTCTGGGTCTAATGCCAATATCAGCTGAGGGAAGCCATGAACCAATTACTCGGGATAAAGCACCATGAAAAGAAGACTATACAAACAACTAATCTAGAAGCTAGACAAGTATGGTATAGGGATGAACTACTTAAGTAGATTAAACATTGACTTTGACACCAACGTGTGGAAGAGTTTGGAACAGATGGATTGCAAAGCTTCAGGGATCAATATTAGGACCAATTTTATTCATTTTATATGTCAGTGACTTAGAAGAGGGAACATGCAGTAAGCTTGTTGTACAAAACCAGAGGGAGGGACAGTCAATACAAAGAAGGAATGAAATAAGTTGACTAGACTAGGAACATAAGCAGATAAGTGGCTTATTCAATTCAGTGTGGAGGAAATATGAAGTAGAAAGATTATCTCACAGTAATGTGAAATCAGAATGTTCAAAATAGAGTAAAAAAAGTAAAAACTCTTGAGATGTGTAAATAAGCATGCTAGAACTAAATGAAAATCATTCAAATGCTATGAGTGAGATAGGAATATTGACTACAGAATTTCAATATTCATGTAAATGTTCATATTTTAAATAAAAATATTAAGTATATTTTAAATATACTAGACTAAGAAAATAGCTCACTGGAATATATATAATTAGAGCAAAAATAATGACACTTGCTGTCAAGTATGATAGAGCCCTTAAATTATGGGTGGTCTGTCAATACCAGAAACAAATTAGTTGACAGGGTCACCTAATTTATTATTTATTATGATTTATAATTTACATATACATTGCACATATTTCATATATTTCATTTATATATGTGTCAAATAGTAGATCACAAAAATGTTTGAAGATTTCCTTACAAGTTTTTGATGATTAGTTCAACTGGTGAATATTAGTTTTGTGGCCCCTTTACAATCAGCAGGTTATTAGCAGTTTCTCCATTAAAATAAGTCTGAAACTTTAATCCTAACAGAATCCAAATTTGTGGTTTATTGAAATCAATGAATTCAACAGATTTTGTTGGTTATCTTCTATTTGCTTACCTCTATAGATGTGTTTCTTGATCTCCTTTATTAACAAGATATCTCTTTTGATAAAGCATACAAATCGAACATTTTTCTTTAATATTTGAAATTCAAATAAGTTAATGTCATAGCTTTTAAAAAAAAGTGGCCCAGTGGTACAAATGAAGAGCTGTTTATACCTCTCTCCTTCCTTGAATAATCATTGCGTAGGTGCTGGGGAAGGTGAAACCTCATGCTTGCACACAGAATGCATATGATTTAAACAGTGGTGGCAACACAGTCCTAAGTGAGGAGTACATCCTCTAAGTGTAACGGAAAGTTGAAAGGGAGGGAATTACTAATTGCTGGAAGCAACAGCTTTTTGGAAGTGGTTAAGACTTGAATGGAAGCTTAAAGACATGTTAGAATTTGCATGAGAACAGGGGAGAGGAAAGGACAGTCCTGGTACTAAGGGTGATTAAATATAGGGCAGTGAGGGGTTTCGAGAGCGACCCTGTGTGCATTACATCTTGGGAATCACTAATTAAAGCAAGGTAGAGGAATAATTTGGTGGCAGACACAGAACAGAAAGGAGCAGGAAAGTCTGGAGCACTGTCTAGAGCTGCAGAAGTCCAGCCAGAGCCAAGCATGCTTGGATCTCTTTCAGAAGGAGCTGACCTCCCCTCAGTGATTTCTGAATTCAGAGCACTCCTTTGGCAATGCACCTTTGTTATTTCTGTTCTATATTATCTTAATTTGTGTATCTGTATGTCTTGTCTCTTAATTGGATTATCTGTTTCTTGAGGGTAGGGACCATGCAGTATCTGGAAGGGTAGGGTTCAATTAATTTTGTGGATTCAATGAACAGATAGATAGCTGAGAGAGATTCTGCAGGAAAGCTTGTTAATGCCTGGTAGCCAGCTGCCAGTGGGAGAAGAAAGAGATGTGTCAAAGGTAATTTCACATATGGGTATCTGAGAGAACACCGCTGTCAGAGATAGGAATGTCGTAAAGGATGGGGGGCTGGTTCTGTAGACAGAGTTATGGGTTCAGCTTTGAACATTCTGGGTTTGAGGTAAATTTTGAGGAATTAAGAGCATTTTTAGTGCTTGAGGAACTCAGGTGACAGGAGACAAAGATAAGATTTGGGATTGAATTTAGAGACATGGTTGAAGTTCCAGGAACGGTGCCCCTTCCAGGGGATGAACTTGTAAAGATCAGTTCAGGGAATCAAAAACTGAGTCTGAAATAATGTTTGTATTTAGAAATTGGAAGGAGGAAAAGAAACCCTACAACTGCACTGTCCAATATGGTAATCACTAGCCACACACGGCCATTTAAATTTAAATTAATGAATATGAAATACAATGACAAATTCCGTTCTTTGGTCAGACTAGCCACATTTCAAGTGCTCAGTAGCCACATGTGGTTAGTGGCTCCTGTAATGGGCAGTACAAACAGAATGCTTCCATCATCACAGATAACATTATTGGACAGCATTGAAAAGATATAGAGAAATACTCATTTGAGAGAAAATCAGAGAGCAGATGACCTTTCAAGGGAAGAGAGAGTTTTAAGGATCAAATGTTTACAGTGTCAAATGCTGAAAAAGAATGAAAATTGGTGGGGGAGGGGGAATCCATGGTTTTGCCATAAGGACGTCATTGCAACCTTTCAGACAGCAATTTTGAGTCGCATGGGAGGCACAGAAATTGAGCATAGGATTAAATTAGGAAGGCAGGAGGTAGAGAGCAAACTACTGAGACCTTGGACAAGGAAAGGAAAGGAAGAAAGAAGACAATAATTAGAACTTCAGAGTCACAAGGAGGATTTTTAAGTATGGGGAGACTGTTTTTTTTTTTTTTTTTTTAATTTTGAGCCCGATGTGGGGCTCGAACCCATAACACCGGGATCACGCCCTGAGCCGAAGGCAGACGCTTAACCGCTGTGCCACCCAGGCGCCCCTAAGTATGGGGAGACTGTTGATGTTTGAAGTTATGAAGGCCTATGAAGATGGTAAGGGCTCCATCTAGGAAAAACTCTGATTTTTTTTTATTTTCACATTCACAATAGTCAGAATACTTCCCTTCCTGTCACCAAATATGTATGTTTACTCCCACACCGACCAACACCGGCCAAGTGTCCTGCAATTCAATTCCTTTCTGGCACCATCTACCTGGATTTCGCGTCAGATCTCATAGGTCAGGAGCTCAATCTCACAAAACTGGTCCCACTTTAGACACCAGCTGCAGGTATTTCTGACCAACAGGCTATAAATCGGGGTTCCCACAACTCCCTCCTAGGGTTCGATAATTCGTTGGAATGTCTCACAGAACACAGGGAAAAACTTGCTTACCGTTACCAGTTTACCACAAAGAATATAAACAGGTAGATGAACAAACACATAGGGCAAGGTAGGGGAAATGGGGTGTGGATCTTCTGTACCCACTCTGGGCATGCCGCCTTTCTAGCACCTTCATGAGTTCAGCAACCTGGAAGCTTTCAAACTCTGTATTTAAAGGATTTTAATGGAGCCTTCATCTCATAGGCATGTCTAATTATTAACTCATTTTCTAGTACCTTTCTGGGGGACGGGGGTGGAGCTGTGAAAGTTCTAAGCCTCTAATCATGACTTGGTCTTTCTAGTGACCAGCCCCCATCCAGAAGCCCACCCCAAGACTGCTCATTAGAACAAAAGATGCTCCTATCATTTAGGACATTCCAAGGGATTTAGGAGTGCAGTGTTAAGATCCAGAGTCAAAGACCAAATATTTGAACACAAGATGCACCTACTGCTCTTACCACTTAGGAAATTACGAGAGTTTTAGGAGCCTCTGGGCCAGGAGCAAGGGGCAGAGATCAATGTGTATATTTTCTGTTATTTCATAGGCTTCCAAATCCACAGCTTGCACTTGCTTCTCTTTTTAGCTCTGGGTTCAAATTTATAAGAGTCTCTTGGATATCTCATGGATATCTTCCTAGCACCTCCAGCTCAACACATCTAAAACTAAACTCCTGATTGTCCATCCCATACCCATTCCCATTTTTTATATCCCTGACTCTGGCTCATCTTTCCACTTACTAAAGCAGGAAAACTTAGTCATATGTTAATCATTCTCTCCTTCCCCTCCACTCCTTCAGTCAGGCAGTTGCCTGGGCATGCTTATTTTACTACCTCTGCCATAGACCGATGTATTAATTTATTCTCCTTGTTAAAATAATGATTATGAAGTATTTCAGGCAAACAGTAGTAATAGAGGACAGCATCACAATAACAACATACTCAGTATAACTTAAGTAAAACTTGCAAATACAAACAAAGCCCCTAGAGAAACCCGTTCAAATCTCATTCTCCCCTCCACGCCAAGGGTTATCACCATTTAAAATGTAGTATTTATCATTGCCATGCAAGATGTTATAGTTGTACTCCCCTTCTAGAATACTGTTTATCCTGCTGTGACTAGCTTTTTTCACTCATTATTGAGATTTATCCATGATGAATCATCTTTTTTCATTTATTTTAAATGTTGCTTAATGAATACACTAATTTATTAGTCATTGTGGATTATACTATATGTATTGCATATATATAATTCATATATATGTATGTGTATGTATAATTGCATTTATTTTTTACTCCACTTCTTGGATTGAAATGGTATGATGACATCCATGGTGCAGGATTTCAAGTATTTTAGTGGTATTCGGAAAAATTCTATTCCTTCAAGGCAGGTAAAAACTATTTTCAATATTTTATGCAGTTCTATCGAAATTTTCCCCTGCCTCCTGATTCTTTATTTTTTCCCCTTTCTCTTACTTTCTCTAACTAGGCCTTCAGTATAGTTGGCTCTTTTGGGAATTGAGTTCACCCTTGAACAACACGGGGTTAAGGTGCTGACCACTCACACAGTTGAAAATCTGCATATAACTATGAATCCCCCACAACTACTAATAGTCTGCTGTTGACTGGGAGCCTTGCCGATAACATAAACAGTCGATTAATTCATGTTTTGTATAGGTATTTTATACAGTATCCTTACAATACAGTAAGCCAGAAAAAAATGATACTGAGAAAATCATAAGGGAAAAAACATTTACAGTACTATACTGTATTTACTGAAAAAAAAATCTGTGTAGTAAAGTGGACTCATGTAGTTCAAACCCGTATTGTTCAAGGGTCAGCTGTAGTTGATGGATATGTCTGGATTACAGGATTAAAGGATAGAAAAAAATTCCATTATAAGATAGTGAATCATGAAATGTACGAATATACTTCATGCTGAAGGCTGTTGCTCATCGTTTAATGACACCACACCTTAATGGAATCAGGTGATTAGTATCATTTGTTAAGTAAAGCTACCTCATAAGTTTGCTAATTTACAACCAAGAGAATTTCTAGTATTCTACATTATTCTAAGAAAGGTAGTTAAGAAGATACTTTCTAGCATTCAGTATTCTTCGAAGATAGAGTAACAAGGTAGAAATACATAAACCATCTTTTTTCAGAAAATGTCAATGACTCAGAAATCTGTCAGTGCACTAAGCTTCCTGGACTGACATGAAGATGTTTTCATAAGTGTCATGGGTAATTAGAAAATGTAGAATACCCAGGGATGTCAATAACCTAGATCGAAAGAATGGGATTCCTTGAATTATGAAAAGATGAGTCCTTTGTATCATAATGGTATCATTGATGTGGAGCTTGAATGAAAATGAGGGTCTAACTCATTTGGGAAATGTGATCTTGAAAGAGGTGAACTATTATAAGGTTGAAGAAATTTTATCATAATGTATTGGTTAATTGTAGTTTTTTATTCATCATGCATTTTCCCACAAGATAATAGTTTTGACAATCTTTCTGCTTAGTATTAGCCATCCACAATGTGTTAGGTATTGGTGAGAGCATTCAAAATATGATCCCTAACACAAGGAGCTCACATCCTAAGACTCGCTTTAAAAATGATCTTCCTTATACATATGGACCTAGTTTATCTACTATATTGTGTGTGTGTATTTAAGTAATCACTGCACCCAATGTGGGGCTCAAACTCACTACCTTAAAGAGTCAGCATGCTCTACCAACTGAACCAGCCAGGTGCCCCTATTGTGTTTTTATCTTCTCTTTTTTCCGTAATAGGTTATGTGAATCTCTTAAACTGGTCATTTAAGAAAACTTGGTATGTTGATTGGTGAAACTGCCAACATGTGAGTTTGAATCCTGACTCTGCTACTTATGTGAAAAATAACCCTGAGCTAGTCCCATAATCTTGCTGAACCTCAGAGTCCTCATCTATAAAGTGATAAACCTATGATATTTATCTCCTAAGGCTGTAAGGATTAAAAATGTGAAGTAGGTGATACACAGCAAAAGCCCCAAAATGTTCTCTTTTGGTAGATTAAGAAAAAATAAGAAATATGTTTTTTTTGGTGTATTTTTTAAAGAAGGGAAGATGAAGTATGAAGGGGGTTAAATATACCTAATCTCAATGTCAACCAGAATGTTTCCGAAACATGATAGTGATTATGTAAGTAGAACAAACTTGAAGATCTTTGAAATCCAATGTGAACAGGTTAAAGAGATCCGGGGGGTGCGTAAGAGGAGGGTCACAATCATAGCAACAAAGGTTATGTCAAAGAGACATTGATTTAACTATAAAAAATCATCACCTTTTTAGATGAAAATGGTTGAGTACTGACAGTTTCATATGGTCCAGTTAACAGATACTCAGGAGGCAAGAAAAGCAGAAAGGGCAGCGTGCAGTTAACCAGGGCTGTCGCTATTTTTAATACAGAATGGCTAGGCTTTTGCAGATGTGAATCAAGCATTATTTAGTAGCCTCTTCTATTTGTAGAGAAAAAGGGGGTTGAAGAAGGGTGAAAATTCATGCCATTGGGTGTAGAAGTCTTTTAGGCCCTTTGGAATTCATGTCTCCAAAGGATTTAAGAAAACTTTACAAAAACACATCGAAGATAAAATAAGTGAGGAAACTGAGGATAAGGGAAAATACAGTAACACCCGGATCTCCTACTGTGATGTAAACAGTGGCTAGCACAGAGCTTCCTTCCTGAAATCATCTTTGGAAAGGAGAAAGTATAAATGGTATCCAGCATGGTGCTTCCCTTCCTGAAGGGCGACTGCAGTTCTGGACTCTTATGTAATGTGGCAGTAGTTGCCATTGAGTCTGCCTTTGACTGAGAAAACAGATATCTTTTAATTAACACAAGCTGTACTTCAAGATTTGACTACAGTACTGAAATAACTAAGGAAAGGTGTTCTGTCCAGAGACTATCTTCATTTTCAGCCTAATATTGCATGACAATCACTTTTAAGTGTGGTCTGAGAGGGTCCTCTGAATATGATTCTGTAGTAGTAATACTTTAGGTATATGTATCTTTTAAAAGTATTGCATTAAAAGAATAGTTAGCTCTGGTAGGTGATTTTCTTTTCAGAAAGATTAGATGAAGTGTTTTTGCATCTTGTCAGAATGGTCTATGGACCAAAGAAGTTTGAAAATGATTTCTTCATTCCATTTGTTAGGTGGTATCAGTGAGGAAATAAATTCCTGTGGCCAAATACCTTGCTCTCTATAGGCGGCTGGACTAGGACTTTGTAAAAGAGGCATGGAAATAGTATTTTAAGACCCATAAAACACATCACCACTCCTGGAAAAACAGCTGAAAATCCTGAAATCTCTCTTCTATGGACAGAGCGATCCTCTATCCAACATATCCATACCAAAAAAGTGACAATACTGTGCCTTCCCTTTCTCTCCCACTCCTTTTCACTTGTGTCCTCTTCAAGCCTCCCATTCCTCACCCCCCCATCAGCTTATTCTATGATGCTTTAAAGTTCCTTTAAAATTTAATTGTAAAATAGTACAGCATTTATGCTACTTACCTTTTAAAATTATTCTATTTAAATATGAGATCGAAGTTCTTAATATTAGGCAAGATAAACACCATTCTTGGATCCATAATTTCAAGCCTTGTTTTTTTGCATGTTTATGGCTTTTAGGTCATTTCTCTGGGAAGTTGTCTTTTGTACAATTAAATGCCAAGTAACTACACAATGTTTTTGATCCTATGAGCATAGATCACAAGAACTGAGATGCAAATTTCTTTAGTGTCTCACAAATGGGCTAAGATTTCTTTTTAGTTAGCACACACAAAATCTAGTTCAGTTGCTTGGACTTTACAACCCAATCCCTCAGCACAACTTTATCACACAAAATACAATAATTGAATGTTAATTCTTGTTTGGGTCAGCTTTCTAATAAACAGGGTTATTGTGGACAATGTTTTCACCTCTTGAGTTTAACCTTTCTTGGCAATTAGATCTATAGGTAATAGGCAGGTCTGTCTATAGTTGGCAACACACACACACACACACACACACACACACACACAGCCTGAGCTTTCCTCCCGGATAAAGCAAGATATCAAGGACAAGAAAAAATAACTTCGCTGAGAATCACCATTTAAAATATGTTGGCAATTGTTGATGGGCTTTTTCAGATGTTGACTTGTTACCAAGACGATCAAGAAGCAGGGAATAATATATGTTTGAGCAGCAAAATGATTGAGTGGATTAAAAAAAATTCTGTCCCTGTATATATACTCGCCACGTACTAAAAGAAATCTTAAGTGCCCGCTTTGGTGCCACTGGCCAAAAGGAAAGCTCTTCTCCAGTTAGTGAGGGGAACTGAGATTTTTGTTTTAAATGCCTGCCTCCAGGGTACTTACAAGTGGGAGACCTGGGGCTAAGGGGGATGGGAACGAGATGGCTCCGACTGTGAATCTAAGAGCTGAATGTGAGAGAAAGAAAATCCTCCTCCAGCCTCGGAGGGGGTGTCTCCCCCAATACCAGCTCCCTCCCCCCGGGCTCGTGGGGCGGGTCTGGTTTGCTCAGTAGCTGCAGCGGCCGTAGCAGCAGCCCCGGGGCTGAGCGGCGGCGGCCTCCTGGCAGCGCAGGGAAGCGGCGGCTCCGAGAGCGTGAGGCCCTGGGGAGATGCGGCGGAGGCTGCCGTCGGGATGGAGGAAGCATCGAGTGGAACCGGAGCCGCCGGGGATGGATTTCCTCCCCAGCCCAGCTCCCTACAGCGTGGCTGGGCCTGCTCCAAGCACCTGCGAGGTAGAAGAGGCCTGCGTCTCGGGCCTGACAGCGGCAGCCGGCGACCGAGGCGGGCACAGCGGGGTAACAGTTGAGCCGTAGCCGCTCTCGGGAACCTGCGCCGCCACGGCCGCTTATTGTCTCTCCCCTTCCACCCGGGGGCAAACAGGAAGCGCGCCGGCTGGCCGAGCGACGGACGGCTATCCGAGCCAATGAGCACTGGCGACCGAGAGCGCGGTGGCGAATGAGAACGGAGAAGAGAGGCGGGACTTCCGGGCGGGCTGTCACCCTCTTCCCCCCTTTTGGGCTGGAGGCTCCACCTTTTGTGTTTCCCGCACAGTCAATCAAAATAGGAAAAAAAAATCCCCGGACCGCTCCGGCCGTGTCCGCCGCCGCTTCCCGCATCCTCTCCCGCCGCCGCCGCCTTCGCTCCTCACCATGTGTAAGGCGGCGGGGAGCCCCGCCTGAGGTGCCCTAAACACACTATGACCGGTACGTAAAGCCGAGAGAGAGCAACCCTTGCTGCTGCCGCCGCCGCCGACCACAGCCAGCCCGGGGCCGCCGCCGCCGGCTCCCGGCCCCGTGTGTGCGACCGAGTGTCTGTGAGAGGCAGAAAGCCGCACTCCCCTCCGCCTCCCTCCCCTCCTGGCCAGCCACCGTCCACCCCCTAAGCCCCAGCAATGCCGTGTCCCTGCCGGGCCCTGGGGCGGGCGGCCCGGTCCGCCGGGAGCGTATCCCCCCGTGTGCGGGCGCGGACGGCGGGCGGGCGTGTGTGAGTGACTGACGGTGCGAGAGGAGCGAGCGCGAGTGAGAGCGAGCGGCGCGAAGGGAAAGGGGAGGAGAGGAGAGGAGAGGGGGCAGGGGCAGCGCGGGGAGGAGGAGGAGGAGGGAAAGAGGAGGAGGAGGAGGGTTACAGGCAGCGGCGGGCGGGGGCAGCAGCAGGA